>NC_091475.1:120714695-121036034 GCF_036971445.1 Narcine bancroftii
CAACTCTGATTCCCCACCTCTGATTCCCCAGCTCTGATTCCCCACCTCTGATTCCCCGCCTCTGATTCCCTGCATCTGATTCCAAGCCTCTGATTCCCTGCCTCTGATTCCCCGCCCTGATTCCCCATCTCTGTTTCACCGCCTTTGATTCGCCACCTCTGATTCCCCATATCTGATTCCCCGCCTCTGTTTCCCCGCCTCTGATTCCCTGCCTCTGATTCCCAACCTCTGATTCCACACCTCTGATTTCCCATATCTGATTCCCCGCCTCTGTTTCCCCGCCTCTGATTCCCTGCCCCTGTTTCCCCATATCTGATTCCCTGCCTCTGATTCCCCAACTCAGATTCCCCGCCTCTGATTCCCCAGCTCTGATTCCCCGCCTCTGATTTCCCGTGTTTGATTCCCTGCCTCTGATTCCCCGCCTCTGATTCCCCATGTCTGATTCACCGCCTTTGATTCGCCACCTCTGATTCCACATATCTCATTCTCCACCTCTGTTTCCCCGCCTCTGATTCCCCGCCTCTGATTCTCCATATCTCATTCCCCGCCTCTGAATCCCCATCTCTGATTCCCGGACTCTGATTCCCCACCTCTGATTCCCGGCCTCTCATTCCCAGCATCTGATTCCCGGCCTCTGATTCCCGGCCTCTGATTCCCCGCTTCTGATTCTGATTCCCTGCCTCTGATTCCCCATCTCTGATTCCGCACATCTGATTCCCTGCCTCTGATTCCCCACCTCTGATTCCCCATATCTGATTTCCCGCCTCTGTTTCCCCGCCTCTGATTCCCCGCCTCTGTTTCCCCATATCTAATTCCCAACCTCTGATGCCCCAACTCTGATTCCCTGCCTCTGATTCCCCGCGTTCTATTCCCTGCCTATGATTCCCCGCCTGTGATTCCCCATCTCTGATTCACCACCTCTGATTCCCCACCTCTGATTCCCCATATCTAATTCCCCGCCTCTGTTTGCCCGCCTCTGATTCCCCGCCTCTGTTTCCCCATATCTGATTCCCCGCATCTGAATCCCCAACTCTGATTCCCTGCCTCTGATTCCCCAGCTCTGATTCCCCGCCTTTGATTCCCCCCGTCTGATTCCCAGCCTCTGAATCCCCGTGTCTGATTTCCTGCCTCTGATTCCCCACCTCTGATTCCCCATCTCTGATTCACAGCCTCTGATTCCCCATCTCTGATTCCGCACATCTGATTCCCTGCCTCTGATTCCCCGCATCTGTTTCCCCATATCTAATTCCCAACCTCTGATGCCCCAACTCTGATTCCCTGCCTCTGATTCCCCGCGTTCTATTCCCTGCCTCTGATTCCCCGCATCTGTTTCCCCATATCTAATTCCCAACCTCTGATGCCCCAACTCTGATTCCCTGCCTCTGATTCCCCGCATTCTATTCCCTGCCTCTGATTCCCCGCCTCTGATTCCCCGCCTCTGTTTCCCCATATCTGATTCCCCGCCTTTGATTCCCCCCGTCTGATTCCCAGCCTCTGAATCCCCGTGTCTGATTTCCTGCCTCTGATTCCCCACCTCTGATTCCCCATCTCTGATTCACAGCCTCTGATTCCCCACCTCTGATTCCCCATCTCTGATTCCGCACATCTGATTCCCTGCCTCTGATTCCCCGACTCTGATCCCCAACTCTGATTCCCAACCTCTGATTCCTAACCTCTGAATCCCCATATCTGATTCCCTGCCTCTGATTCCCCGCCTCTGATTCCCTGCCTCTGATTCCCCGCCTCTGATTCCCCAGCTCTGATTCCCCGCCTCTGAATCCCCAACTCTGGTTCCCTGCCTCTGATTCCCTGCCTCTGATTCCCTGCCTCTGATTCCCAACCTCTGATTCCCCACCTCTGAGTCCCCATATCTGTTTCCCCGCCTCTGTTTCCCCGCCTCTGATTCCCCGCCTCTGATTCCCAGGCTCTGATTCTCCGCCTCTGATTCCCCGCCTCTGGTTCCCCGCCTCTGATTCGCTGCCTCTGATTACCCATCTCTGATTCCGCATATCTGATTCCCTGCCTCTGATTCCCCGCCTCTGACTCCCCGCCTCTGATTCCCTGCCTCTGTTTCCCAACCTCTGATTCCCCACCTCTGATTCCCCATATCTGATTCCCCACCTCTGTTTCCCTGCCTCTGATTCCCCACCTCTGTTTCCCCATATCTGATATCCCGCCTCTGATTCCCCAACTCTGATACCCCGCCTCTGATTCCCCAGCTCTGATTCCCCACCTCTGATTCCCCGTGTTTGATTCCCTGCCTCTGATTCCCCGCCTCTGATTCCCCATCTCTGATTCACTGCCTTTCATTCGCCACCTCTGATTCCCCATATCAAATTCCCCGCCTCTGTTTCCCCGCCTCTGATTCCCCGCCTCTGTTTCCCCATATCTGATTCCCCACCTCTGATACCCCATATCTGATTCCCCGCCTCTGTTTCCCCGCCTCTGATTCCCGGACTCTGATTCCCCACCTCTGATTCCCGGCCTCTTATTCCCGGCATCTGATTCAGGCCTCTGATTCCCGGCCTCTGATTCCCTGCTTCTGATTCTGACTCCCTGCCTCTGATTCCCCATCTCTGATTCCGCACATCTGATTCCCTGCCTCTGATTCCCCACCTCTGATTCCCCATATCTGACTCCCCGCCTCTGTTTCCCCGCCTCTGATTCCCCGCCTCTGTTTCCCAATATCTAAGTCCCCGCCTCTGATTCCCCAACTCTGATTCCCCACCTCTGTTTCCCCAGCTCTGATTCCCCGCCTCTGATTCCCCGCATCTGATTCCCTGCATCTGATTCCAAGCCTCTGATTCCCTGCCTCTGATTCCCAACCTCTGATTCCCCACCTATGATTCCCCATATCTGAATCCCCGCCTCTGTTTCCCCGCCTCTGATTCCCCACCTCTGTTTCCCCATATCTGATTCCCGGCCTCTGATTCCCCGCCTCTGAATCCCCGCCTCTGATTCCCTGCCTCTGATTCCCCATCTCCGATTCCGCACATCTGATTCCATGCCTCTGATTCCCCGCCTCTGATTCCCCGCCTCTGATTCCCTGCCTCTGATTCCCAACCTCTGATTCCCCACCTCTGATTCCCCATATCTGATTCCCCGCCTCTGTTTCCCCGCCTCTGATTCCCCTCCTCTGATTCCCCAACTCTAATTCCCCGCCTCTGATTCCCCAGCTCTGATTCCCCGTGTTTGATTCCCTGCCTCTGATTCCCTGCCCTGATTCCCCATCTCTGTTTCACCGCCTTTGATTCGCCACCTCTGATTCCCCATATCTGATTCCCCGCCTCTGTTTCCCCGCCTCTGATTCCCTGCCTCTGATTCCCAACCTCTGATTCCACACCTCTGATTCCCCATATCTGATTCCCCGCCTCTGTTTCCCCGCCTCTGATTCCCTGCCCCTGTTTCCCCATATCTGATTCCCTGCCTCTGATTCCCCAACTCTGATTCCCCGCCTCTGATTCCCCAGCTCTGATTCCCCGCCTCTGATTTCCAGTGTTTGATTCCCTGCCTCTGATTCCCCGCCTCTGATTCCCCATCTCTGATTCACCGCCTTTGATTCGCCACCTCTGATTCCACATATCTGATTCCCCACCTCTGTTTCCCCGCCTCTGATTCCCCGCCTCTGATTCTCCATATCTCATTCCCCGCCTCTGAATCCTCATCTCTGATTCCCGGACTCTGATTCCCCACCTCTGAATCCCGGCCTCTTATTCCCAGCATCTGATTCCCGGCCTCCGATTCCCGGCCTCTGATTCCCCGCTTCTGATTCTGATTCCCTGCCTCTGATTCCCCATCTCTGATTCCGCACATCTGATTCCCTGCCTCTGATTCCCCACCTCTGATTCCCCATATCTGATATCCCGCCTCTGTTTCCCCGCCTCTGATTCCCCGCCTCTGTTTCCCCATATCTAATTCCCAACCTCTGATGCCCCAACTCTGATTCCCTGCCTCTGATTCCCCGCGTTCTATTCCCTGCCTCTGATTCCCCGCCTGTGATTCCCCATCTCTGATTCACCACCTCTGATTCCCCACCTCTGATTCCCCATATCTAATTCCCCGCCTCTGTTTGCCCGACTCTGATTCCCCGCCTCTGTTTCCCCATATCTGATTCCCCGCCTCTGAATCCCCAAGTCTGATTCCCTGCCTCTGATACCCCAGCTCTGATTCCCCGCCTTTGATTCCCCCGTCTGATTCCCAGCCTCTGAAACCCCCCGTCTGATTCCCAGCCTCTGAATCCCCGTGTCTGATTTCCTGCCTCTGATTCCCCACCTCTGATTCCCCATCTCTGATTCACAGCCTCTGATTCCCCACCTCTGATTCCACATATCTGATTCCCCACCTCTGTTTCCCCGCCTCTGATTCCCCGCCTCTGATTCTCCATATCTCATTCCCCGCCTCTGAATCCCCATCTCTGATTCCCGGACTCTGATTCCCCACCTCTGATTCCCGGCCTCTTATTCCCAGCATCTGATTCCCGGCCTCTGATTCCCGGCCTCTGATTCCCCGCTTCTGATTCTGATTCCCTGCCTCTGATTCCACATCTCTGATTCCGCACATCTGATTCCCTGCCTCTGATTCCCCACTTCTGATTCCCCATATCTGATTTCCCGCCTCTGTTTCCCCGCCTCTGATTCCCCGCCTCTGTTTCCCCATATCTAATTCCCAACCTCTGATGCCCCAACTCTGATTCCCTGCCTCTGATTCCCCGCGTTCTATTCCCTGCCTCTGATTCCCCGCCTGTGATTCCCCATCTCTGATTCACCACCTCTGATTCCCCACCTCTGATTCCCCATATCTAATTCCCCGCCTCTGTTTGCCCGCCTCTGATTCCCCGCCTCTGTTTCCCCATATCTGATTCCCCGCCTCTGAATCCCCAACTCTGATTCCCTGCCTCTGATTCCCCAGCTCTGATTCCCCGCCTTTGATTCCCCCCGTCTGATTCCCAGCCTCTGAGTCCCCGTGTCTGATTTCCAGCCTCTGATTCCCCGCCTCTGATTCCCCATCTCTGATTCACAGCCTCTGATTCCCCACCTCTGATTCCCCATCTCTGATTCCGCACATCTGATTCCCTGCCTCTGATTCCCCGACTCTGAACCCCACCTCTGATTCCCCAGCTCTGATTCCCCGCCTCTGATTCCCCGTGTTTGATTCCCTGCCTCTGATTCCCCGCCTCTGATTCCCCATCTCTGATTCAACGCCTTTGATTCGCCACCTCTGATTCCCCATATCTGATTCCTCGCCTCTGTTTCCCCGCCTCTGATTCCCCTCCTCTGATTCCCCATATCTCATTCCCCGCCTCTGATTCCCCATCTCTGATTCCCGGACTCTGATTCCCCACCTCTGATTCCCGGCCTCTTATTCCCGGCATATGATTCCGGCCTCTGATTCCCGGCCTCTGATTCCCTGCTTCTGATTCCCCATCTCTGATTCCGCAAATCTAATTCCCTGCCTCTGATTCCCCACCTCTGATTCCCCATATCTGATTCCCCGCCTCTGTTTCCCCGCCTCTGATTCCCCGCCTCTGTTTCCCCATATCTAAGTCCCCGCCTCTGATTCCCCAACTTTGATTCCCCACCTCTGATTCCCCAGCTCTGATTCCCCGCCTCTGATTCCCTGCATCTGATTCCATGCATCTGATTCCCAGCCTCTGATTCCCAGCCTCTGATTCCCAACCTCTGATTCCCCACCTCTGATCCCCATATCTGATTCCCCGCCTCTGTTTCCCCGCCTCTGATTCCCCGCCTCTGTTTCCCCATATCTGATCCCCGCCTCTATTTGCCCGCCTCTGATTCCCCGCCTCTGTTTCCCCATATCTGATTCCCCGCCTCTGAATCCCCAACTCTGATTCCCTGCCTCTAATTTCGCAGCTCTGATTCCCCGCCTCTGATTCCCCGCGTCTGATTACCGGCCTCTGATTCCCCGCCTCTGATTCCCCATCTCTGATTCACAACCTCTGATTCCCCACCTCTGATACCCCATATCTGATTCCCCGCCTCTGTTTCCCCGCCTCTGATTCCCCACCTCTGAATCCCAATATCTGATTCCCCGCCTCTGATTCCCCACCTCTGATTACCCGCCTCTGATTCGCCAGCTATGATTCCCCGCCTCTTATTCCCCGCGTCTGATTCCCTGCCTCTGATTCCCCGCCTCTGATTCCACATCTCTGATTCACCACCTCTGATTCCCCGCGTCTGATTCCCTGCCTCTGATTCCCCATCTCTGATTCCCCATCTCTGATTCCCCAATTCTGATTCCCCTCCTCTGATTCCCCGTGTTTGATTCCCTGCCTCTGATTCCCGGCCTCTGATTCCCCATCTCTGATTCACCGCCTTTGATTCGCCACCTCTGATTCGCCATATCTGATTCCCCGCCTCTGTTTCCCCGCCTCTGATTCCCCGCCTCTTATTCCCCATATCTCATTCCCCGCCTCTGAATCCCCATCTCTGATGCTCGGACTCTGATTCCCCACCTCTGATTTCCGGCCTCTTATTCCCGGCATCTGATTCCGGCCTCTGATTCCCGGCATCTGATTCCCTGCTTCTGATTCTGATTCCCTGCCTTTGATTCCCCATCTCTGATTCCGCACATCTGATTCCCTGCCTCTGATTCCCCATCTCTGATTCCCCATATCTGATTCCCCGCCTCTGCTTCCCCGCCTCTGATTCCCCGCCTCTGTTTCCCAATATCTAAGTCCCCGCCTCTGATTCCCCAGCTCAATTCCCCGCCTCTGATTCGCCGCATCTGATTCCCTGCATCTGATTCCAAGCCTCTGATTCCCCATCTCTGATTCACCGCCTTTGATTCGCCGCCTCTGATTCGCCATATCTGATTCCCCGCATCTGTTTCCCCGCCTCTGATTCCCCGCCTCTATTTCCCCATATCTCATTCCCCGCCTCTGAATCCCCATCTCTGATTCCCGGACTCTGATTCCCCACCTCTGATTTCCGGCCTCTTATTCCCGGCATCTGATTCCGGCCTCTGATTCCCGGCCTCTGATTCCCTGCTTCTGATTCTGATTCCCTGCCTTTGATTCCTCATCTCTGATTCCGCACATCTGATTCCCTGCCTCTGATTCCCCATCTCTGATTCCCCATATCTGATTCCCCGCCTCTGATTCCCCGCCTCTGTTTCCCAATATCTAAGTCCCCGCCTCTGATTCCCCAACTCTGATTCCCCACCTCTGATTCCCCACCTCTGATTCCCTGCCTCTGATTCCCCAGCTCTGATTCCCCACCTTTGATTCCCCCCGTCTGATTCCCAGCCTCTGAATCCCCGTGTCTGATTTCCTGCCTCTGATTCCCCACCTCTGATTCCCCATCTCTGATTCACAGCCTCTGATTCCCCACCTCTGATTCCACATATCTGATTCCCCACCTCTGTTTCCCCGCCTCTGATTCCCCGCCTCTGATTCTCCATATCTCATTCCCCGCCTCTGAATCCCCATGTCTGATTCCCGGACTCTGATTCCCCACCTCTGATTCCCGGCCTCTTATTCCCAGCATCTGATTCCCGGCCTCTGATTCCCGGCCTCCGATTCCCCGCTTCTGATTCTGATTCCCTGCCTCTGATTCCCCATCTCTGATTCCGCACATCTGATTCCCTGCCTCTGATTCCCCACCTCTGATTCCCCATATCAGATTTCCCGCCTCTGTTTCCCCGCCTCTGATTCCCCGCCTGTTTCCCCATATCTAATTCCCAACCTCTGATGCCCCAACTCTGATTCCCTGCCTCTGATTCCCCGCGTTCTATTCCCTGCCTCTGATTCCCCGCCTGTGATTCCCCATCTCTTATTCACCACCTCTGATTCCCCACCTCTGATTCCCCATATCTAATTCCCCGCCACTGTTTGCCCGCCTCTGATTCCCCGCCTATGTTTCCCCATATCTGATTCCCCGCCTCTGAATCCCCAACTCTGATTCCCTGCCTCTGATTCCCCAGCTCTGATTCCCCGCCTTTGATTCCCCCCGTCTGATTCCCAGCCTCTGAGTCCCCGTGTCTGATTTCCAGCCTCTGATTCCCCGCCTCTGATTCCCCATCTCTGATTCACAGCCTCTGATTCCCCACCTCTGATTCCCCATCTCTGATTCTGCACATCTGATTCCCTGCCTCTGATTCCCCGACTCTGATCCCCACCTCTGATTCCCCAGCTCTGATTCCCCGCCTCTGATTCCCCAACTCTGATTCCCCGCCTCTGATTCCCCAGCTCTGATTCCCCGCCTCTGATTCCCCGTGTTTGATTCCCTGCCTCTGATTCCCCACCTCTGATTCCCCATCTCTGATTCAACGCCTTTGATTCGCCACCTCTGATTCCCCATATCTGATTCCCCGCCTCTGTTTCCCCGCCTCTGATTCCCCGCCTCTGTTTCCCCATATCTAAGTCCCCGCCTCTGATTCCCCAACTTTGATTCCCCACCTCTGATTCCCCAGCTCTGATTCCCCGCCTCTGATTCCCCGCATCTGATTCCATGCATCTGATTCCCAGCCTCTGATTCCCAGCCTCTGATTCCCAACCTCTGATTCCCCACCTCTGATCCCCATATCTGATTCCCCGCCTCTGTTTCCCCGCCTCTAATTCCCCGCCTCTGTTTCCCCATATCTGATCCCCGCCTCTATTTGCCCGCCTCTGATTCCCCGCCTCTGTTTCCCCATATCTGATTCCCCGCCTCTGAATCCCCAACTCTGATTCCCTGCCTCTAATTTCCCAGCTCTGATTCCCCGCCTCTGATTCCCCGCGTCTGATTACCGGCCTCTGATTCCCCGCCTCTGATTCCCCATCTCTGATTCACAACCTCTGATTCCCCACCTCTGATACCCCATATCTGATTCCCCGCCTCTGTTTCCCCGCCTCTGATTCCCCACCTCTGATTCCCAATATCTGATTCCCCGCCTCTGATTCCCCACCTCTGATTCCCCGCCTCTGATTCGCCCGCTATGATTCCCCGCCTCTTATTCCCCGCGTCTGATTCCCTGCCTCTGATTCCCCGCCTCTGATTCCACATCTCTGATTCACCACCTCTGATTCCCCGCATCTGATTCCCTGCCTCTGATTCCCCATCTCTGATTCCCCATCTCTGATTCCCCAATTCTGATTCCCCTCCTCTGATTCCCCGTGTTTGATTCCCTGCCTCTGATTCCCGGCCTCTGATTCCCCATCTCTGATTCACCGCCTTTGATTCGCCACCTCTGATTCGCCATATCTGATTCCCCGCCTCTGTTTCCCCGCCTCTGATTCCCCGCCTCTGATTCCCCATATCTCATTCCCCGCCTCTGAATCCCCATCTCTGATTCCTGGATTCTGATTCCCCACCTCTGATTTCCGGCCTCTTATTCCCGGCATCTGATTCCGGCCTCTGATTCCCCGCCTTTGATTCCCCCCGTCTGATTCCCAGCCTCTGAATCCCCGTGTCTGATTTCCTGCCTCTGATTCCCCACCTCTGATTCCCCATCTCTGATTCACAGCCTCTGATTCCCCACCTCTGATTCCACATATCTGATTCCCCACCTCTGTTTCCCCGCCTCTGATTCCCCGCCTCTGATTCTCCATATCTCATTCCCCGCCTCTGAATCCCCATCTCTGATTCCCGGACTCTGATTCCCCACCTCTGATTCCCGGCCTCTTATTCCCAGCATCTGATTCCCGGCCTCTGATTCCCGGCCTCCGATTCCCCGCTTCTGATTCTGATTCCCTGCCTCTGATTCCCCATCTCTGATTCCGCACATCTGATTCCCTGCCTCTGATTCCCCACCTCTGATTCCCCATATCAGATTTCCCGCCTCTGTTTCCCCGCCTCTGATTCCCCGCCTGTTTCCCCATATCTAATTCCCAACCTCTGATGCCCCAACTCTGATTCCCTGCCTCTGATACCCCGCGTTCTATTCCCTGCCTCTGATTCCCCGCCTGTGATTCCCCATCTCTGATTCACCACCTCTGATTCCCCACCTCTGATTCCCCATATCTAATTCCCCGCCTCTGTTTGCCCGCCTCTGATTCCCCGCCTCTGTTTCCCCATATCTGATTCCCCGCCTCTGAATCCCCAACTCTGATTCCCTGCCTCTGATTCCCCAGCTCTGATTCCCCGCCTTTGATTCCCCCCGTCTGATTCCCAGCCTCTGAGTCCCCGTGTCTGATTTCCAGCCTCTGATTCCCCGCCTCTGATTCCCCATCTCTGATTCACAGCCTCTGATTCCCCACCTCTGATTCCCCATCTCTGATTCCGCACATCTGATTCCCTGCCTCTGATTCCCCGACTCTGATCCCCACCTCTGATTCCCCAGCTCTGATTCCCCGCCTCTGATTCCCCAACTCTGATTCCCCGCCTCTGATTCCCCAGCTCTGATTCCCCGCCTCTGATTCCCCGTGTTTGATTCCCTGCCTCTGATTCCCCACCTCTGATTCCCCATCTCTGATTCAACGCCTTTGATTCGCCACCTCTGATTCCCCATATCTGATTCCTCGCCTCTGTTTCCCCGCCTCTGATTCCCCTCCTCTGATTCCCCATATCTCATTCCCCGCCTCTGATTCCCCATCTCTGAGTCCCGGACTCTGATTCCACACCAATGTTTCCCGTCCTCTTATTCCCGGCATCTGATTCCGGCCTCTGATTCCCGGCCTCTGATTCCCTGCTTCTGATTCTCCATCTCTGATTCCGCAAATCTAATTCCCTGCCTCTGATTCCCCACCTCTGATTCCCCATATCTGATTCCCCGCCTCTGTTTCCCCGCCTCTGATTCCCCGCCTCTGTTTCCCCATATCTAAGTCCCCGCCTCTGATTCCCCAACTTTGATTCCCCACCTCTGATTCCCCAGCTCTGATTCCCCGCCTCTGATTCCCCGCATCTGATTCCATGCATCTGATTCCCAGCCTCTGATTCCCAGCCTCTGATTCCCAACCTCTGATTCCCCACCTCTGATCCCCATATCTGATTCCCCGCCTCTGTTTCCCCGCCTCTGATTCCCCGCCTCTGTTTCCCCATATCTGATCCCCGCCTCTATTTGCCCGCCTCTGATTCCCCGCCTCTGTTTCCCCATATCTGATTCCCCGCCTCTGAATCCCCAACTCTGATTCCCTGCCTCTAATTTCCCAGCTCTGATTCCCCGCCTCTGATTCCCCGCGTCTGATTACCGGCCTCTGATTCCCCGCCTCTGATTCCCCATCTCTGATTCACAACCTCTGATTCCCCACCTCTGATACCCCATATCTGATTCCCCGCCTCTGTTTCCCCGCCTCTGATTCCCCACCTCTGATTCCCAATATCTGATTCCCCGCCTCTGATTCCCCACCTCTGATTCCCCGCCTCTGATTCGCCCGCTATGATTCCCCGCCTCTTATTCCCCGCGTCTGATTCCCTGCCTCTGATTCCCCGCCTCTGATTCCACATCTCTGATTCACCACCTCTGATTCCCCGCATCTGATTCCCTGCCTCTGATTCCCCATCTCTGATTCCCCATCTCTGATTCCCCAATTCTGATTCCCCTCCTCTGATTCCCCGTGTTTGATTCCCTGCCTCTGATTCCCGGCCTCTGATTCCCCATCTCTGATTCACCGCCTTTGATTCGCCACCTCTGATTCGCCATATCTGATTCCCCGCCTCTGTTTCCCCGCCTCTGATTCCCCGCCTCTGATTCCCCATATCTCATTCCCCGCCTCTGAATCCCCATCTCTGATTCCTGGATTCTGATTCCCCACCTCTGATTTCCGGCCTCTTATTCCCGGCATCTGATTCCGGCCTCTGATTCCCGGCCTCTGATTCCCTGCTTCTCATTCTGATTCCCTGCCTTTGATTCCCCATCTCTGATTCCGCACATCTGATTCCCTGCCTCTGATTCCCCATCTCTGATTCCCCATATCTGATTCCCCGCCTCTGATTCCCCGCCTCTGTTTCCCAATATCTAAGTCCCCGCCTCTGATTCCCCAACTCTGATTCCCCACCTCTGATTCCCCACCTCTGATTTCCGGCATCTTATTCCCGGCATCTGATTCTGGCCTCTGATTCCCGGCCTCTGATTCCCTGCTTCTGATTCTGATTCCCTGCCTTTGATTCCCCATCTCTGATTCCGCACATCTGATTCCCTGCATCTGATTCCAAGCCTCTGATTCCCTGCCTCTGATTCCCAACCTCTGATTCCCCACCTCTGATTCCCCATATCTGATTCCCAGCCTCTGTTTCCCCGCCTCTGATTCCCCGCCTCTGTTTCCCCATATCTGATTTCCGGCCTCTGATTCCCCGCCTCTGATTCCCCGCCTCTGATTCCCTGCCTCTGATTCCCCATCTCCGATTCCGCACATCTGATTCCCTGCCTCTGATTCCCCGCCTCTGATTCCCCGCCTCTGATTCCCTGCCTCTGATTCCCAACCTCTGATTCCCCACCTGATTCCCCGTGTTTGATTCCCCGCCTCTGTTTCCCCGCCTCTGATTCCCCGCCTCTGATTCCCCAACTCTAATTCCCCGCCTCTGATTCCCCATATCTGATTCCCCGCCTCTGTTTCCCCGCCTCTGATTCCCCGCCCCTGTTTCCCCATATCTGATTCCCAGCCTCTGATTCCCCAACTTTGATTCCCAGCCTCTGATTCCCCAGCTCTGATTCCCCGCCTCTGATTCCCCGTGTTTGATTCCCTGCCTCTGATTCCCCGCCTCTGATTCCCCATCTCTGATTCACCACCTTTGATTCGCCACCTCTGATTCCCCATATCTGATTCCCCACCTCTGTTTTCCCGCCTCTGATTCCCCGCCTCTGATTCTCCATATCTCATTCCCCGCCTCTGAATCCCCATCTCTGATTCCCGGACTCTGATTCCCCACCACTGATTCCCGGCCTCTTATTCCCAGCATCTGATTCCAGGCCTCTGATTCCCGGCCTCTGACTCCCCGCTTCTGATTCTGATTCCCTGCCTCTGATTCCCCATCTCTGATTCCGCACATCTGATTACCTGCCTCTGATTCCCCACCTCTGATTCCCCATATCTGATTCCCCGCCTCTGTTTCCACGCCTCTGATTCCCCACCTCTGATTCCCCATATCTGATTCCCCAGCTCTGATTCCCCGCCTCTCATTCCCCGCATCCGATTCCCCATATCTGATTCCCCGCCTCTGTTTCCCCGCCCCTGATTCCCCGCCTCTGTTTCCCCATATCTGATTCCCCGCCTCTGATTCCCAACTATGATTCCCCGCCTCTGATTCCCCAGCTCTGATTCCCTGCCTCTGATTCCCCGTGTTCTATTCCCTGCCTCTGATTCCCCGCCTGTGATTCCCCATCTCTGATAAACCACCTCTGATTCCCCACCACTGATTCCCCATATCTAAATCCCCGCCTCTGTTTGCCCGCCTCTGATTCCCCGCCTCTGTTTCCCCATATCTGATTCCCCGCCTCTGAATCCCCAACTCTGATTCCCTGCCTCTGATTCCCCAGCTTCATTCCCCGCCTTTGATTCCCCCGTCTGATTCCCAGCCTCTGAATCTCCGTGTCTGATAACCTGCCTCTGATTCCCCGCCTCTGATTCCCCATCTCAGATTCACCGCCTCTGATTCCCCACCTCTGATTCCCCATCTCTGATTCCGCACATCCGACTCCCTGCCTCTGATTCCCCGACTCTGATTCCCCACCTCTGATTCCCCAGCTCTGATTCCCCGCCTCTGATTCCCCGCCTCTGATTCCACAGCTCTGATTCCCCGCCTCTGATTCCCCGTGTTTGATCCCCTGCCTCTGATTCCCCGCATCTGATTCCCCATCTCTGATTCACCGCCTTTGATTCGACACCTCTGATTCCCGATATCTGATTCCTCGCCACTGTTTCCCCGCCTCTGATTCCCCGCCTCTGATTCCCCATATCTCATTCCCCGCCTCTGATTCGCCAGCTATGATTCCCCGCCTCTGATTCCCCGCGTCTGATTCCCTGCCTCTGATTCCCCGCCTCTGATTCCACATCTCTGATTCACCACCTCTGATTCCACGCGTCTGATTCCCCGCCTCTGATTCCCCATCTCTGATTCCCCATCTCTGACTCCCCAATTCTGATTCCCCGCCTCTGATTCCCCAGCTCTGATTCCTCGCCTCTGATTCCCTTCCTCTGATTCCCAACCTCTGATTCCCCACCTCTGATTTCCCATATTGATTCCCTGCGTCTGATTCCCCACCTCTGATTTCCCATATTGATTCCCTGCGTCTGATTCCCCGCCTCTGATTCCCCAACTCTGATTCCCCGCCTCTGATTCCCCAGCTCTGATTCCCCACATCTGATTCCCCGTGTTTGATTCCCTGCCTCTTATTCCCGGCCTCTGATTCCCCATCTCTGATTCACCGCCTTTGATTCGCAACCTCTGATTCCCCATATCTGATTCCCCGCCTCTGTTTCCCCGCCTCTGATTCCCCGCCTCTGATTCCCCATATCTCATTCCCCGCCTCTAAATCCCCATCTCTGATTCCCGGACTCTGATTCCCCACCTCTGATTCCCGGCCTCCTATTCCCGGCATCTGATTCCGGCCTCTGATTCCCGGCCTCTGATTCCCTGCTTCTGATTCTGATTCCCTGCCTCTGATTCCCCATCTCTGATTCCGCACATCTGATTCCCTGCCTCTGATTCCCCACCTCTGATTCCCCATATCTGATTCCCCGCCTCTGTTTCCCCACCTTTGATTCCCCGCCTCTGTTTCCCAATATCTAAGTCCCCGCCTCTGATTCCCCAACTCTGATTCCCCACCTCTGATTCCCCAGCTCTGATTCCCCGCCTCTGATTCCCCGCATCTGATTCCCTGCAACTGATTCCAAGCCTCTGATTCCCTGCCTCTGATTCCCAACCTCTGATTCCCAACCTCTGATTCCACACCTCTGATTCCCCATATCTGATTCCCCACCTCTGTTTCCCCGCCTCTGATTCCCCGCCTCTGATTCCCCATATCTCATTCCCCGCCTCTAATTCCGCATCTCTGATTCCCAACCTCTGATTCCCCACCTCTGATTCCCCATATCTGATTCCCCGCCTCTGTTTCCCCGCCTCTGATTCCCCGCCTCTGTTTCCCGATATCTGATCCCCGCCTCTATTTGCCCGCCTCTGATTTTCCGCCTCTGTTTCCCCATATCTGATTCCCCGCCTCTGAATCCCCAACTCTGATTCCCTGCCTCTAATTTCCCATGTCTGATTCCCCGCCTCTGATTCCCCGCGTCTGATTACCGGCCTCTGATTCCCCGCCTCTGATTCCCCATCTCTGATTCACAACCTCTGATTCCCCACCTCTGATTCCCCATATCTGATTCCCCGCCTCTGTTTCCCCGCCTCTGATTCCCCACCTCTGATTCCCAATATCTGATTCCCCGCCTCTGATTCCCCACCTCTGATTCCCCGCCTCTGATTCGCCAGCTATGATTCCCCGCCTCTGATTCCCCGCGTCTGATTCCCTGCCCCTGATTCCCCGCCTCTGATTCCACATCTTGAATTCACCACCGCTGATTCCCCGCGTCTGATTCCCCGCCTCCTATTCCCCATCTCTGATTCCCCATCTCTGATTCCCCAATTCTGATTCCCCGCCTCTGATTCCCCAGCTATGATTCCTCGCCTCTGATTCCCTTCCTCTGATTCCCAACCTCTGATTCCCCACCTCTGATTTCCCATATTGATTCCCTGCGTCTGATTCCCCGCCTCTGATTCCCCAACTCTGATTCCCCGCCTCTGATTCCCCAGCTCTGATTCCCCGCCTCTGATTCCCCAGCTCTGATTCCCTGCCTCTGATTCCCGGCCTCTGATTCCCCATCTCTGATTCACCGCCTTTGATTCGCCACCTCTGATTCCCCAAATCTGATTCCCCGCCTCTGTTTCCCCGCCTCTGATTCCCCGCCTCTGATTCCCCATATCTCATTCCCCGCCTCTGAATCCCCATCTCTGATTCCCGGACTCTGATTCCCCACCTCTGATTCCCGGCCTCTTATTCCTGGCATCTGATTCCGGCCTCTGATTCCCGGCCTCTGATTCCCTGCTTCTGATTCTGATTCCCTGCCTCTGATTCCCCATCTCTGATTCCGCACATCTGATTCCCTGCCTCTGATTACCCCCCTCTGTTTCCCCGCCTCTGATTCCCCGCCTCTGTTTCCCAATATCTAAGACCCCGCCTCTGATTCCCCAACTCTGATTCCCCACCTCTGATTCCCCAGCTCTGATTCCCCACCTCTGATTCCCCGCCTCTGATTCCCTGCATCTGATTCCAAGCCTCTGATTCCCTGCCTCTGATTCCCCGCCCTGATTCCCCATCTCTGTTTCACCGCCTTTGATTCGCCACCTCTGATTCCCCATATCTGATTCCCCGCCTCTGTTTCCCCACCTCTGATTCCCTGCCTCTGATTCCCAACCTCTGATTCCACACCTCTGATTCCCCATATCTGATTCCCCGCCTCTGTTTCCCCGCCTCTGATTCCCTGCCCCTGTTTCCCCATATCTGATTCCCTGCCTCTGATTCCCCAACTCAGATTCCCCGCCTCTGATTCCCCAGCTCTGATTCCCCGCCTCTGATTTCCCGTGTTTGATTCCCTGCCTCTGATTCCCCGCCTCTGATTCCCCATGTCTGATTCACCGCCTTTGATTCGCCACCTCTGATTCCACATATCTCATTTCCCACCTCTGTTTCCCCGCCTCTGATTCCCCGCCTCTGATTCTCCATATCTCATTCCCCGCCTCTGAATCCCCATCTCTGATTCCCGGACTCTGATTCCCCACCTCTGATTCCCGGCCTCTCATTCCCAGCATCTGATTCCCGGCCTCTGATTCCCGGCCTCTGATTCCCCGCTTCTGATTCTGATTCCCTGCCTCTGATTCCCCATCTCTGATTCCGCACATCTGATTCCCTGCCTCTGATTCCCCACCTCTGATTCCCCATATCTGATTTCCCGCCTCTGTTTCCCCGCCTCTGATTCCCCGCCTTTGTTTCCCCATATCTAATTCCCAACCTCTGATGCCCCAACTCTGATTCCCTGCCTCTGATTCCCCGCGTTCTATTCCCTGCCTATGATTCCCCGCCTGTGATTCCCCATCTCTGATTCACCACCTCTGATTCCCCACCTCTGATTCCCCATATCTAATTCTCCGCCTCTGTTTGCCCGCCTCTGATTCCCCGCCTCTGTTTCCCCATATCTGATTCCCCGCATCTGAATCCCCAACTCTGATTCCCTGCCTCTGATTCCCCAGCTCTGATTCCCCGCCTTTGATTCCCCCCGTCTGATTCCCAGCCTCTGAATCCCCGTGTCTGATTTCCTGCCTCTGATTCCCCACCTCTGATTCCCCATCTCTGATTCACAGCCTCTGATTCCCCATCTCTGATTCCGCACATCTGATTCCCTGCCTCTGATTCCCCGCCTCTGTTTCCCCATATCTAATTCCCAACCTCTGATGCCCCAACTCTGATTCCCTGCCTCTGATTCCCCGCGTTCTATTCCCTGCCTCTGATTCCCCGCCTGTGATTCCCCATCTCTGATTCACCACCTCTGATTCCCCACCTCTGATTCCCCATATCTAATTCCCCGCCTCTGTTTGCCCGCCTCTGATTCCCCGCCTCTGTTTCCCCATATCTGATTCCCCGCCTTTGATTCCCCCCGTCTGATTCCCAGCCTCTGAATCCCCGTGTCTGATTTCCTGCCTCTGATTCCCCACCTCTGATTCCCCATCTCTGATTCACAGCCTCTGATTCCCCACCTCTGATTCCCCATCTCTGATTCCGCACATCTGATTCCCTGCCTCTGATTCCCCGACTCTGATCCCCACCTCTGATTCCCAACCTCTGATTCCTAACCTCTGAATCCCCATATCTGATTCCCTGCCTCTGATTCCCCGCCTCTGATTCCCTGCCTCTGATTCCCCGCCTCTGATTCCCCAGCTCTGATTCCCCGCCTCTGAATCCCCAACTCTGGTTCCCTGCCTCTGATTCCCTGCCTCTGATTCCCTGCCTCTGATTCCCAACCTCTGATTCCCCACCTCTGAGTCCCCATATCTGTTTCCCCGCCTCTGTTTCCCCGCCTCTGATTCCCCGCCTCTGATTCCCAGGCTCTGATTCTCCGCCTCTGATTCCCCGCCTCTGGTTCCCCGCCTCTGATTCGCTGCCTCTGATTACCCATCTCTGATTCCGCACATCTGATTCCCTGCCTCTGATTCCCCGCCTCTGACTCCCCGCCTCTGATTCCCCACCTCTGTTTCCCTGCCTCTGATTCCCCACCTCTGTTTCCCCATATCTGATATCCCGCCTCTGATTCCCCAACTCTGATACCCCGCCTCTGATTCCCCAGCTCTGATTCCCCACCTCTGATTCCCCGTGTTTGATTCCCTGCCTCTGATTCCCCGCCTCTGATTCCCCATCTCTGATTCACTGCCTTTCATTCGCCACCTCTGATTCCCCATATCAAATTCCCCGCCTCTGTTTCCCCGCCTCTGATTCCCCGCCTCTGTTTCCCCATATCTGATTCCCCACCTCTGATACCCCATATCTGATTCCCCGCCTCTCTTTCCGCGCCTCTGATTCCCCGCCTCTGATTCCCCATATCTGATTCCCCGCCTCTGATTCCCCAACTCTGATTCCCCACCTCTGATTCCCCAGCTCTGTTTCCCAACCTCTGATTCCCCGCCTCTGTTTCCCCATATCTAATTCCCCGCCTCTGATTCCCAAACTCTGATTCCCCGACTCTGATTCCCCAGCTCTGATTCCCCGCCTCTGATTCCCCACATCTGATTCCCTGCCTCTGATTCCCTGCCTCCGATTCCCTGCCTCTGATTCCCAACCTCTGATTCCCCACCTCTGAATCCCCATATCTGATTCCCTGCCTCTGATTCCCCGCCTCTGATTCCCTGCCTCTGATTCCCCGCCTCTGATTCCCCAGCTCTGATTTCCCGCCTCTGATTTCCCGCCTGTGATTCCCCATCTCTGATTCACAACCTCTGATTCCCCACCTCTGATTCCCCATATCTGATTCCCCGCCTCTGTTTGCCCGCCTCTAATTCCCCGCCTCTGTTTCCCCATATCTGATTCCCCGCCTCTGAATCCCCGCCTCTGGTTCCCCGCCTCTGATTCGCTGCCTCTGATTCCCCATCTCTGATTCCGCACATCTGATTCCCTGCCTCTGATTCCCCGCCTCTGATTCCCCATATCTGATTCCCCATCTCTGAATCCCCGCCTCTGGTTCCCCGCCTCTGATTCCCCATCTCTGATTCCCCGCCTCTGAATCCCCGTGTCTGATACACAGCCTCTGATACCCCGCCCCTGATTCCCCACCTCTGATTCCCCATATCTGATACCCCGCCTCTGTTTCTGCGCCTCTGATTCCCCGCCTCTGATTCCCCGCCTCTGTTTCCCCAACTCTGATACCCAGCCTCTGATTCCCCAGCTCTGATTCCCCACCTCTGATTCCCCGTGTTTGATTCCCTGCCTCTGATTCCCCGCCTCTGATTCCCCATCTCTAATTCACCGCCTTTCATTCGCCACCTCTGATTCCCCATATCAGATTCCCAGCCTCTGTTTCCCCGCCTCTGATTCCCCGCCTCTGTTTCCCCATATCTGATTCCCCACCTCTGATTCCCCATATCTGATTCCAAGCCTCTCTTTCCGCGCCTCTGATTCCCCGCCTCTGATTCCCCATATCTGATTCCCCGCCTCTGATTCCCCAACTCAGATTCCACACCTCTGATTCCCCAGCTCTCTTTCCCCACCTCTGATTCCCCGCCTCTGTTTCCCCATATCTAATTCCCCGCCTCTGATTCCCAAACTCTGATTCCCCGACTCTGATTCCCCAGCTCTGATTCCCCGCCTCTGATTCCCCACATCTGATTCCCTGCCTCTGATTCCCTGCCTCCGATTCCCTGCCTCTGATTCCCAACCTCTGATTCCCCACCTCTGAATCCCCATATCTGATTCCCTGCCTCTGATTCCCCGCCTCTGATTCCCTGCCTCTGATTCCCCTCCTGTGATTCCCCAGCTCTGATTTCCCGCCTCTGAATCCCCAACTCTGATTCCCTGCCTCTGATTCCCCAGCTCTGATTCCCCGCCTCTGATTCCCCAGCTCTGATTCCCTGCCTCTGATTTCCCGCCTGTGATTCCCCATCTCTGATTCACAACCTCTGATTCCCCACCTCTGATTCCCCATATCTGATTCCCCGCCTCTGTTTGCCCGCCTCTAATTCCCCGCCTCTGTTTCCCCATATCTGATTCCCCGCCTCTGATTCCCCGCCTCTGATTCCCCATATCTGATTCCCCGCCTCTGATTCCCCAACTCTGATTCCCCACCTCTGATTCCCCAGCTCTGTTTCCCAACCTCTGATTCCCCGCCTCTGTTTCCCCATATCTAATTCCCCGCCTCTGATTCCCAAACTCTGATTCCCCGACTCTGATTCCCCAGCTCTGATTCCCCGCCTCTGATTCCCCACATCTGATTCCCTGCCTCTGATTCCCTGCCTCCGATTCCCTGCCTCTGATTCCCAACCTCTGATTCCCCACCTCTGAATCCCCATATCTGATTCCCTGCCTCTGATTCCCCGCCTCTGATTCCCTGCCTCTGATTCCCCGCCTCTGATTCCCCAGCTCTGATTTCCCGCCTCTGATTTCCCGCCTGTGATTCCCCATCTCTGATTCACAACCTCTGATTCCCCACCTCTGATTCCCCATATCTGATTCCCCGCCTCTGTTTGCCCGCCTCTAATTCCCCGCCTCTGTTTCCCCATATCTGATTCCCCGCCTCTGAATCCCCGCCTCTGGTTCCCCGCCTCTGATTCGCTGCCTCTGATTCCCCATCTCTGATTCCGCACATCTGATTCCCTGCCTCTGATTCCCCGCCTCTGATTCCCCATATCTGATTCCCCATCTCTGAATCCCCGCCTCTGGTTCCCCGCCTCTGATTCCCCATCTCTGATTCCCCGCCTCTGAATCCCCGTGTCTGATACACAGCCTCTGATACCCCGCCCCTGATTCCCCACCTCTGATTCCCCATATCTGATACCCCGCCTCTGTTTCTGCGCCTCTGATTCCCCGCCTCTGATTCCCCGCCTCTGTTTCCCCAACTCTGATACCCAGCCTCTGATTCCCCAGCTCTGATTCCCCACCTCTGATTCCCCGTGTTTGATTCCCTGCCTCTGATTCCCCGCCTCTGATTCCCCATCTCTAATTCACCGCCTTTCATTCGCCACCTCTGATTCCCCATATCAGATTCCCAGCCTCTGTTTCCCCGCCTCTGATTCCCCGCCTCTGTTTCCCCATATCTGATTCCCCACCTCTGATTCCCCATATCTGATTCCAAGCCTCTCTTTCCGCGCCTCTGATTCCCCGCCTCTGATTCCCCATATCTGATTCCCCGCCTCTGATTCCCCAACTCAGATTCCACACCTCTGATTCCCCAGCTCTCTTTCCCCACCTCTGATTCCCCGCCTCTGTTTCCCCATATCTAATTCCCCGCCTCTGATTCCCAAACTCTGATTCCCCATCTCTGATTCACAGCCTCTGATTCCCCATCTCTGATTCCGCACATCTGATTCCCTGCCTCTGATTCCCCGCATCTGTTTCCCCATATCTAATTCCCAACCTCTGATGCCCCAACTCTGATTCCCTGCCTCTGATTCCCCGCGTTCTATTCCCTGCCTCTGATTCCCCGCATCTGTTTCCCCATATCTAATTCCCAACCTCTGATGCCCCAACTCTGATTCCCTGCCTCTGATTCCCCGCATTCTATTCCCTGCCTCTGATTCCCCGCCTCTGATTCCCCGCCTCTGTTTCCCCATATCTGATTCCCCGCCTTTGATTCCCCCCGTCTGATTCCCAGCCTCTGAATCCCCGTGTCTGATTTCCTGCCTCTGATTCCCCACCTCTGATTCCCCATCTCTGATTCACAGCCTCTGATTCCCCACCTCTGATTCCCCATCTCTGATTCCGCACATCTGATTCCCTGCCTCTGATTCCCCGACTCTGATCCCCAACTCTGATTCCCAACCTCTGATTCCTAACCTCTGAATCCCCATATCTGATTCCCTGCCTCTGATTCCCCGCCTCTGATTCCCTGCCTCTGATTCCCCGCCTCTGATTCCCCAGCTCTGATTCCCCGCCTCTGAATCCCCAACTCTGGTTCCCTGCCTCTGATTCCCTGCCTCTGATTCCCTGCCTCTGATTCCCAACCTCTGATTCCCCACCTCTGAGTCCCCATATCTGTTTCCCCGCCTCTGTTTCCCCGCCTCTGATTCCCCGCCTCTGATTCCCAGGCTCTGATTCTCCGCCTCTGATTCCCCGCCTCTGGTTCCCCGCCTCTGATTCGCTGCCTCTGATTACCCATCTCTGATTCCGCATATCTGATTCCCTGCCTCTGATTCCCCGCCTCTGACTCCCCGCCTCTGATTCCCTGCCTCTGTTTCCCAACCTCTGATTCCCCACCTCTGATTCCCCATATCTGATTCCCCACCTCTGTTTCCCTGCCTCTGATTCCCCACCTCTGTTTCCCCATATCTGATATCCCGCCTCTGATTCCCCAACTCTGATACCCCGCCTCTGATTCCCCAGCTCTGATTCCCCACCTCTGATTCCCCGTGTTTGATTCCCTGCCTCTGATTCCCCGCCTCTGATTCCCCATCTCTGATTCACTGCCTTTCATTCGCCACCTCTGATTCCCCATATCAAATTCCCCGCCTCTGTTTCCCCGCCTCTGATTCCCCGCCTCTGTTTCCCCATATCTGATTCCCCACCTCTGATACCCCATATCTGATTCCCCGCCTCTGTTTCCCCGCCTCTGATTCCCGGACTCTGATTCCCCACCTCTGATTCCCGGCCTCTTATTCCCGGCATCTGATTCAGGCCTCTGATTCCCGGCCTCTGATTCCCTGCTTCTGATTCTGACTCCCTGCCTCTGATTCCCCATCTCTGATTCCGCACATCTGATTCCCTGCCTCTGATTCCCCACCTCTGATTCCCCATATCTGACTCCCCGCCTCTGTTTCCCCGCCTCTGATTCCCCGCCTCTGTTTCCCAATATCTAAGTCCCCGCCTCTGATTCCCCAACTCTGATTCCCCACCTCTGTTTCCCCAGCTCTGATTCCCCGCCTCTGATTCCCCGCATCTGATTCCCTGCATCTGATTCCAAGCCTCTGATTCCCTGCCTCTGATTCCCAACCTCTGATTCCCCACCTATGATTCCCCATATCTGAATCCCCGCCTCTGTTTCCCCGCCTCTGATTCCCCACCTCTGTTTCCCCATATCTGATTCCCGGCCTCTGATTCCCCGCCTCTGAATCCCCGCCTCTGATTCCCTGCCTCTGATTCCCCATCTCCGATTCCGCACATCTGATTCCATGCCTCTGATTCCCCGCCTCTGATTCCCCGCCTCTGATTCCCTGCCTCTGATTCCCAACCTCTGATTCCCCACCTCTGATTCCCCATATCTGATTCCCCGCCTCTGTTTCCCCGCCTCTGATTCCCCTCCTCTGATTCCCCAACTCTAATTCCCCGCCTCTGATTCCCCAGCTCTGATTCCCCGTGTTTGATTCCCTGCCTCTGATTCCCTGCCCTGATTCCCCATCTCTGTTTCACCGCCTTTGATTCGCCACCTCTGATTCCCCATATCTGATTCCCCGCCTCTGTTTCCCCGCCTCTGATTCCCTGCCTCTGATTCCCAACCTCTGATTCCACACCTCTGATTCCCCATATCTGATTCCCCGCCTCTGTTTCCCCGCCTCTGATTCCCTGCCCCTGTTTCCCCATATCTGATTCCCTGCCTCTGATTCCCCAACTCTGATTCCCCGCCTCTGATTCCCCAGCTCTGATTCCCCGCCTCTGATTTCCAGTGTTTGATTCCCTGCCTCTGATTCCCCGCCTCTGATTCCCCATCTCTGATTCACCGCCTTTGATTCGCCACCTCTGATTCCACATATCTGATTCCCCACCTCTGTTTCCCCGCCTCTGATTCCCCGCCTCTGATTCTCCATATCTCATTCCCCGCCTCTGAATCCTCATCTCTGATTCCCGGACTCTGATTCCCCACCTCTGAATCCCGGCCTCTTATTCCCAGCATCTGATTCCCGGCCTCCGATTCCCGGCCTCTGATTCCCCGCTTCTGATTCTGATTCCCTGCCTCTGATTCCCCATCTCTGATTCCGCACATCTGATTCCCTGCCTCTGATTCCCCACCTCTGATTCCCCATATCTGATATCCCGCCTCTGTTTCCCCGCCTCTGATTCCCCGCCTCTGTTTCCCCATATCTAATTCCCAACCTCTGATGCCCCAACTCTGATTCCCTGCCTCTGATTCCCCGCGTTCTATTCCCTGCCTCTGATTCCCCGCCTGTGATTCCCCATCTCTGATTCACCACCTCTGATTCCCCACCTCTGATTCCCCATATCTAATTCCCCGCCTCTGTTTGCCCGACTCTGATTCCCCGCCTCTGTTTCCCCATATCTGATTCCCCGCCTCTGAATCCCCAAGTCTGATTCCCTGCCTCTGATACCCCAGCTCTGATTCCCCGCCTTTGATTCCCCCGTCTGATTCCCAGCCTCTGAAACCCCCCGTCTGATTCCCAGCCTCTGAATCCCCGTGTCTGATTTCCTGCCTCTGATTCCCCACCTCTGATTCCCCATCTCTGATTCACAGCCTCTGATTCCCCACCTCTGATTCCACATATCTGATTCCCCACCTCTGTTTCCCCGCCTCTGATTCCCCGCCTCTGATTCTCCATATCTCATTCCCCGCCTCTGAATCCCCATCTCTGATTCCCGGACTCTGATTCCCCACCTCTGATTCCCGGCCTCTTATTCCCAGCATCTGATTCCCGGCCTCTGATTCCCGGCCTCTGATTCCCCGCTTCTGATTCTGATTCCCTGCCTCTGATTCCACATCTCTGATTCCGCACATCTGATTCCCTGCCTCTGATTCCCCACTTCTGATTCCCCATATCTGATTTCCCGCCTCTGTTTCCCCGCCTCTGATTCCCCGCCTCTGTTTCCCCATATCTAATTCCCAACCTCTGATGCCCCAACTCTGATTCCCTGCCTCTGATTCCCCGCGTTCTATTCCCTGCCTCTGATTCCCCGCCTGTGATTCCCCATCTCTGATTCACCACCTCTGATTCCCCACCTCTGATTCCCCATATCTAATTCCCCGCCTCTGTTTGCCCGCCTCTGATTCCCCGCCTCTGTTTCCCCATATCTGATTCCCCGCCTCTGAATCCCCAACTCTGATTCCCTGCCTCTGATTCCCCAGCTCTGATTCCCCGCCTTTGATTCCCCCCGTCTGATTCCCAGCCTCTGAGTCCCCGTGTCTGATTTCCAGCCTCTGATTCCCCGCCTCTGATTCCCCATCTCTGATTCACAGCCTCTGATTCCCCACCTCTGATTCCCCATCTCTGATTCCGCACATCTGATTCCCTGCCTCTGATTCCCCGACTCTGAACCCCACCTCTGATTCCCCAGCTCTGATTCCCCGCCTCTGATTCCCCGTGTTTGATTCCCTGCCTCTGATTCCCCGCCTCTGATTCCCCATCTCTGATTCAACGCCTTTGATTCGCCACCTCTGATTCCCCATATCTGATTCCTCGCCTCTGTTTCCCCGCCTCTGATTCCCCTCCTCTGATTCCCCATATCTCATTCCCCGCCTCTGATTCCCCATCTCTGATTCCCGGACTCTGATTCCCCACCTCTGATTCCCGGCCTCTTATTCCCGGCATATGATTCCGGCCTCTGATTCCCGGCCTCTGATTCCCTGCTTCTGATTCCCCATCTCTGATTCCGCAAATCTAATTCCCTGCCTCTGATTCCCCACCTCTGATTCCCCATATCTGATTCCCCGCCTCTGTTTCCCCGCCTCTGATTCCCCGCCTCTGTTTCCCCATATCTAAGTCCCCGCCTCTGATTCCCCAACTTTGATTCCCCACCTCTGATTCCCCAGCTCTGATTCCCCGCCTCTGATTCCCTGCATCTGATTCCATGCATCTGATTCCCAGCCTCTGATTCCCAGCCTCTGATTCCCAACCTCTGATTCCCCACCTCTGATCCCCATATCTGATTCCCCGCCTCTGTTTCCCCGCCTCTGATTCCCCGCCTCTGTTTCCCCATATCTGATCCCCGCCTCTATTTGCCCGCCTCTGATTCCCCGCCTCTGTTTCCCCATATCTGATTCCCCGCCTCTGAATCCCCAACTCTGATTCCCTGCCTCTAATTTCGCAGCTCTGATTCCCCGCCTCTGATTCCCCGCGTCTGATTACCGGCCTCTGATTCCCCGCCTCTGATTCCCCATCTCTGATTCACAACCTCTGATTCCCCACCTCTGATACCCCATATCTGATTCCCCGCCTCTGTTTCCCCGCCTCTGATTCCCCACCTCTGAATCCCAATATCTGATTCCCCGCCTCTGATTCCCCACCTCTGATTACCCGCCTCTGATTCGCCAGCTATGATTCCCCGCCTCTTATTCCCCGCGTCTGATTCCCTGCCTCTGATTCCCCGCCTCTGATTCCACATCTCTGATTCACCACCTCTGATTCCCCGCGTCTGATTCCCTGCCTCTGATTCCCCATCTCTGATTCCCCATCTCTGATTCCCCAATTCTGATTCCCCTCCTCTGATTCCCCGTGTTTGATTCCCTGCCTCTGATTCCCGGCCTCTGATTCCCCATCTCTGATTCACCGCCTTTGATTCGCCACCTCTGATTCGCCATATCTGATTCCCCGCCTCTGTTTCCCCGCCTCTGATTCCCCGCCTCTTATTCCCCATATCTCATTCCCCGCCTCTGAATCCCCATCTCTGATGCTCGGACTCTGATTCCCCACCTCTGATTTCCGGCCTCTTATTCCCGGCATCTGATTCCGGCCTCTGATTCCCGGCATCTGATTCCCTGCTTCTGATTCTGATTCCCTGCCTTTGATTCCCCATCTCTGATTCCGCACATCTGATTCCCTGCCTCTGATTCCCCATCTCTGATTCCCCATATCTGATTCCCCGCCTCTGCTTCCCCGCCTCTGATTCCCCGCCTCTGTTTCCCAATATCTAAGTCCCCGCCTCTGATTCCCCAGCTCAATTCCCCGCCTCTGATTCGCCGCATCTGATTCCCTGCATCTGATTCCAAGCCTCTGATTCCCCATCTCTGATTCACCGCCTTTGATTCGCCGCCTCTGATTCGCCATATCTGATTCCCCGCATCTGTTTCCCCGCCTCTGATTCCCCGCCTCTATTTCCCCATATCTCATTCCCCGCCTCTGAATCCCCATCTCTGATTCCCGGACTCTGATTCCCCACCTCTGATTTCCGGCCTCTTATTCCCGGCATCTGATTCCGGCCTCTGATTCCCGGCCTCTGATTCCCTGCTTCTGATTCTGATTCCCTGCCTTTGATTCCTCATCTCTGATTCCGCACATCTGATTCCCTGCCTCTGATTCCCCATCTCTGATTCCCCATATCTGATTCCCCGCCTCTGATTCCCCGCCTCTGTTTCCCAATATCTAAGTCCCCGCCTCTGATTCCCCAACTCTGATTCCCCACCTCTGATTCCCCACCTCTGATTCCCTGCCTCTGATTCCCCAGCTCTGATTCCCCACCTTTGATTCCCCCCGTCTGATTCCCAGCCTCTGAATCCCCGTGTCTGATTTCCTGCCTCTGATTCCCCACCTCTGATTCCCCATCTCTGATTCACAGCCTCTGATTCCCCACCTCTGATTCCACATATCTGATTCCCCACCTCTGTTTCCCCGCCTCTGATTCCCCGCCTCTGATTCTCCATATCTCATTCCCCGCCTCTGAATCCCCATGTCTGATTCCCGGACTCTGATTCCCCACCTCTGATTCCCGGCCTCTTATTCCCAGCATCTGATTCCCGGCCTCTGATTCCCGGCCTCCGATTCCCCGCTTCTGATTCTGATTCCCTGCCTCTGATTCCCCATCTCTGATTCCGCACATCTGATTCCCTGCCTCTGATTCCCCACCTCTGATTCCCCATATCAGATTTCCCGCCTCTGTTTCCCCGCCTCTGATTCCCCGCCTGTTTCCCCATATCTAATTCCCAACCTCTGATGCCCCAACTCTGATTCCCTGCCTCTGATTCCCCGCGTTCTATTCCCTGCCTCTGATTCCCCGCCTGTGATTCCCCATCTCTTATTCACCACCTCTGATTCCCCACCTCTGATTCCCCATATCTAATTCCCCGCCCCTGTTTGCCCGCCTCTGATTCCCCGCCTATGTTTCCCCATATCTGATTCCCCGCCTCTGAATCCCCAACTCTGATTCCCTGCCTCTGATTCCCCAGCTCTGATTCCCCGCCTTTGATTCCCCCCGTCTGATTCCCAGCCTCTGAGTCCCCGTGTCTGATTTCCAGCCTCTGATTCCCCGCCTCTGATTCCCCATCTCTGATTCACAGCCTCTGATTCCCCACCTCTGATTCCCCATCTCTGATTCTGCACATCTGATTCCCTGCCTCTGATTCCCCGACTCTGATCCCCACCTCTGATTCCCCAGCTCTGATTCCCCGCCTCTGATTCCCCAACTCTGATTCCCCGCCTCTGATTCCCCAGCTCTGATTCCCCGCCTCTGATTCCCCGTGTTTGATTCCCTGCCTCTGATTCCCCACCTCTGATTCCCCATCTCTGATTCAACGCCTTTGATTCGCCACCTCTGATTCCCCATATCTGATTCCCCGCCTCTGTTTCCCCGCCTCTGATTCCCCGCCTCTGTTTCCCCATATCTAAGTCCCCGCCTCTGATTCCCCAACTTTGATTCCCCACCTCTGATTCCCCAGCTCTGATTCCCCGCCTCTGATTCCCCGCATCTGATTCCATGCATCTGATTCCCAGCCTCTGATTCCCAGCCTCTGATTCCCAACCTCTGATTCCCCACCTCTGATCCCCATATCTGATTCCCCGCCTCTGTTTCCCCGCCTCTAATTCCCCGCCTCTGTTTCCCCATATCTGATCCCCGCCTCTATTTGCCCGCCTCTGATTCCCCGCCTCTGTTTCCCCATATCTGATTCCCCGCCTCTGAATCCCCAACTCTGATTCCCTGCCTCTAATTTCCCAGCTCTGATTCCCCGCCTCTGATTCCCCGCGTCTGATTACCGGCCTCTGATTCCCCGCCTCTGATTCCCCATCTCTGATTCACAACCTCTGATTCCCCACCTCTGATACCCCATATCTGATTCCCCGCCTCTGTTTCCCCGCCTCTGATTCCCCACCTCTGATTCCCAATATCTGATTCCCCGCCTCTGATTCCCCACCTCTGATTCCCCGCCTCTGATTCGCCCGCTATGATTCCCCGCCTCTTATTCCCCGCGTCTGATTCCCTGCCTCTGATTCCCCGCCTCTGATTCCACATCTCTGATTCACCACCTCTGATTCCCCGCATCTGATTCCCTGCCTCTGATTCCCCATCTCTGATTCCCCATCTCTGATTCCCCAATTCTGATTCCCCTCCTCTGATTCCCCGTGTTTGATTCCCTGCCTCTGATTCCCGGCCTCTGATTCCCCATCTCTGATTCACCGCCTTTGATTCGCCACCTCTGATTCGCCATATCTGATTCCCCGCCTCTGTTTCCCCGCCTCTGATTCCCCGCCTCTGATTCCCCATATCTCATTCCCCGCCTCTGAATCCCCATCTCTGATTCCTGGATTCTGATTCCCCACCTCTGATTTCCGGCCTCTTATTCCCGGCATCTGATTCCGGCCTCTGATTCCCGGCCTCTGATTCCCTGCTTCTCATTCTGATTCCCTGCCTTTGATTCCCCATCTCTGATTCCGCACATCTGATTCCCTGCCTCTGATTCCCCATCTCTGATTCCCCATATCTGATTCCCCGCCTCTGATTCCCCGCCTCTGTTTCCCAATATCTAAGTCCCCGCCTCTGATTCCCCAACTCTGATTCCCCACCTCTGATTCCCCACCTCTGATTTCCGGCATCTTATTCCCGGCATCTGATTCTGGCCTCTGATTCCCGGCCTCTGATTCCCTGCTTCTGATTCTGATTCCCTGCCTTTGATTCCCCATCTCTGATTCCGCACATCTGATTCCCTGCATCTGATTCCAAGCCTCTGATTCCCTGCCTCTGATTCCCAACCTCTGATTCCCCACCTCTGATTCCCCATATCTGATTCCCAGCCTCTGTTTCCCCGCCTCTGATTCCCCGCCTCTGTTTCCCCATATCTGATTTCCGGCCTCTGATTCCCCGCCTCTGATTCCCCGCCTCTGATTCCCTGCCTCTGATTCCCCATCTCCGATTCCGCACATCTGATTCCCTGCCTCTGATTCCCCGCCTCTGATTCCCCGCCTCTGATTCCCTGCCTCTGATTCCCAACCTCTGATTCCCCACCTGATTCCCCGTGTTTGATTCCCCGCCTCTGTTTCCCCGCCTCTGATTCCCCGCCTCTGATTCCCCAACTCTAATTCCCCGCCTCTGATTCCCCATATCTGATTCCCCGCCTCTGTTTCCCCGCCTCTGATTCCCCGCCCCTGTTTCCCCATATCTGATTCCCAGCCTCTGATTCCCCAACTTTGATTCCCAGCCTCTGATTCCCCAGCTCTGATTCCCCGCCTCTGATTCCCCGTGTTTGATTCCCTGCCTCTGATTCCCCGCCTCTGATTCCCCATCTCTGATTCACCACCTTTGATTCGCCACCTCTGATTCCCCATATCTGATTCCCCACCTCTGTTTTCCCGCCTCTGATTCCCCGCCTCTGATTCTCCATATCTCATTCCCCGCCTCTGAATCCCCATCTCTGATTCCCGGACTCTGATTCCCCACCACTGATTCCCGGCCTCTTATTCCCAGCATCTGATTCCAGGCCTCTGATTCCCGGCCTCTGACTCCCCGCTTCTGATTCTGATTCCCTGCCTCTGATTCCCCATCTCTGATTCCGCACATCTGATTACCTGCCTCTGATTCCCCACCTCTGATTCCCCATATCTGATTCCCCGCCTCTGTTTCCACGCCTCTGATTCCCCACCTCTGATTCCCCATATCTGATTCCCCAGCTCTGATTCCCCGCCTCTCATTCCCCGCATCCGATTCCCCATATCTGATTCCCCGCCTCTGTTTCCCCGCCCCTGATTCCCCGCCTCTGTTTCCCCATATCTGATTCCCCGCCTCTGATTCCCAACTATGATTCCCCGCCTCTGATTCCCCAGCTCTGATTCCCTGCCTCTGATTCCCCGTGTTCTATTCCCTGCCTCTGATTCCCCGCCTGTGATTCCCCATCTCTGATAAACCACCTCTGATTCCCCACCACTGATTCCCCATATCTAAATCCCCGCCTCTGTTTGCCCGCCTCTGATTCCCCGCCTCTGTTTCCCCATATCTGATTCCCCGCCTCTGAATCCCCAACTCTGATTCCCTGCCTCTGATTCCCCAGCTTCATTCCCCGCCTTTGATTCCCCCGTCTGATTCCCAGCCTCTGAATCTCCGTGTCTGATAACCTGCCTCTGATTCCCCGCCTCTGATTCCCCATCTCAGATTCACCGCCTCTGATTCCCCACCTCTGATTCCCCATCTCTGATTCCGCACATCCGACTCCCTGCCTCTGATTCCCCGACTCTGATTCCCCACCTCTGATTCCCCAGCTCTGATTCCCCGCCTCTGATTCCCCGCCTCTGATTCCACAGCTCTGATTCCCCGCCTCTGATTCCCCGTGTTTGATCCCCTGCCTCTGATTCCCCGCATCTGATTCCCCATCTCTGATTCACCGCCTTTGATTCGACACCTCTGATTCCCGATATCTGATTCCTCGCCACTGTTTCCCCGCCTCTGATTCCCCGCCTCTGATTCCCCATATCTCATTCCCCGCCTCTGATTCGCCAGCTATGATTCCCCGCCTCTGATTCCCCGCGTCTGATTCCCTGCCTCTGATTCCCCGCCTCTGATTCCACATCTCTGATTCACCACCTCTGATTCCACGCGTCTGATTCCCCGCCTCTGATTCCCCATCTCTGATTCCCCATCTCTGACTCCCCAATTCTGATTCCCCGCCTCTGATTCCCCAGCTCTGATTCCTCGCCTCTGATTCCCTTCCTCTGATTCCCAACCTCTGATTCCCCACCTCTGATTTCCCATATTGATTCCCTGCGTCTGATTCCCCACCTCTGATTTCCCATATTGATTCCCTGCGTCTGATTCCCCGCCTCTGATTCCCCAACTCTGATTCCCCGCCTCTGATTCCCCAGCTCTGATTCCCCACATCTGATTCCCCGTGTTTGATTCCCTGCCTCTTATTCCCGGCCTCTGATTCCCCATCTCTGATTCACCGCCTTTGATTCGCAACCTCTGATTCCCCATATCTGATTCCCCGCCTCTGTTTCCCCGCCTCTGATTCCCCGCCTCTGATTCCCCATATCTCATTCCCCGCCTCTAAATCCCCATCTCTGATTCCCGGACTCTGATTCCCCACCTCTGATTCCCGGCCTCCTATTCCCGGCATCTGATTCCGGCCTCTGATTCCCGGCCTCTGATTCCCTGCTTCTGATTCTGATTCCCTGCCTCTGATTCCCCATCTCTGATTCCGCACATCTGATTCCCTGCCTCTGATTCCCCACCTCTGATTCCCCATATCTGATTCCCCGCCTCTGTTTCCCCACCTTTGATTCCCCGCCTCTGTTTCCCAATATCTAAGTCCCCGCCTCTGATTCCCCAACTCTGATTCCCCACCTCTGATTCCCCAGCTCTGATTCCCCGCCTCTGATTCCCCGCATCTGATTCCCTGCAACTGATTCCAAGCCTCTGATTCCCTGCCTCTGATTCCCAACCTCTGATTCCCAACCTCTGATTCCACACCTCTGATTCCCCATATCTGATTCCCCACCTCTGTTTCCCCGCCTCTGATTCCCCGCCTCTGATTCCCCATATCTCATTCCCCGCCTCTAATTCCGCATCTCTGATTCCCAACCTCTGATTCCCCACCTCTGATTCCCCATATCTGATTCCCCGCCTCTGTTTCCCCGCCTCTGATTCCCCGCCTCTGTTTCCCGATATCTGATCCCCGCCTCTATTTGCCCGCCTCTGATTTTCCGCCTCTGTTTCCCCATATCTGATTCCCCGCCTCTGAATCCCCAACTCTGATTCCCTGCCTCTAATTTCCCATGTCTGATTCCCCGCCTCTGATTCCCCGCGTCTGATTACCGGCCTCTGATTCCCCGCCTCTGATTCCCCATCTCTGATTCACAACCTCTGATTCCCCACCTCTGATTCCCCATATCTGATTCCCCGCCTCTGTTTCCCCGCCTCTGATTCCCCACCTCTGATTCCCAATATCTGATTCCCCGCCTCTGATTCCCCACCTCTGATTCCCCGCCTCTGATTCGCCAGCTATGATTCCCCGCCTCTGATTCCCCGCGTCTGATTCCCTGCCCCTGATTCCCCGCCTCTGATTCCACATCTTGAATTCACCACCGCTGATTCCCCGCGTCTGATTCCCCGCCTCCTATTCCCCATCTCTGATTCCCCATCTCTGATTCCCCAATTCTGATTCCCCGCCTCTGATTCCCCAGCTATGATTCCTCGCCTCTGATTCCCTTCCTCTGATTCCCAACCTCTGATTCCCCACCTCTGATTTCCCATATTGATTCCCTGCGTCTGATTCCCCGCCTCTGATTCCCCAACTCTGATTCCCCGCCTCTGATTCCCCAGCTCTGATTCCCCGCCTCTGATTCCCCAGCTCTGATTCCCTGCCTCTGATTCCCGGCCTCTGATTCCCCATCTCTGATTCACCGCCTTTGATTCGCCACCTCTGATTCCCCAAATCTGATTCCCCGCCTCTGTTTCCCCGCCTCTGATTCCCCGCCTCTGATTCCCCATATCTCATTCCCCGCCTCTGAATCCCCATCTCTGATTCCCGGACTCTGATTCCCCACCTCTGATTCCCGGCCTCTTATTCCTGGCATCTGATTCCGGCCTCTGATTCCCGGCCTCTGATTCCCTGCTTCTGATTCTGATTCCCTGCCTCTGATTCCCCATCTCTGATTCCGCACATCTGATTCCCTGCCTCTGATTACCCCCCTCTGTTTCCCCGCCTCTGATTCCCCGCCTCTGTTTCCCAATATCTAAGACCCCGCCTCTGATTCCCCAACTCTGATTCCCCACCTCTGATTCCCCAGCTCTGATTCCCCACCTCTGATTCCCCGCCTCTGATTCCCTGCATCTGATTCCAAGCCTCTGATTCCCTGCCTCTGATTCCCCGCCCTGATTCCCCATCTCTGTTTCACCGCCTTTGATTCGCCACCTCTGATTCCCCATATCTGATTCCCCGCCTCTGTTTCCCCACCTCTGATTCCCTGCCTCTGATTCCCAACCTCTGATTCCACACCTCTGATTCCCCATATCTGATTCCCCGCCTCTGTTTCCCCGCCTCTGATTCCCTGCCCCTGTTTCCCCATATCTGATTCCCTGCCTCTGATTCCCCAACTCAGATTCCCCGCCTCTGATTCCCCAGCTCTGATTCCCCGCCTCTGATTTCCCGTGTTTGATTCCCTGCCTCTGATTCCCCGCCTCTGATTCCCCATGTCTGATTCACCGCCTTTGATTCGCCACCTCTGATTCCACATATCTCATTTCCCACCTCTGTTTCCCCGCCTCTGATTCCCCGCCTCTGATTCTCCATATCTCATTCCCCGCCTCTGAATCCCCATCTCTGATTCCCGGACTCTGATTCCCCACCTCTGATTCCCGGCCTCTCATTCCCAGCATCTGATTCCCGGCCTCTGATTCCCGGCCTCTGATTCCCCGCTTCTGATTCTGATTCCCTGCCTCTGATTCCCCATCTCTGATTCCGCACATCTGATTCCCTGCCTCTGATTCCCCACCTCTGATTCCCCATATCTGATTTCCCGCCTCTGTTTCCCCGCCTCTGATTCCCCGCCTTTGTTTCCCCATATCTAATTCCCAACCTCTGATGCCCCAACTCTGATTCCCTGCCTCTGATTCCCCGCGTTCTATTCCCTGCCTATGATTCCCCGCCTGTGATTCCCCATCTCTGATTCACCACCTCTGATTCCCCACCTCTGATTCCCCATATCTAATTCTCCGCCTCTGTTTGCCCGCCTCTGATTCCCCGCCTCTGTTTCCCCATATCTGATTCCCCGCATCTGAATCCCCAACTCTGATTCCCTGCCTCTGATTCCCCAGCTCTGATTCCCCGCCTTTGATTCCCCCCGTCTGATTCCCAGCCTCTGAATCCCCGTGTCTGATTTCCTGCCTCTGATTCCCCACCTCTGATTCCCCATCTCTGATTCACAGCCTCTGATTCCCCATCTCTGATTCCGCACATCTGATTCCCTGCCTCTGATTCCCCGCCTCTGTTTCCCCATATCTAATTCCCAACCTCTGATGCCCCAACTCTGATTCCCTGCCTCTGATTCCCCGCGTTCTATTCCCTGCCTCTGATTCCCCGCCTGTGATTCCCCATCTCTGATTCACCACCTCTGATTCCCCACCTCTGATTCCCCATATCTAATTCCCCGCCTCTGTTTGCCCGCCTCTGATTCCCCGCCTCTGTTTCCCCATATCTGATTCCCCGCCTTTGATTCCCCCCGTCTGATTCCCAGCCTCTGAATCCCCGTGTCTGATTTCCTGCCTCTGATTCCCCACCTCTGATTCCCCATCTCTGATTCACAGCCTCTGATTCCCCACCTCTGATTCCCCATCTCTGATTCCGCACATCTGATTCCCTGCCTCTGATTCCCCGACTCTGATCCCCACCTCTGATTCCCAACCTCTGATTCCTAACCTCTGAATCCCCATATCTGATTCCCTGCCTCTGATTCCCCGCCTCTGATTCCCTGCCTCTGATTCCCCGCCTCTGATTCCCCAGCTCTGATTCCCCGCCTCTGAATCCCCAACTCTGGTTCCCTGCCTCTGATTCCCTGCCTCTGATTCCCTGCCTCTGATTCCCAACCTCTGATTCCCCACCTCTGAGTCCCCATATCTGTTTCCCCGCCTCTGTTTCCCCGCCTCTGATTCCCCGCCTCTGATTCCCAGGCTCTGATTCTCCGCCTCTGATTCCCCGCCTCTGGTTCCCCGCCTCTGATTCGCTGCCTCTGATTACCCATCTCTGATTCCGCACATCTGATTCCCTGCCTCTGATTCCCCGCCTCTGACTCCCCGCCTCTGATTCCCCACCTCTGTTTCCCTGCCTCTGATTCCCCACCTCTGTTTCCCCATATCTGATATCCCGCCTCTGATTCCCCAACTCTGATACCCCGCCTCTGATTCCCCAGCTCTGATTCCCCACCTCTGATTCCCCGTGTTTGATTCCCTGCCTCTGATTCCCCGCCTCTGATTCCCCATCTCTGATTCACTGCCTTTCATTCGCCACCTCTGATTCCCCATATCAAATTCCCCGCCTCTGTTTCCCCGCCTCTGATTCCCCGCCTCTGTTTCCCCATATCTGATTCCCCACCTCTGATACCCCATATCTGATTCCCCGCCTCTCTTTCCGCGCCTCTGATTCCCCGCCTCTGATTCCCCATATCTGATTCCCCGCCTCTGATTCCCCAACTCTGATTCCCCACCTCTGATTCCCCAGCTCTGTTTCCCAACCTCTGATTCCCCGCCTCTGTTTCCCCATATCTAATTCCCCGCCTCTGATTCCCAAACTCTGATTCCCCGACTCTGATTCCCCAGCTCTGATTCCCCGCCTCTGATTCCCCACATCTGATTCCCTGCCTCTGATTCCCTGCCTCCGATTCCCTGCCTCTGATTCCCAACCTCTGATTCCCCACCTCTGAATCCCCATATCTGATTCCCTGCCTCTGATTCCCCGCCTCTGATTCCCTGCCTCTGATTCCCCGCCTCTGATTCCCCAGCTCTGATTTCCCGCCTCTGATTTCCCGCCTGTGATTCCCCATCTCTGATTCACAACCTCTGATTCCCCACCTCTGATTCCCCATATCTGATTCCCCGCCTCTGTTTGCCCGCCTCTAATTCCCCGCCTCTGTTTCCCCATATCTGATTCCCCGCCTCTGAATCCCCGCCTCTGGTTCCCCGCCTCTGATTCGCTGCCTCTGATTCCCCATCTCTGATTCCGCACATCTGATTCCCTGCCTCTGATTCCCCGCCTCTGATTCCCCATATCTGATTCCCCATCTCTGAATCCCCGCCTCTGGTTCCCCGCCTCTGATTCCCCATCTCTGATTCCCCGCCTCTGAATCCCCGTGTCTGATACACAGCCTCTGATACCCCGCCCCTGATTCCCCACCTCTGATTCCCCATATCTGATACCCCGCCTCTGTTTCTGCGCCTCTGATTCCCCGCCTCTGATTCCCCGCCTCTGTTTCCCCAACTCTGATACCCAGCCTCTGATTCCCCAGCTCTGATTCCCCACCTCTGATTCCCCGTGTTTGATTCCCTGCCTCTGATTCCCCGCCTCTGATTCCCCATCTCTAATTCACCGCCTTTCATTCGCCACCTCTGATTCCCCATATCAGATTCCCAGCCTCTGTTTCCCCGCCTCTGATTCCCCGCCTCTGTTTCCCCATATCTGATTCCCCACCTCTGATTCCCCATATCTGATTCCAAGCCTCTCTTTCCGCGCCTCTGATTCCCCGCCTCTGATTCCCCATATCTGATTCCCCGCCTCTGATTCCCCAACTCAGATTCCACACCTCTGATTCCCCAGCTCTCTTTCCCCACCTCTGATTCCCCGCCTCTGTTTCCCCATATCTAATTCCCCGCCTCTGATTCCCAAACTCTGATTCCCCGACTCTGATTCCCCAGCTCTGATTCCCCGCCTCTGATTCCCCACATCTGATTCCCTGCCTCTGATTCCCTGCCTCCGATTCCCTGCCTCTGATTCCCAACCTCTGATTCCCCACCTCTGAATCCCCATATCTGATTCCCTGCCTCTGATTCCCCGCCTCTGATTCCCTGCCTCTGATTCCCCTCCTGTGATTCCCCAGCTCTGATTTCCCGCCTCTGAATCCCCAACTCTGATTCCCTGCCTCTGATTCCCCAGCTCTGATTCCCCGCCTCTGATTCCCCAGCTCTGATTCCCTGCCTCTGATTTCCCGCCTGTGATTCCCCATCTCTGATTCACAACCTCTGATTCCCCACCTCTGATTCCCCATATCTGATTCCCCGCCTCTGTTTGCCCGCCTCTAATTCCCCGCCTCTGTTTCCCCATATCTGATTCCCCGCCTCTGATTCCCCGCCTCTGATTCCCCATATCTGATTCCCCGCCTCTGATTCCCCAACTCTGATTCCCCACCTCTGATTCCCCAGCTCTGTTTCCCAACCTCTGATTCCCCGCCTCTGTTTCCCCATATCTAATTCCCCGCCTCTGATTCCCAAACTCTGATTCCCCGACTCTGATTCCCCAGCTCTGATTCCCCGCCTCTGATTCCCCACATCTGATTCCCTGCCTCTGATTCCCTGCCTCCGATTCCCTGCCTCTGATTCCCAACCTCTGATTCCCCACCTCTGAATCCCCATATCTGATTCCCTGCCTCTGATTCCCCGCCTCTGATTCCCTGCCTCTGATTCCCCGCCTCTGATTCCCCAGCTCTGATTTCCCGCCTCTGATTTCCCGCCTGTGATTCCCCATCTCTGATTCACAACCTCTGATTCCCCACCTCTGATTCCCCATATCTGATTCCCCGCCTCTGTTTGCCCGCCTCTAATTCCCCGCCTCTGTTTCCCCATATCTGATTCCCCGCCTCTGAATCCCCGCCTCTGGTTCCCCGCCTCTGATTCGCTGCCTCTGATTCCCCATCTCTGATTCCGCACATCTGATTCCCTGCCTCTGATTCCCCGCCTCTGATTCCCCATATCTGATTCCCCATCTCTGAATCCCCGCCTCTGGTTCCCCGCCTCTGATTCCCCATCTCTGATTCCCCGCCTCTGAATCCCCGTGTCTGATACACAGCCTCTGATACCCCGCCCCTGATTCCCCACCTCTGATTCCCCATATCTGATACCCCGCCTCTGTTTCTGCGCCTCTGATTCCCCGCCTCTGATTCCCCGCCTCTGTTTCCCCAACTCTGATACCCAGCCTCTGATTCCCCAGCTCTGATTCCCCACCTCTGATTCCCCGTGTTTGATTCCCTGCCTCTGATTCCCCGCCTCTGATTCCCCATCTCTAATTCACCGCCTTTCATTCGCCACCTCTGATTCCCCATATCAGATTCCCAGCCTCTGTTTCCCCGCCTCTGATTCCCCGCCTCTGTTTCCCCATATCTGATTCCCCACCTCTGATTCCCCATATCTGATTCCAAGCCTCTCTTTCCGCGCCTCTGATTCCCCGCCTCTGATTCCCCATATCTGATTCCCCGCCTCTGATTCCCCAACTCAGATTCCACACCTCTGATTCCCCAGCTCTCTTTCCCCACCTCTGATTCCCCGCCTCTGTTTCCCCATATCTAATTCCCCGCCTCTGATTCCCAAACTCTGATTCCCCGACTCTGATTCCCCAGCTCTGATTCCCCGCCTCTGATTCCCCACATCTGATTCCCTGCCTCTGATTCCCTGCCTCCGATTCCCTGCCTCTGATTCCCAACCTCTGATTCCCCACCTCTGAATCCCCATATCTGATTCCCTGCCTCTGATTCCCCGCCTCTGATTCCCTGCCTCTGATTCCCCTCCTGTGATTCCCCAGCTCTGATTTCCCGCCTCTGAATCCCCAACTCTGATTCCCTGCCTCTGATTCCCCAGCTCTGATTCCCCGCCTCTGATTCCCCAGCTCTGATTCCCTGCCTCTGATTTCCCGCCTGTGATTCCCCATCTCTGATTCACAACCTCTGATTCCCCACCTCTGATTCCCCATATCTGATTCCCCGCCTCTGTTTGCCCGCCTCTAATTCCCCGCCTCTGTTTCCCCATATCTGATTCCCCGCCTCTGAATCCCCGCCTCTGGTTCCCCGCCTCTGATTCGCTGCCTCTGATTCCCCATCTCTGATTCTGCACATCTGATTCCCTGCCTCTGATTCCCCGCCTCTGACTCCCCGCCTCTGTTTCCCTGCCTCTGTTTCCCAACCTCTGATTCCCCATATCTGATTCCCCACCTCTGAATGCCCGCCTCTGGTTCCCCGCCTCTGATTCGCTGCCTCTGATTCCCCATCTCTGATTCCGCACATCTGATTCCCTGCCTCTGATTCCCCGCCTCTGATTCCCCATCTCTGATTTCCCACCTCTGAATCCGCGTGTCTGATACCCAGCCTCTGATACCCCGCCCCTGATTCCCCACCTCTGATTCCCCATATCTGATACCCCGCCTCTGTTTATGCGCCTCTGATTCCCCGCCTCTGATTCCCCGCCTCTGTTTCCCCATATCTGATTCGCCGCCTCAGATTCCCCAACTCTGATTCCCCGCCTCTGATTCCCCAGATCTGATTCCCCGTGTTTGATTCCCCACCTCTGATTCCCCATCTCTGATTCCCGGCCTCTGATTCCCGGCCTCTCATTCCCGGCCTCTGATTCCCGGCCTCTGATACCCCGCCTCTGGTTCCCCGCCTCTGATTCACTGCCTCTGATTCCCCATCTCTGATTCCGCCCATCTGATTCCCTGCCTCTGATTCCCCGCCTCTGACTCCCCGCCTCTGATTCCCTGCCTCTGTTTCCCAACCTCTGATTCCCCACCTCTGATTCCCCATATCTGATTCCCCACCTCTGTTTCCCCGCCTCTGGTTCCCCGCCTCTGATTCGCTGCCTCTGATTCCCCATCTCTGATTCCGCACATCTGATTCCCTGCCTCTGATTCCCCGCCTCTGATTCCCATCTCGGATTCCCCGCCTCTGAATCCCCGTGTCTGATACCCAGCCTCTGATACCCCGCCCCTGATTCCCCACCTCTGATTCCCCATATCTGATACCCCGCCTCTGTTTCTGCGCCTCTGATTCCCAGCCTCTGATTCCCCGCCTCTGTTTCCCCATATCTGATTCCCCGCCTCTGATTCCCCAGATCTGATTCCCCGTGTTTGAATCCCCGCCTCTGATTCCCCATCTCTGATTCCCAGCCTCTGATTCCCGGCCTCTCATTCCCGGCCTCTGATTCCCGGCCTCTGATTCCCCGCCTCTGCTTCCCCGCCTCTGATTCGCTGCCTCTGATTCCCCATCTCTGATTCCGCACATCTGATTCCCTGCCTCTGATTCCCCGCCTCTGACTCACCGCCTCTGATTGTCTGCCTCTGTTTCCCAACCTCTGATTCCCCACCTCTGATTCCCCATATCTGATTCCCCACCTCTGTTTCCCTGCCTCTGATTCCCCACCTCTGTTTCCCCATATCTGATTCCCCGCCTCTGATTCCCCAACTCAGATTCCCCGCCTCTGATTCCCCAGCTCTGATTTCCCACCTCTGATTCCCCGTGTTTGATTCCCTGCCTCTGATTCCCCGCCTCTGATTCCCCATCTCTGATTCACCGCCTTTGATTCGCCACCTCTGATTCCCCATATCTGATTCCCCACCTCTGTTTCCCCGCCTCTGATTCCCCGCCTCTGATTCTCCATATCTCATTCCCATCTCTGATTCCCGGACTCTGATTCCCAACCTCTGATTCCCGGCCTCTTATTCCCAGCATCTGATTCCAGGCCTCTGATTCCCGGCCTCTGACTCCCCGCTTCTGATTCTGATTCCCTGCCTCTGATTCCCCATCTCTGATTCCGCACATCTGATTACCTGCCTCTGATTCCCCACCTCTGATTCCCCATATCTGATTCCCCGCCTCTGTTTCCACGCCTCTGATTCCCCACCTCTGATTCCCCATATCTGATTCCCCAGCTCTGATTCCCTGCCTCTGATTCCCCGCATCCGATTCCCCATATCTGATTCCCCGCCTCTGTTTCCCCGCCCGTGATTCCCCGCCTCTGTTTCCCCATATCTGATTCCCCGCCTCTGATTCCCCAGCTCTGATTCCCTGCCTCTGATTCCCCGCGTTCTATTCCCTGCCTCTGATTCCCCGCCTGTGATTCCCCATCTCTGATTCACCACCTCTGATTCCCCACCACTGATTCCCCATATCTAATTCCCCGCCTCTGTTTGCCCGCCTCTGGTTCCCCGCCTCTGTTTCCCCATATCCGATTCCCTGCCTCTGATTCCCCGACTCTGATTCCCCACCTCTGATTCCCCAGCTCTGATTCCCCACCTCTGATTCCCCAACTCTGATTCCCCGCCTCTGATTCCACAGCTCTGATTCCCCGCCTCTGATTCTCCGTGTTTGATCCCCTGCCTCTGATTCCCCGCCTCTGATTCCACATCTCTGATTCACCACCTCTGATTCCACGCGTCTGATTCCCCGCCTCTGATTCCCCATCTCTGATTCCCCAATTCTGATTCCCCGCCTCTGATTCCCCAGCTCTGATTCCTCGCCTCTGATTCCCTTCCTCTGATTCCCAACCTCTGATTCCCCACCTCTGATTTCCCATATTGATTCCCTGCGTCTGATTCCCCACCTCTGATTTCCCATATTGATTCCCTGCGTCTGATTCCCCGCCTCTGATTCCCCAACTCTGATTCCCCGCCACTGATTCCCCAGCTCTGATTCCCCACATCTGATTCCCCGTGTTTGAATCCCTGCCTCTGATTCCCGGCCTCTGATTCCCCATCTCTGATTCACCGCCTTTGATTCGCAACCTCGGATTCCCCATATCTGATTCCCCGCCTCTGTTTCCCCGCCTCTGATTCCCCGCCTCTGATTCCCCATATCTCATTCCCCGCCTCTAAATCCCCATCTCTGATTCACGGACTCTGATTCCCCACCTCTGATTCCCGGCCTCTTATTCCCGGCATCTGATTCTGGCCTCTGATTCCCGGCCTCTGATTCCCTGCTTCTGATTCTGATTCCCTGCCTCTGATTCCCCATCTCTGATTCCGCAGATCTGATTCCCTGCCTCTGATTCCCCACCTCTGATTCCCCATATCTGATTCCCCGTCTCTGTTTCCCCGCCTTTGATTCCCCGCCTCTGTTTCCCAATATCTAAGTCCCCGCCTCTGATTCCCCAACTCTGTTTCCCCGCCCCTGATTCCCCGCCTCTGTTTCCCCATATCTGATTCCCCGCCTCTGATTCCCAACTATGATTCCCCGCCTATTATTCCCCAGCTCTGATTCCCTGCCTCTGATTCCCCGCGTTCTATTCCCTGCCTCTGATTCCCCGCCTGTGATTCCCCATCTCTGATTCACCACCTCTGATTCCCCACCACTGATTCCGCATATCTAATTCCCCGCCTCTGTTTGCCCGCCTCTGATTCCCCGCCTCTGTTTCCCCATATCCGATTCCCTGCCTCTGATTCCCCGACTCTGATTCCCCACCTCTGATTCCCCAGCTCTGATTCCCCACCTCTGATTCCCCAACTCTGATTCCCCGCCTCTGATTCCACAGCTCTGATTCCCCGCCTCTGATTCTCAGTGTTTGATCCCCTGCCTCTGATTCCCCGCCTCTGATTCCACATCTCCGATTCACCACCTATGATTCCACGCGTCTGATTCCCCGCCTCTGATTCCCCATCTCTGATTCCCCATCTCTGATTCCCCAATTCTGATTCCCCGCCTCTGATTCCCCAGCTCTGATTCCTCGCCTCTGATTCCCTTCCTCTGATTCCCAACCTCTGATTCCCCACCTCTGATTTCCCATCTTGATTCCCTGCGTCTGATTCCCCACCTCTGATTTCCCATATTGATTCCCTGCGTCTGATTCCCCGCCTCTGATTCCCCAACTCTGATTCCCCGCCACTGATTCCCCAGCTCTGATTCCCCACATCTGATTCCCCGTGTTTGATTCCCTGCCTCTGATTCCCGGCCTCTGATTCCCCATCTCTGATTCACCGCCTTTGATTCGCAACCTCTGATTCCCCATATCTGATTCCCCGCCTCTGTTTCCCCGCCTCTGATTCCCCGCCTCTGATTCCCCATATCTCATTCCCCGCCTCTAAATCCCCATCTCTGATTCCCGGACTCTGATTCCCCACCTCTGATTCCCGGCCTCTTATTCCCGGCATCTGATTCCGGCCTCTGATTCCCGGCCTCTGATTCCCTGCTTCTGATTCTGATTCCCTGCCTCTGATTCCCCATCTCTGATTCCGCAGATCTGATTCCCTGCCTCTGATTCCCCACCTCTGATTCCCCATATCTGATTCCCCGCCTCTGTTTCCCCGCCTTTGATTCCCCGCCTCTGTTTCCCAATATCTAAGTCCCCGCCTCTGATTCCCCAACTCTGATTCCCCACCTCTGATTCCCCAGCTCTGATTCCCCGCCTCTGATTCCACGCATCTGATTCCCTGCAACTGATTCCAAGCCTCTGATTCCCTGCCTCTGATTCCCAACCTCTGATTCCCAACCTCAGATTCCACACCTCTGATTCCCCATATCTGATTCCCCGCCTCTGTTTCCCCACCTCTGATTCCCCGCCTCTGATTCCCCATATCTCATTCCCCGCCTCTGATTCCGCATCTCTGATTCCCGGACTCTGATTCCCCACCTCTGATTCCCGGCCTCTTATTCCCGGCATCTGATTCCGGCCTCTGATTCCCGGCCTCTGATTCCCTGCTTCTGATTCTGATTCCCTGCCTCTGATTCCCCATCTCTGATTCTGCACATCTAATTCCCTGCCTCTGATTCCCCATCTCTGATTCCCCATATCTGATTCCCCACCTCTGTTTCCCCGCCTCTGATTCCCCGCCTCTGTTTCCCCATATCTAAGTCCCCGCCTCTGATTCCCCAACTTTGATTCCCCACCTCTGATTCCCCAGCTCTGATTCCCCGCCTCTGATTCCCCGCATATGATTCCATGCATCTGATTCCCAGCCTCTGATTCCCAGCCTCTGATTCCCAACCTCTGATTCCCCACCTCTGATTCCCTATATCTGATTCCCCGCCTCTGTTTCCCCGCCGCTGATTCCCCGCCTCTGTTTCCCCACATCTGATTCCCCGCCTCTGAATCCCCAACTCTGATTCCCTGCCTCTAATTTCCCATGTCTGATTCCCCGCCTCTGATTCCCCGCGTCTGATTACCGGCCTCTGATTCCCCGCCTCTGATTCCCCATCTCTGATTCACAACCTCTGATTCCCCACCTCTGATTCCCCATATCTGATTCCCCGCCTCTGTTTCCCCGCCTCTGATTCCCCATCTCTGATTCCCAATATCTGATTCCCCGCCTCTGAATCCCCGTGTCTGATACCCAGCCTCTGATACCCCGCCCCTGATTCCCCACCTCTGATTCCCCATATCTGATACCCCGCCTCTGTTTCTGCGCCTCTGATTCCCCGCCTCTGATTCCCCGCCTCTGTTTCCCCATATCTGATTCCCCGCCTCTGATTCCCCAGATCTGATTCCCCGTGTTTGAATCCCCGCCTCTGATTCCCCATCTCTGATTCCCGGCCTCTGATTCCCGACCTCTCATTCCCGGCCTCTGATTCCCGGCCTCTGATTCCCCGCCTCTGCTTCCCCGCCTCTGATTCGCTGCCTCTGATTCCCCATCTCTGATTCCGCACATCTGATTCCCTGCCTCTGATTCCCCGCCTCTGACTCACCGCCTCTGATTGTCTGCCTCTGTTTCCCAACCTCTGATTCCCCACCTCTGATTCCCCATATCTGATTCCCCACCTCTGTTTCCCTGCCTCTGATTCCCCACCTCTGTTTCCCCATATCTGATTCCCCGCCTCTGATTCCCCAACTCAGATTCCCCGCCTCTGATTCCCCAGCTCTGATTTCCCACCTCTGATTCCCCGTGTTTGATTCCCTGCCTCTGATTCCCCGCCTCTGATTCCCCATCTCTGATTCACCGCCTTTGATTCGCCACCTCTGATTCCCCATATCTGATTCCCCACCTCTGTTTCCCCGCCTCTGATTCCCCGCCTCTGATTCTCCATATCTCATTCCCCGCCTCTGAATCCCCATCTCTGATTCCCTGACTCTGATTCCCAACCTCTGATTCCCGGCCTCTTATTCCCAGCATCTGATTCCAGGCCTCTGCTTCCCGGCCTCTGACTCCCCGCTTCTGATTCTGATTCCCTGCCTCTGATTCCCCATCTCTGATTCCGCACATCTGATTACCTGCCTCTGATTCCCCACCTCTGATTCCCCATATCTGATTCCCCGCCTCTGTTTCCACGCCTCTGATTCCCCACCTCTGATTCCCCATATCTGATTCCCCAGCTCTGATTCCCCGCCTCTGATTCCCCGCATCCGATTCCCCATATCTGATTCCCCGCCTCTGTTTCCCCGCCCGTGATTCCCCGCCTCTGTTTCCCCATATCTGATTCCCCGCCTCTGATTCCCCAGCTCTGATTCCCTGCCTCTGATTCCCCGCGTTCTATTCCCTGCCTCTGATTCCCCGCCTGTGATTCCCCATCTCTGATTCACCACCTCTGATTCCCCACCACTGATTCCCCATATCTAATTCCCCGCCTCTGTTTGCCCGCCTCTGATTCCCCGCCTCTGTTTCCCCATATCCGATTCCCTGCCTCTGATTCCCCGACTCTGATTCCCCACCTCTGATTCCCCAGCTCTGATTCCCCACCTCTGATTCCCCAACTCTGATTCCCCGCCTCTGATTCCACAGCTCTGATTCCCCGCCTCTGATTCTCCGTGTTTGATCCCCTGCCTCTGATTCCCCGCCTCTGATTCCACATCTCTGATTCACCACCTCTGATTCCACGCGTCTGATTCCCCGCCTCTGATTCCCCATCTCTGATTCCCCAATTCTGATTCCCCGCCTCTGATTCCCCAGCTCTGATTCCTCGCCTCTGATTCCCTTCCTCTGATTCCCAACCTCTGATTCCCCACCTCTGATTTCCCATATTGATTCCCTGCGTCTGATTCCCCACCTCTGATTTCCCATATTGATTCCCTGCGTCTGATTCCCCGCCTCTGATTCCCCAACTCTGATTCCCCGCCACTGATTCCCCAGCTCTGATTCCCCACATCTGATTCCCCGTGTTTGAATCCCTGCCTCTGATTCCCGGCCTCTGATTCCCCATCTCTGATTCACCGCCTTTGATTCGCAACCTCTGATTCCCCATATCTGATTCCCCGCCTCTGTTTCCCCGCCTCTGATTCCCCGCCTCTGATTCCCCATATCTCATTCCCCGCCTCTAAATCCCCATCTCTGATTCACGGACTCTGATTCCCCACCTCTGATTCCCGGCCTCTTATTCCCGGCATCTGATTCCGGCCTCTGATTCCCGGCCTCTGATTCCCTGCTTCTGATTCTGATTCCCTGCCTCTGATTCCCCATCTCTGATTCCGCAGATCTGATTCCCTGCCTCTGATTCCCCACCTCTGATTCCCCATATCTGATTCCCCGTCTCTGTTTCCCCGCCTTTGATTCCCCGCCTCTGTTTCCCAATATCTAAGTCCCCGCCTCTGATTCCCCAACTCTGTTTCCCCGCCCCTGATTCCCCGCCTCTGTTTCCCCATATCTGATTCCCCGCCTCTGATTCCCAACTATGATTCCCCGCCTATTATTCCCCAGCTCTGATTCCCTGCCTCTGATTCCCCGCGTTCTATTCCCTGCCTCTGATTCCCCGCCTGTGATTCCCCATCTCTGATTCACCACCTCTGATTCCCCACCACTGATTCCCCATATCTAATTCCCCGCCTCTGTTTGCCCGCCTCTGATTCCCCGCCTCTGTTTCCCCATATCCGATTCCCTGCCTCTGATTCCCCGACTCTGATTCCCCACCTCTGATTCCCCAGCTCTGATTCCCCACCTCTGATTCCCCAACTCTGATTCCCCGCCTCTGATTCCACAGCTCTGATTCCCCGCCTCTGATTCTCAGTGTTTGATCCCCTGCCTCTGATTCCCCGCCTCTGATTCCACATCTCTGATTCACCACCTATGATTCCACGCGTCTGATTCCCCGCCTCTGATTCCCCATCTCTGATTCCCCATCTCTGATTCCCCAATTCTGATTCCCCGCCTCTGATTCCCCAGCTCTGATTCCTCGCCTCTGATTCCCTTCCTCTGATTCCCAACCTCTGATTCCCCACCTCTGATTTCCCATCTTGATTCCCTGCGTCTGATTCCCCACCTCTGATTTCCCATATTGATTCCCTGCGTCTGATTCCCCGCCTCTGATTCCCCAACTCTGATTCCCCGCCACTGATTCCCCAGCTCTGATTCCCCACATCTGATTCCCCGTGTTTGATTCCCTGCCTCTGATTCCCGGCCTCTGATTCCCCATCTCTGATTCACCGCCTTTGATTCGCAACCTCTGATTCCCCATATCTGATTCCCCGCCTCTGTTTCCCCGCCTCTGATTCCCCGCCTCTGATTCCCCATATCTCATTCCCCGCCTCTAAATCCCCATCTCTGATTCCCGGACTCTGATTCCCCACCTCTGATTCCCGGCCTCTTATTCCCGGCATCTGATTCCGGCCTCTGATTCCCGGCCTCTGATTCCCTGCTTCTGATTCTGATTCCCTGCCTCTGATTCCCAATCTCTGATTCCGCAGATCTGATTCCCTGCCTCTGATTCCCCACCTCTGATTCCCCATATCTGATTCCCCGCCTCTGTTTCCCCGCCTTTGATTCCCCGCCTCTGTTTCCCAATATCTAAGTCCCCGCCTCTGATTCCCCAACTCTGATTCCCCACCTCTGATTCCCCAGCTCTGATTCCCCGCCTCTGATTCCACGCATCTGATTCCCTGCAACTGATTCCAAGCCTCTGATTCCCTGCCTCTGATTCCCAACCTCTGATTCCCAACCTCAGATTCCACACCTCTGATTCCCCATATCTGATTCCCCGCCTCTGTTTCCCCACCTCTGATTCCCCGCCTCTGATTCCCCATATCTCATTCCCCGCCTCTGATTCCGCATCTCTGATTCCCGGACTCTGATTCCCCACCTCTGATTCCCGGCCTCTTATTCCCGGCATCTGATTCCGGCCTCTGATTCCCGGCCTCTGATTCCCTGCTTCTGATTCTGATTCCCTGCCTCTGATTCCCCATCTCTGATTCTGCACATCTAATTCCCTGCCTCTGATTCCCCATCTCTGATTCCCCATATCTGATTCCCCACCTCTGTTTCCCCGCCTCTGATTCCTCGCCTCTGTTTCCCCATATCTAAGTCCCCGCCTCTGATTCCCCAACTTTGATTCCCCACCTCTGATTCCCCAGCTCTGATTCCCCGCCTCTGATTCCCCGCATATGATTCCATGCATCTGATTCCCAGCCTCTGATTCCCAGCCTCTGATTCCCAACCTCTGATTCCCCACCTCTGATTCCCTATATCTGATTCCCCGCCTCTGTTTCCCCGCCTCTGATTCCCCGCCTTTGTATCCCCACATCTGATTCCCCGCCTCTGAATCCCCAACTCTGATTCCCTGCCTCTAATTTCCCATGTCTGATTCCCCGCCTCTGATTCCCCGCGTCTGATTACCGGCCTCTGATTCCCCGCCTCTGATTCCCCATCTCTGATTCACAACCTCTGATTCCCCACCTCTGATTCCCCATATCTGATTCCCCGCCTCTGTTTCCCCGCCTCTGATTCCCCACCTCTGATTCCCAATATCTGATTCCCCGCCTCTGAATCCCCACCTCTGATTCCCCGCCTCTGATTCCCCAGCTATGATTCCCCGCCTCTGATTCCCCGCGTCTGATTCCCTGCCTCTGATTCCCCGCCTCTGATTCCACATTTCTAATTCACCAACGCTGATTCCCCGCGTCTGATTCCCCGCCTCTGATTCCACATCTCTGATTCCCCATCTCTGATTCCCCAATTCTGATTCCCCGCCTCTGATTCCCCAACTCTGATTCCCCGCCTCTGATTCCCCAGCTCTGATTCCCCACATCTGATTCCCCGTGTTTGATTCCCTGCCTCTGATTCCCGGCCTCTGATTCCCCATCTCTGATTCACCGCCTTTGATTCGCAACCTCTGATTCCCCATATCTGATTCCCCGCCTCTGTTTCCCCGCCTCTGATTCCCCGCCTCTGATTCCCCATATCTCATTCCCCGCCTCTAAATCCCCATCTCTGATTCCCGGACTCTGATTCCCCACCTCTGATTCCCGGCCTCTTATTCCCGGCATCTGGTTCCGGCCTCTGATTCCCGGCCTCTGATTCCCTGCTTCTGATTCTGATTCCCTGCCTCTGATTCCCCATCTCTGATTCCGCACATCTGATTCCCTGCCTCTGATTCCCCACCTCTGATTCCCCATATCTGATTCCCCGCCTCTGTTTCCCCGCCTTTGATTCCCCGCCTCTGTTTCCCCATATCCGATTCCCTGCCTCTGATTCCCCGACTCTGATTCCCCACCTCTGATTCCCCAGCTCTGATTCCCCACCTCTGATTCCCCAACTCTGATTCCCCGCCTCTGATTCCACAGCTCTGATTCCCCGCCTCTGATTCTCCGTGTTTGATCCCCTGCCTCTGATTCCCCGCCTCTGATTCCACATCTCTGATTCACCACCTCTGATTCCACGCGTCTGATTCCCCGCCTCTGATTCCCCATCTCTGATTCCCCAATTCTGATTCCAAGCCTCTGATTCCCCAGCTCTGATTCCTCGCCTCTGATTCCCTTCCTCTGATTCCCAACCTCTGATTCCCCACCTCTGATTTCCCATATTGATTCCCTGCGTCTGATTCCCCACCTCTGATTTCCCATATTGATTCCCTGCGTCTGATTCCCCGCCTCTGATTCCCCAACTCTGATTCCCCGCCACTGATTCCCCAGCTCTGATTCCCCACATCTGATTCCCCGTGTTTGAATCCCTGCCTCTGATTCCCGGCCTCTGATTCCCCATCTCTGATTCACCGCCTTTGATTCGCAACCTCTGATTCCCCATATCTGAATCCCCGCCTCTGTTTCCCCGCCTCTGATTCCCCGCCTCTGATTCCCCATATCTCATTCCCCGCCTCTAAATCCCCATCTCTGATTCACGGACTCTGATTCCCCACCTCTGATTCCCGGCCTCTTATTCCCGGCATCTGATTCCGGCCTCTGATTCCCGGCCTCTGATTCCCTGCTTCTGATTCTGATTCCCTGCCTCTGATTCCCCATCTCTGGTTCCGCAGATCTGATTCCCTGCCTCTGATTCCCCACCTCTGATTCCCCATATCTGATTCCCCGCCTCTGTTTCCCCGCCTTTGATTCCCCGCCTCTGTTTCCCAATATCTAAGTCCCCGCCTCTGATTCCCCAACTCTGTTTCCCCGCCCCTGATTCCCCGCCTCTGTTTCCCCATATCTGATTCCCCGCCTCTGATTCCCAACTATGATTCCCCGCCTCTTATTCCCCAGCTCTGATTCCCTGCCTCTGATTCCCCGCGTTCTATTCCCTGCCTCTGATTCCCCGCCTGTGATTCCCCATCTCTGATTCACCACCTCTGATTCCCCACCACTGATTCCCCATATCTAATTCCCCGCCTCTGTTTGCCCGCCTCTGATTCCCCGCCTCTTTTTCCCCATATCCGATTCCCTGCCTCTGATTCCCCGACTCTGATTCCCCACCTCTGATTCCCCAGCTCTGATTCCCCACCTCTGATTCCCCAACTCTGATTCCCCGCCTCTTATTCCACAGCTCTGATTCCCCGCCTCTGATTCTCCGTGTTTGATCCCCTGCCTCTGATTCCCCGCCTCTGATTCCACATCTCTGATTCACCACCTCTGATTCCACGCGTCTGATTCAGCGCCTCTGATTCCCCATCTCTGATTCCCCATCTCTGATTCCCCAATTCTGATTCCCCGCCTCTGATTCCCCAGCTCTGATTCCTCGCCTCTGATTCCCTTCCTCTGATTCCCAACCTCTGATTCCCCACCTCTGATTTCCCATATTGATTCCCTGCATCTGATTCCCCACCTCTGATTTCCCATATTGATTCCCTGCGTCTGATTCCCCGCCTCTGATTCCCCAACTCTGATTCCCCGCCACTGATTCCCTAGCTCTGATTCCCCACATCTGATTCCCCGTGTTTGATTCCCTGCCTCTGATTCCCGGCCTCTGATTCCCCATCTCTGATTCACCGCCTTTGATTCGCAACCTCTGATTCCCCATATCTGATTCCCCGCCTCTGTTTCCCCGCCTCTGATTCCCCGCCTCTGATTCCCCATATCTCATTCCCCGCCTCTAAATCCCCATCTCTGATTCCCGGACTCTGATTCCCCACCTCTGATTCCCGGCCTCTTATTCCCGGCATCTGATTCCGGCCTCTGATTCCCGGCCTCTGATTCCCTGCTTCTGATTCTGATTCCCTGCCTCTGATTCCCCATCTCTGATTCCGCAGATCTGATTCCCTGCCTCTGTTTCCCCACCTCTGATTCCCCATATCTGATTCCCCGCCTCTGTTTCCCCGCCTTTGATTCCCCGCCTCTGTTTCCCAATATCTAAGTCCCCGCCTCTGATTCCCCAACTCTGATTCCCCACCTCTGATTCCCCAGCTCTGATTCCCCGCCTCTGATTCCCCGCATCTGATTCCCTGCAACTGATTCCAAGCCTCTGATTCCCTGCCTCTGATTCCCAACCTCTGATTCCCAACCTCTGATTCCACACCTCTGATTCCCCATATCTGATTCCCCGCCTCTGTTTCCCCGCCTCTGATTCCCGGACTCTGATTCCCCACCTCTGATTCCCGGCCTCTTATTCCCGGCATCTGATTCCGGCCTCTGATTCCCAACCTCTGATTCCCCACCTCTGATTCCCTATATCTGATTCCCCGCCTCTGTTTCCCCGCCTCTGATTCCCCGCCTCTGTTTCCCCACATCTGATTCCCCGCCTCTGAATCCCCAACTCTGATTCCCTGCCTCTAATTTCCCATGTCTGATTCCCCGCCTCTGATTCCCCGCGTCTGATTACCGGCCTCTGATTCCCCGCCTCTGATTCCCCATCTCTGATTCACAACCTCTGATTCCCCACCTCTGATTCCCCATATCTGATTCCCCGCCTCTGTTTCCCCGCCTCTGATTCCCCACCTCTGATTCCCAATATCTGATTCCCCGCCTCTGAATCCCCACCTCTGATTCCCCGCCTCTGATTCCCCAGCTATGATTCCCCGCCTCTGATTCCCCGCGTCTGATTCCCTGCCTCTGATTCCCCGCCTCTGATTCCACATTTCTGATTCACCACCTCTGATTCCCCGCGTCTGATTCCCCGCCTCTGATTCCCCATCTCTGATTCCCCATCTCTGATTCCCCAATTCTGATTCCCCGCCTCTGATTCCCCAACTCTGATTCCCCGCCTCTGATTCCCCAGCTCTGATTCCCCACATCTGATTCCCCGTGTTTGATTCCCTGCCTCTGATTCCCGGCCTCTGATTCCCCATCTCTGATTCACCGCCTTTGATTCGCAACCTCTGATTCCCCATATCTGATTCCCCGCCTCTGTTTCCCCGCCTCTGATTCACCGCCTCTGATTCCCCATATCTCATTCCCCGCCTCTAAATCCCCATCTCTGATTCCCGGACTCTGATTCCCCACCTCTGATTCCCGGCCTCTTATTCCCGGCATCTGATTCCGGCCTCTGATTCCCGGCCTCTGATTCCCTGCTTCTGATTCTGATTCCCTGCCTCTGATTCCCCATCTCTGATTCCGCACATCTGATTCCCTGCCTCTGATTCCCCACCTCTGATTCCCCATATCTGATTCCCCGCCTCTGTTTCCCCGCCTTTGATTCCCCGCCTCTGTTTCCCAATATCTAAGTCCCCGCCTCTGATTCCCCAACTCTGATTCCCCACCTCTGATTCCCCAGCTCTGATTCCCCGCCTCTGATTCCCCGCATCTGATTCCCTGCAACTGATTCCAAGCCTCTGATTCCCCGCATCTGATTCCCTGCAACTGATTCCAAGCCTCTGATTCCCTGCCTCTGATTCCCAACTTCTGATTCCCAACCTCTGATTCCACACCTCTGATTCCCCATATCTGATTCCCCGCCTCTGTTTCCCCGCCTCTGATTCCCCGCCTCTGATTCCCCATATCTCATTCCCCGCCTCTGATTCCCCACCTCTGATTCCCGGCCTCTTATTCCCGGCATCTGATTCCGGCCTCTGATTCCCGGCCTCTGATTCCCTGCTTCTGATTCTGATTCCCTGCCTCTGATTCCCCATCTCTGATTCTGCACATCTAATTCCCTGCCTCTGATTCCCCACCTCTGATTCCCCATATCTGATTCCCCGCCTCTGTTTCCCCGCCTCTGATTCCCCGCCTCTGTTTCCCCATATCTAAGTCCCCGCCTCTGATTCCCCAACTTTGATTCCCCACCTCTGATTCCCCAGCTCTGATTCTCCCCTTCTGATTCCCCGCATATGATTCCATGCATCTGATTCCCAGCCTCTGATTCCCAGCCTCTGATTCCCAACCTCTGATTCCCCACCTCTGATTCCCTATATCTGATTCCCCGCCTCTGTTTCCCCGCCTCTGATTCCCCGCCTCAGATTCTCCATATCTCATTCCCCGCCTCTGATTCCCCGCCTCTGATTCCCCATATCTCATTCCCCGCCTCTGATTCCGCATCTCTGATTCCCGGACTCTGATTCCCCACCTCTGATTCCCGGCCTCTTATTCCCGGCATCTGATTCCGGCCTCTGATTCCCGGCCTCTGATTCCCTGCTTCTGATTCTGATTCCCTGCCTCTGATTCCCCATCTCTGATTCTGCACATCTAATTCCCTGCCTCTGATTCCCCACCTCTGATTCCCCATATCTGATTCCCCGCCTCTGTTTCCCCGCCTCTGATTCCCCGCCTCTGTTTCCCCATATCTAAGTCCCCGCCTCTGATTCCCCAACTTTGATTCCCCACCTCTGATTCCCCAGCTCTGATTCCCCGCCTCTGATTCCCCGCATATGATTCCATGCATCTGATTCCCAGCCTCTGATTCCCAGCCTCTGATTCCCAACCTCTGATTCCCCACCTCTGATTCCCTATATCTGATTCCCCGCCTCTGTTTCCCCGCCTCTGATTCCCCGCCTCTGATTCTCCATATCTCATTCCCCGCCTCTGAATCCCCATCTCTGATTCCCGGACTCTGATTCCCCACCTCTGATTCCCGGCCTCTTATTCCCAGCATCTGATTCCAGGCCACTGATTCCCTGCCTCTGATTCCCCGCGTCTGATTCCCGGCCTCTGATTCCCTGCTTCTGATTCTGATTCCCTGCCTTAAATTCCCGATCTCTGATTCCGCACATCTGATTCCCTGCCTCTGATTCCCCACCTCTGATTCCCCATATCTGATTCCCCGCCTCTGTTTCCCCGCCTCTGATTCCCCGCCTCCGTTTCCCAATATCTGTCCCCGCCTCTGATTCCCCAACTCTGATTCCCCACCTCTGATTCCCCAGCTCTGATTCCCTGCCTCTGATTCCCCGCATCTGATTCCCTGCATCTGATTCCAAGCCTCTGATTCCCAAACTCTGATTCCCAAACTCTGATTCCCCACCTCTGATTCACCATATCTGATTCCCTGCCTCTGTTTCCCCGCCTCTGATTCCCCGCCTCTGTTTCACCATATGTGATTCCTGGCCTCTGATTCCCCACCTCTGATTCCCCGCCTCTGATTCCTTGCCTCTGATTCCCCATCTCCGATTCCGCACATCTGATTCCATGCCTCTGATTCCCCGCCTCAGATTCCCCGAATCTGATTCCCTGCCTCTGATTCCCAACCTCTGATTCCCCACCTCTGATTCCCCGTGTTTTATTCCCCGCCTCTGTTTCCCCGCCTCTGATTGCCGGCCTCTGTTTCCCTGCTTCTGATTCTGATTCCCTGCCTCTGATTCCCCATCTCTGATTCCGCACATCTGATTCCCTGCCTCTGATTCCCCACCTCTGATTCCCCATATCTGATTCCCCGCCTCTGTTTCCCCGCCTTTGATTCCCCGCCTCTGTTTCCCAATATCTAAGTCCCCGCCTCTGATTCCCCAACTCTGATTCCCCACCTCTGATTCCCCAGCTCTGATTCCCCGCCTCTGATTCCCCGCATCTGATTCCCTGCATCTGATTCCAAGCCTCTGATTCCCTGCCTCTGATTCCCAACCTCTGATTCCCCACCTCTGATTCCCCATATCTGATTCCCCGCCTCTGTTTCCCCGCCTCTGATTCCCCACCTCTGTTTCCCCATATCTGATTCCCGGCCTCTGATTCCCCGCCTCTGATTCCCCTCCTCTGATTCCCCAACTCTAATTCCCCGCCTCTGATTCCCCAGCTCTGATTCCCCGTGTTTGATTCCCTGCCTCTGATTCCCTGCCCTGATTCCCCATCTCTGTTTCACCGCCTTTGATTCGCCACCTCTGATTCCCCATATCTGATTCCCCGCCTCTGTTTCCCCGCCTCTGATTCCCTGCCTCTGATTCCCAACCCCTGATTCCACACCTCTGATTCCCGATATCTGATTCCCCGCCTCTGTTTCCCCGCCTCTGATTCCCCGCCTCTGTTTCCCCATATCTGATTCCCCGCCTCTGATTCCCAACTATGATTCCCCGCCTATTATTCCCCAGCTCTGATTCCCTGCCTCTGATTCCCCGCGTTCTATTCCCTGCCTCTGATTCCCCGCCTGTGATTCCCCATCTCTGATTCACCACCTCTGATTCCCCACCACTGATTCCCCATATCTAATTCCCCGCCTCTGTTTGCCCGCCTCTGATTCCCCGCCTCTGTTTCCCCATATCCGATTCCCTGCCTCTGATTCCCCGACTCTGATTCCCCACCTCTGATTCCCCAGCTCTGATTCCCCACCTCTGATTCCCCAACTCTGATTCCCCGCCTCTGATTCCACAGCTCTGATTCCCCGCCTCTGATTCTCAGTGTTTGATCCCCTGCCTCTGATTCCCCGCCTCTGATTCCACATCTCTGATTCACCACCTATGATTCCACGCGTCTGATTCCCCGCCTCTGATTCCCCATCTCTGATTCCCCATCTCTGATTCCCCAATTCTGATTCCCCGCCTCTGATTCCCCAGCTCTGATTCCTCGCCTCTGATTCCCTTCCTCTGATTCCCAACCTCTGATTCCCCACCTCTGATTTCCCATATTGATTCCCTGCGTCTGATTCCCCACCTCTGATTTCCCATATTGATTCCCTGCGTCTGATTCCCCGCCTCTGATTCCCCAACTCTGATTCCCCGCCACTGATTCCCCAGCTCTGATTCCCCACATCTGATTCCCCGTGTTTGATTCCCTGCCTCTGATTCCCGGCCTCTGATTCCCCATCTCTGATTCACCGCCTTTGATTCGCAACCTCTGATTCCCCATATCTGATTCCCCGCCTCTGTTTCCCCGCCTCTGATTCCCCGCCTCTGATTCCCCATATCTCATTCCCCGCCTCTAAATCCCCATCTCTGATTCCCGGACTCTGATTCCCCACCTCTGATTCCCGGCCTCTTATTCCCGGCATCTGATTCCGGCCTCTGATTCCCGGCCTCTGATTCCCTGCTTCTGATTCTGATTCCCTGCCTCTGATTCCCAATCTCTGATTCCGCAGATCTGATTCCCTGCCTCTGATTCCCCACCTCTGATTCCCCATATCTGATTCCCCGCCTCTGTTTCCCCGCCTTTGATTCCCCGCCTCTGTTTCCCAATATCTAAGTCCCCGCCTCTGATTCCCCAACTCTGATTCCCCACCTCTGATTCCCCAGCTCTGATTCCCCGCCTCTGATTCCCCGCATCTGATTCCCTGCAACTGATTCCAAGCCTCTGATTCCCTGCCTCTGATTCCCCATATCTCATTCCCCGCCTCTGATTCCGCATCTCTGATTCCCCATATCTGATTCCCCGCCTCTGTTTCCCCACCTCTGATTCCCCGCCTCTGATTCCCCATATCTCATTCCCCGCCTCTGATTCCGCATCTCTGATTCCCGGACTCTGATTCCCCACCTCTGATTCCCGGCCTCTTATTCCCGGCATCTGATTCCGGCCTCTGATTCCCGGCCTCTGATTCCCTGCTTCTGATTCTGATTCCCAGCCTCTGATTCCCCATCTCTGATTCTGCACATCTAATTCCCTGCCTCTGATTCCCCATCTCTGATTCCCCATATCTGATTCCCCACCTCTGTTTCCCCGCCTCTGATTCCTCGCCTCTGTTTCCCCATATCTAAGTCCCCGCCTCTGATTCCCCAACTTTGATTCCCCACCTCTGATTCCCCAGCTCTGATTCCCCGCCTCTGATTCCCCGCATATGATTCCATGCATCTGATTCCCAGCCTCTGATTCCCAGCCTCTGATTCCCAACCTCTGATTCCCCACCTCTGATTCCCTATATCTGATTCCCCGCCTCTGTTTCCCCGCCTCTGATTCCCCGCCTCTGTATCCCCACATCTGATTCCCCGCCTCTGAATCCCCAACTCTGATTCCCTGCCTCTAATTTCCCATGTCTGATTCCCCGCCTCTGATTCCCCGCGTCTGATTACCGGCCTCTGATTCCCCGCCTCTGATTCCCCATCTCTGATTCACAACCTCTGATTCCCCACCTCTGATTCCCCATATCTGATTCCCCGCCTCTGTTTCCCCGCCTCTGATTCCCCACCTCTGATGCCCAATATCTGATTCCCCGCCTCTGAATCCCCACCTCTGATTCCCCGCCTCTGATTCCCCAGCTATGATTCCCCGCCTCTGATTCCCCGCGTCTGATTCCCTGCCTCTGATTCCCCGCCTCTGATTCCACATTTCTAATTCACCACCGCTGATTCCCCGCGTCTGATTCCCCGCCTCTGATTCCCCATCTCTGATTCCCCATCTCTGATTCCCCAATTCTGATTCCCCGCCTCTGATTCCCCAACTCTGATTCCCCGCCTCTGATTCCCCAGCTCTGATTCCCCACATCTGATTCCCCGTGTTTGATTCCCTGCCTCTGATTCCCGGCCTCTGATTCCCCATCTCTGATTCACCGCCTTTGATTCGCAACCTCTCATTCCCCATATCTGATTCCCCGCCTCTGTTTCCCCGCCTCTGATTCCCCGCCTCTGATTCCCCATATCTCATTCCCCGCCTCTAAATCCCCATCTCTGATTCCCGGACTCTGATTCCCCACCTCTGATTCCCGGCCTCTTATTCCCGGCATCTGGTTCCGGCCTCTGATTCCCGGCCTCTGATTCCCTGCTTCTGATTCTGATTCCCTGCCTCTGATTCCCCATCTCTGATTCCGCACATCTGATTCCCTGCCTCTGATTCCCCACCTCTGATTCCCCATATCTGATTCCCCGCCTCTGTTTCCCCGCCTTTGATTCCCCGCCTCTGTTTCCCCATATCCGATTCCCTGCCTCTGATTCCCCGACTCTGATTCCCCACCTCTGATTCCCCAGCTCTGATTCCCCACCTCTGATTCCCCAACTCTGATTCCCCGCCTCTGATTCCACAGCTCTGATTCCCCGCCTCTGATTCTCCGTGTTTGATCCCCTGCCTCTGATTCCCCGCCTCTGATTCCACATCTCTGATTCACCACCTCTGATTCCACGCGTCTGATTCCCCGCCTCTGATTCCCCATCTCTGATTCCCCAATTCTGATTCCCCGCCTCTGATTCCCCAGCTCTGATTCCTCGCCTCTGATTCCCTTCCTCTGATTCCCAACCTCTGATTCCCCACCTCTGATTTCCCATATTGATTCCCTGCGTCTGATTCCCCACCTCTGATTTCCCATATTGATTCCCTGCGTCTGATTCCCCGCCTCTGATTACCCAACTCTGATTCCCCGCCACTGATTCCCCAGCTCTGATTCCCCACATCTGATTCCCCGTGTTTGAATCCCTGCCTCTGATTCCCGGCCTCTGATTCCCCATCTCTGATTCACCGCCTTTGATTCGCAACCTCTGATTCCCCATATCTGAATCCCCGCCTCTGTTTCCCCGCCTCTGATTCCCCGCCTCTGATTCCCCATATCTCATTCCCCGCCTCTAAATCCCCATCTCTGATTCACGGACTCTGATTCCCCACCTCTGATTCCCGGCCTCTTATTCCCGGCATCTGATTCCGGCCTCTGATTCCCGGCCTCTGATTCCCTGCTTCTGATTCTGATTCCCTGCCTCTGATTCCCCATCTCTGGTTCCGCAGATCTGATTCCCTGCCTCTGATTCCCCACCTCTGATTCCCCATATCTGATTCCCCGCCTCTGTTTCCCCGCCTTTGATTCCCCGCCTCTGTTTCCCAATATCTAAGTCCCCGCCTCTGATTCCCCAACTCTGTTTCTCCGCCCCTGATTCCCCGCCTCTGTTTCCCCATATCTGATTCCCCGCCTCTGATTCCCAACTATGATTCCCCGCCTCTTATTCCCCAGCTCTGATTCCCTGCCTCTGATTCCCCGCGTTCTATTCCCTGCCTCTGATTCCCCGCCTGTGATTCCCCATCTCTGATTCACCACCTCTGATTCCCCACCACTGATTCCCCATATCTAATTCCCCGCCTCTGTTTGCCCGCCTCTGATTCCCCGCCTCTTTTTCCCCATATCCGATTCCCTGCCTCTGATTCCCCGACTCTGATTCCCCACCTCTGATTCCCCAGCTCTGATTCCCCACCTCTGATTCCCCAACTCTGATTCCCCGCCTCTTATTCCACAGCTCTGATTCCCCGCCTCTGATTCTCCGTGTTTGATCCCCTGCCTCTGATTCCCCGCCTCTGATTCCACATCTCTGATTCACCACCTCTGATTCCACGCGTCTGATTCAGCGCCTCTGATTCCCCATCTCTGATTCCCCATCTCTGATTCCCCAATTCTGATTCCCCGCCTCTGATTCCCCAGCTCTGATTCCTCGCCTCTGATTCCCTTCCTCTGATTCCCAACCTCTGATTCCCCACCTCTGATTTCCCATATTGATTCCCTGCATCTGATTCCCCACCTCTGATTTCCCATATTGATTCCCTGCGTCTGATTCCCCGCCTCTGATTCCCCAACTCTGATTCCCCGCCACTGATTCCCCAGCTCTGATTCCCCACATCTGATTCCCCGTGTTTGATTCCCTGCCTCTGATTCCCGGCCTCTGATTCCCCATCTCTGATTCACCGCCTTTGATTCGCAACCTCTGATTCCCCATATCTGATTCCCCGCCTCTGTTTCCCCGCCTCTGATTCCCCGCCTCTGATTCCCCATATCTCATTCCCCGCCTCTAAATCCCCATCTCTGATTCCCGGACTCTGATTCCCCACCTCTGATTCCCGGCCTCTTATTCCCGGCATCTGATTCCGGCCTCTGATTCCCGGCCTCTGATTCCCTGCTTCTGATTCTGATTCCCTGCCTCTGATTCCCCATCTCTGATTCCGCAGATCTGATTCCCTGCCTCTGTTTCCCCACCTCTGATTCCCCATATCTGATTCCCCGCCTCTGTTTCCCCGCCTTTGATTCCCCGCCTCTGTTTCCCAATATCTAAGTTCCCGCCTCTGATTCCCCAACTCTGATTCCCCACCTCTGATTCCCCAGCTCTGATTCCCCGCCTCTGATTCCCCGCATCTGATTCCCTGCAACTGATTCCAAGCCTCTGATTCCCTGCCTCTGATTCCCAACCTCTGATTCCCAACCTCTGATTCCACACCTCTGATTCCCCATATCTGATTCCCCGCCTCTGTTTCCCCGCCTCTGATTCCCGGACTCTGATTCCCCACCTCTGATTCCCGGCCTCTTATTCCCGGCATCTGATTCCGGCCTCTGATTCCCAACCTCTGATTCCCCACCTCTGATTCCCTATATCTGATTCCCCGCCTCTGTTTCCCCGCCTCTGATTCCCCGCCTCTGTTTCCCCACATCTGATTCCCCGCCTCTGAATCCCCAACTCTGATTCCCTGCCTCTAATTTCCCATGTCTGATTCCCCGCCTCTGATTCCCCGCGTCTGATTACCGGCCTCTGATTCCCCGCCTCTGATTCCCCATCTCTGATTCACAACCTCTGATTCCCCACCTCTGATTCCCCATATCTGATTCCCCGCCTCTGTTTCCCCGCCTCTGATTCCCCACCTCTGATTCCCAATATCTGATTCCCCGCCTCTGAATCCCCACCTCTGATTCCCCGCCTCTGATTCCCCAGCTATGATTCCCCGCCTCTGATTCCCCGCGTCTGATTCCCTGCCTCTGATTCCCCGCCTCTGATTCCACATTTCTGATTCACCACCTCTGATTCCCCGCGTCTGATTCCCCGCCTCTGATTCCCCATCTCTGATTCCCCATCTCTGATTCCCCAATTCTGATTCCCCGCCTCTGATTCCCCAACTCTGATTCCCCGCCTCTGATTCCCCAGCTCTGATTCCCCACATCTGATTCCCCGTGTTTGATTCCCTGCCTCTGATTCCCGGCCTCTGATTCCCCATCTCTGATTCACCGCCTTTGATTCGCAACCTCTGATTCCCCATATCTGATTCCCCGCCTCTGTTTCCCCGCCTCTGATTCACCGCCTCTGATTCCCCATATCTCATTCCCCGCCTCTGATTCCCCATCTCTGATTCCCGGACTCTGATTCCCCACCTCTGATTCCCGGCCTCTTATTCCCAGCATCTGATTCCGGCCTCTGATTCCCGGCCTCTGATTCCCTGCTTCTGATTCCCCATCTCTGATTCCGCAAATCTAATTCCCTGCCTCTGATTCCCCACCTCTGATTCCCCATATCTGATTCCCCGCCTCTGTTTCCCCGCCTCTGATTCCCCACCTCTGTTTCCCCATATCTAAGTCCCCGCCTCTGATTCGCCAACTTTGATTCCCCACCTCTGATTCCCCAGCTCTGATTACCCGCCTCTGATTCCCCGCATCTGATTCCATGCATCTGATTCCCAGCCTCTGATTCCCAGCCTCTGATTCCCAACCTCTGATTCCCCACCTCTGATCCCCATATCTGATTCCCCGCCTCTGTTTCCCCGCCTCTGATTCCCCGCCTCTGTTTCCCCATATCTGATCCCCACCTCTATTTGCCCGCCTCTGATTCCCCGCCTCTGTTTCCCCATATCTGATTCCCCGCCTCTGAATCCCCAACTCTGATTCCCTGCCTCTAATTTCCCAGCTCTGATTCCCCACCTCTGATTCCCCGCGTCTGATTACCGGCCTCTGATTCCCCACCTCTGATTCCCCATCTCTGATTCACAACCTCTGATTCCCCACCTCTGATACCCCATATCTGATTCCCCGCCTCTGTTTCCCCGCCTCTGATTCCCCACCTCTGATTCCCAATATCTGATTCCCCGCCTCTGATTCCCCACCTCTGATTCCCTGCCTCTGATTCCCTGCCCTGATTCCCCATCTCTGTTTCACCACCTTTGATTCGCCACCTCTGATTCCCCATATCTGATTCCCCACCTCTGTTTCCCCGCCTCTGATTCCCTGCCTCTGATTCCCAACCTCTGATTCCACACCTCTGATTCCCCATATCTGATACCCCGCCTCTGTTTCCCCGCCTCTGATTCCCTGCCCCTGTTTCCCCATATCTGATTCCCTGCCTCTGATTCCCCAACTCTGATTCCCCGCCTCCGATTCCACAGCTCTGATTCCCCGCCTCTGATTTCCCGTGTTTGATTCCCTGCCTCTGATTCCCCGCCTCTGATTCCCCATCTCTGATTCACCGCCTTTGATTCGCCACCTCTGATTCCACATATCTGATTCCCCACCTCTGTTTCCCCGCCTCTGATTCCCCGCCTCTGATTCTCCATATCTCATTCCCCGCCTCTGAATCCCCATCTCTGATTCCCGGACTCTGATTCCCCACCTCTGATTCCCGGCCTCTTATTCCCAGCATCTGATTCCCGGCCTCTGATTCCCGGCCTCTGATTCCCCGCTTCTGATTCTGATTCCCTGCCTCTGATTCCCCATCTCTGATTCCGCACATCTGATTCACTGCCTCTGATTCCCCACCTCTGATTCCCCATATCTGATATCCCGCCTCTGTTTCCCCGCCTCTGATTCCCCGCCTCTGTTTCACCATATCTAATTCCCAACCTCTGATGCCCCAACTCTGATTCCCTGCCTCTGATTTCCCGCGTTCTATTCCCTGCCTCTGATTCCCCGCCTGTGATTCCCCATCTCTGATTCACCACCTCTGATTCCCCACCTCTGATTCCCCATCTCTGATTCCGCACATCTGATTCCCTGCCTCTGATTCCCCGACTCTGATCCCCAACTCTGATTCCCTGCCTCTGATTCCCCAGCTCTGATTCCCCGCCTTTGATTCCCCCCGTCTGATTCCCAGCCTCTGAATCCCCGTGTCTGATTTCCTGCCTCTGATTCCCCGCCTCTGATTCCCCATCTCTGATTCACAGCCTCTGATTCCCCACCTCTGATTCCCCATCTCTGATTCCGCACATCTGATTCCCTGCCTCTGATTCCCCGACTCTGATCCCCACCTCTGATTCCCCAGCTCTGATTCCCCGCCTCTGATTCCCCAACTCTGATTCCCCGCCTCTGATTCCCCAGCTCTGATTCCCCGCCTCTGATTCCCCGTGTTTGATTCCCTGCCTCTGATTCCCCGCCTCTGATTCCCCATCTCTGATTCAACGCCTTTGATTCGCCACCTCTGATTCCCCATATCTGATTCCTCGCCTCTGTTTCCCAGCCTCTGATTCCCCTCCTCTGATTCCCCATATCTCATTCCCCGCCTCTGATTCCCTATCTCTGATTCCCGGACTCTGATTCCCCACCTCTGATTCCCGGCCTCTTATTCCCGGCATCTGATTCCGGCCTCTGATTCCCGGCCTCTGATTCCCTGCTTCTGATTCCCCAGTTCTGATTCCGCAAATCTAATTCCCTGCCTCTGATTCCCCACCTCTGATTCCCCATATCTGATTCCCCGCCTCTGTTACCCCGCCTCTGATTCCCCGCCTCTGTTTCCCCATATCTAAGTCCCCGCCTCTGATTCCCCAACTTTGATTCCCCACCTCTGATTCCCCAGCTCTGATTCCCCGCCTCTGATTCCCCGCATCTGATTCCATGCATCTGATTCCCAGCCTCTGATTCCCAGCCTCTGATTCCCAACCTCTGATTCCCCACCTCTGATCCCCATATCTGATTCCCCGCCTCTGATTCCCCGCCTCTGATTCCCCGCCTCTGTTTCCCCATATCTGATCCCCGCCTCTATTTGCTCACCTCTGATTCCCCGCCTCTGTTTCCCCATATCTGATTCCCCGCCTCTGAATCCCCAACTCTGATTCCCTGCCTCTAATTTCCCAGCTCTGATTCCCCGCCTCTGATTCCCCGCGTCTGATTACCGGCCTCTGATTCCCCGCCTCTGATTCCCCATCTCTGATTCACAACCTCTGATTCCCCACCTCTGATACCCCATATCTGATTCCCCGCCTCTGTTTCCCCGCCTCTGATTCCCCACCTCTGATTCCCAATATCTGATTCCCCACCTCTGATTCCCCACCTCTGATTCCCCGCCTCTGATTCGCCAGCTATGATTCCCCGCCTCTTATTCCCCGCGTCTGATTCCCTGCCTCTGATTCCCCGCCTCTGATTCCACATCTCTGATTCACCACCTCTGATTCCCCGCGTCTGATTCCCTGCCTCTGATTCCCCATCTCTGATTCCCCATCTCTGATTGCCTAATTCTGATTCCCCTCCTCTGATTCCCCGTGTTTGATTCCCTGCCTCTGATTCCCGGCCTCTGATTCCCCATCTCTGATTCACCGCCTTTGATTCGCCACCTCTGATTCGCCATATCTGATTCCCCGCCTCTGTTTCCCCGCCTCTGATTCCCCGCCTCTGATTCCCCATATCTCATTCCCCGCCTCTGAATCCCCATCTCTGATTCCCGGACTCTGATTCCCCACCTCTGATTCCCGGCCTCTTATTCCCGGCATCTGATTCCGGCCTCTGATTCCCGGCCTCTGATTCCCTGCTTCTGATTCTGATTCCCTGCCTTTGATTCCCCATCTCTGATTCCGCACATCTGATTCTCTGCCTCTGATTCCCCATCTCTGATTCCGCACATCTGATTCCCTGCCTCTGATTCCCCGCCTCTGAATCCCCGTGTCTGATACCCAGCCTCTGATACCCCACCCCTGATTCCCCACCTCTGATTCCCCATATCTGATTCCCCGCCTCTCTTTCCGTGCCTCTAATTCCCCGCCTCTGATTTCCCATATCTGATTCCCCGCCTCCGATTCCCCAACTCTGATTTCCCCGCCTCTGATTCCCCAGCTCTGTTTCCCCGCCTCTGATTCCCCGCCTCTGTTTCCCCATATCTAATTCCACGCCTCTGATTCCCAAACTCTGATTCCCCGCCTCTGATTCCCCAGCTCTGATTCCCCGCCTCTGATTCCCCACATCTGATTCCCTTCCTCTGATTCCCCGCCTCTGATTCCCTGCCTCTGATTCCCCAGCTCTGATTCCCCGTGTTTGATTTCCCGCCTCTGAATCCCCATCTCTGATTCCCGGCCTCTGATTGCCGCCCTCTGATTCCCGGCCTCTGATTCCCGGCCTCTGATTCCCGGCCTCTGATTCCCCGCCTCTGATTCCCCGCCTCTGATTCGCTGCCTCTGATTCCCCATCTCTGATTCTGCACATCTGATTCCCTGCCTCTGATTCCCCGCCTCTGACTCCCCGCCTCTGATTCCCTGCCTCTGTTTCCCATCCTCTGATTCCCCACCTCTGATTCCCCATATCTGATTCCCCGCATCTGTTTCCCCATATCTGATTCCCCGCCTCTGATTCCCCAACTCTGATTCCCCGCCTCTGATTCCCCAGCTCTGATTCCCCGCCTCTGATTCCCCGTGTTTGATTCCCTGCCTCTGATTCCCCGCCTCTGATTCACCATCTCTGATTCACCGCCTTTCATTCGCCACCCTGATTCCCCATATCAGATTCCCCGCCTCTGTTTCCCCGCCTCTGATACCCCGCCTCTGATTCCCCATATTTCATTCCCCGCCTCTGATTCCCCATCTCTGATTCCCGGACTCTGATTCCTGGCCTCTTATTCCCGGCATCTGATTCCCGGCCTCTGATCCCGGCCTCTGATTCCCCGCTTCTGATTCTGATCCCTGCCTCTGATTCCCCATCTCTGATTCCGCACATCTGATTCCCTGCCTCTGATTCCCCACCTCTGATTCCCCATATCTGATTCCCCGCCTCTGTTTCCCCGCCTCTAATTCCCCGCCTCTGTTTCCCCATATCTATTTCCCCGCCTCTGATTCCCCGCCTCTGATTCCCCAGCTCTGATTCCACGCCTCTGAATCCCCAACTCTGATTCCCTGCCTCATATTCCGCAGCTCTGATTCCCCGCCTCTGATTCCCCAGCTCTGATTCCCTGCCTCTGTTTCGCAACCTCTGATTCCCCACCTCTGATTCCCCATATATGATTCCCCACCTATGTTTCCCTGCCTCTGATTCCCAGCCTCTGTTTCCCCATATCTGATTCCCCGCCTCTGATTCCCCAACTCTGATTCCCCGCCTCTGATTCCCCAGCTCTGATTCCCCACCTATGATTCCCCGTGTTTGATTCACTGCCTCTGATTCCCCGCCTCTGATTCCCCATCTCTGATTCACCGCCTTTCATTCGCCACCTCTGATTCCCCATATCAGATTCCCCGCCTCTGTTTCCCCGCCTCTGATTCCCCTCCTCTGTTTCCCCATATCTGATTCCCCGCTTCTGATTCCCCAACTCTGATTCCCCGCCTCTGATTCCCCAGCTCTGATTCCCCGCCTTTGATTCCCCCCGTCTGATTCCCAGCCTCTGAGTCCCCGTGTCTGATTTCCTGCCTCTGATTCCCCGCCTCTGATTCCCCATCTCTGATTCACAGCCGCTGATTCCCCACCTCTGATTCCCCATCTCTGATTCCGCACATCTGATTCCCTGCCTCTGATTCCCCGACTCTGATCCCCACCTCTGATTCCCCAGCTCTGATTCCCCGCCTCTGATTCCCCAACTCTGATTCCCCGCCTCTGATTCCCCAGCTCTGATTCCCCGCCTCTGATTCCCCGTGTTTGATTCCCTGCCTCTGATTCCCCGCCTCTGATTCCCCATCTCTGATTCAACGCCTTTGATTCGCCACCTCTGATTCCCCATATCTGATTCCTCGCCTCTGTTTCCCCGCCTCTGATTCCCCTCCTCTGATTCCCCATATCTCATTCCCCGCCTCTGATTCCCAATCTCTGATTCCCGGTCTCTTATTCCCGGCATCTGATTCCGGCCTCTGATTCCCGGCCTCTGATTCCCTGCTTCTGATTCCCCATCTCTGATTCCGCAAATCTAATTCCCTTCCTCTGATTCCCCACCTCTGATTCCCCATATCTGATTCCCCGCCTCTGTTTCCCCGCCTCTGATTCCCCGCCTCTGTTTCCCCATATCTAAGTCCCCGCCTCTGATTCCCCAACTTTGATTCCCCACCTCTGATTCCCCAGCTCTGATTCCCCGCCTCTGATTCCCCGCATCTGATTCCATGCATCTGATTCCCAGCCTCTGATTCCCAGCCTCTGATTCCCAACCTCTGATTCCCCACCTCTGATCCCCATATCTGATTCCCCGCCTCTGTTTCCCCGCCTCTGATTCCCCGCCTCTGTTTCCCCATATCTGAACCCCGCCTCTATTTGCCCGCCTCTGATTCATCGCCTCTGTTTCCCCATATCTGATTCCCCGCCTCTGAATCCCCAACTCTGATTCCCTGCCTCTAATTTCCCAGCTCTGATTCCCCGCCTCTGATTCCCCGCGTCTGATTACCGGACTCTGATTCCCCGCCTCTGATTCCCCATCTCTGATTCACAACCTCTGATTCCCCACCTCTGATACCCCATATCTGATTCCCCGCCTCTGTTTCCCCGCCTCTGATTCCCCATATCTGATTCCCCACCTATTTTCCCCGCCTCTGATTCCCCGCCTCTGATTCCCCATCTCTGATTCCTGGACTCTGATTCCCCACTTCTGATTCCCCATCTCTGATTCCGCACATCCGATTCCCTGCCTCTGATACCCCGCCTCTGATTCCCCGCCTCTGATTCCCTCCTCTGATTCCCAACCTCTGATTCCCCACCTCTGAGTCCCCATATCTGATTCCCCGCCTCTGTTTCCCCGCCTCTGATTCCCCGCCTCTGTTTCCCCATATCTGATTCCCCACTCTGATTCCCCAAGTCTGATTCCCCGCCTCTGATTCCCCAGCTCTGATTCCCCGCCTCTGATTCCCCGCGTCTTATTCCATGCATCTGATTCCCCGCCTCTGATTCCCCATCTCTGATTCCCAGCCTCTGAATCCCCGTGTCTGATACCCAGCCTCTGATACCCCGCCCCTGATTCCCCACCTCTGATTCCCCATATCTGATACCCCGCCTCTGTTTCTGCGCCTCTGATTCCCCGCCTCTGATTCCCCATATCTGATTCCCCGCCTCTGACTCCCCAACTCTGATTCCACGCTTCTGATTCCCCAGCTCTGATTCCCCGCCTCTGATTCCCCGCCTCTGTTTCCCCATATCTGATTCCCCGCCTCTGATTCCCCAACTCTGATTCCCCGCCTCTGATTCCCCAGCTCTGATTCCCCGTGTTTGATTCCCCGCCTCTGATTCCCCATCTTTGATTCCCGGCCTCTGATTGCCGGCCTCTGATTCCCGGCGTCTCATCCCCGGCCTCTGATTCCCGGCCTCTGATTCCCCGCCTCTGATTCCCCATCTCTGATTCCGCACATCTGAATCTCTGCCTCTGATTCCCCACCTCTGACTCCCCGCCTCTGATTCCCTGCCTCTGTTTCCCAACCTCTGATTCCCCATATCTCATTCCCAACCTCTGATTCCCCATCTCTGATTCCAGGACTCTGATTCCTGGCATCTTATTCCCGGCATCTGAATCCCGGACTCTGATCCCGGCCTCTGATTCCCCACTTCTGATTCTGATCCCAGCCTCTGATTCCCCATCTCTGATTCCGCACATCTGATTCCCTGCCTCTGATTCCACACCTCTGATTCCCCATATCTGATTCCCCGCCTCTGTTTCCCCGCCTCTGATTCCCCGCCTCTGTTTCCCCATATCTAATTCCCCGCCTCTGATTCCCCAAATCTGATTCCCCGCCTCTGATTACCCAGCTCTGATTCCCCGCGTCTGATTCCCTGCCTCTGATTCCCCGCCTCTGAATCCCCGTGTCTGATAGCCAGCCTCTGATACCCCACCCCTGATTCCCCACCTCTGATTCCCCATATCTGATTCCCCGCCTCTCTTTCCGTGCCTCTAATTCCCCGCCTCTGATTCCCCATATCTGATTCCCCGCCTCCGATTCCCCAACTCTGATTTCCCCGCCTCTGATTCCCCAGCTCTGTTTCCCCGCCTCTGATTCCCCGCCTCTGTTTCCCCATATCTAATTCCACGCCTCTGATTCCCAAACTCTGATTCCCCGCCTCTGATTCCCCACATCTGATTCCCTTCCTCTGATTCCCCGCCTCTGATTCCCTGCCTCTGATTCCCCAGCTCTGATTCCCCGTGTTTGATTCCCCGCCTCTGAATCCCCATCTCTGATTCCCGGCCTCTGATTGCCGGCCTCCGATTCGCCGCCTCTGATTCCCCAGCTCTGATTCCCCGCCTCTGATTCCCCGTGTTTGATTCCCTGCCTCTGATTCCCCGCCTCTGATTCACCATCTCTGGTTCACCGCCTTTCATTCGCCACCCTGATTCCCCATATCAGATTCCTCGCCTCTGTTTCCCCGCCTCTGATACCCCGCCTCTGATTCCCCATATTTCATTCCCCGCCTCTGATTCCCCATCTCTGATTCCCGGACTCTGATTCCTGGCCTCTTATTCCCGGCATCTGATTCCCGGCCTCTGATCCCAGCCTCTGATTCCCCGCTTCTGATTCTGATCCCTGCCTCTGATTCCCCATCTCTGATTCCGCACATCTGATTCCCTGCCTCTGATTCCCCACCTCTGATTCCCCATATCTGATTCCCCGCCTCTGTTTCCCCGCCTCTAATTCCCCGCCTCTGTTTCCCCATATCTATTCCCCGCCTCTGATTCCCCGCCTCTGATTCCCCAGCTCTGATTCCCCGCCTCTGAATCCCCAACTCTGATTCCCTGCCTCTGATTCCCCAGCTCTGATTCCCCGCCTCTGATTCCCCAGCTCTGATTCCCTGCCTCTGTTTCGCAACCTCTGATTCCCCACCTCTGATTCCCCATATATGATTCCCCACCTCTGTTTCCCTGCCTCTGATTCCCAGCCTCTGTTTCCCCATATCTGATTCCCCGCCTCTGATTCCCCGTGTTTGATTCCCTGCCTCTGATTCCCCGCCTCTGATTCACCATCTCTGATTCAACGCCTTTGATTCGCCACCTCTGATTCCCCATATCTGATTCCTCGCCTCTGTTTCCCCGCCTCTGATTCCCCTCCTCTGATTCCCCATATCTCATTCCCCGCCTCTGATTCCCCATCTCTGATTCCCGGACTCTGATTCCCCACCTCTGATTCCCGGCCTCTTATTCCCAGCATCTGATTCCGGCCTCTGATTCCCGGCCTCTGATTCCCTGCTTCTGATTCCCCATCTCTGATTCCGCAAATCTAATTCCCTGCCTCTGATTCCCCACCTCTGATTCCCCATATCTGATTCCCCGCCTCTGTTTCCCCGCCTCTGATTCCCCACCTCTGTTTCCCCATATCTAAGTCCCCTCCTCTGATTCGCCAACTTTGATTCCCCACCTCTGATTCCCCAGCTCTGATTACCCGCCTCTGATTCCCCGCATCTGATTCCATGCATTTGATTCCCAGCCTCTGATTCCCAGCCTCTGATTCCCAACCTCTGATTCCCCACCTCTGATCCCCATATCTGATTCCCCGCCTCTGTTTCCCCGCCTCTGATTCCCCAAATCTGATTCCCCGCCTCTGATTACCCAGCTCTGATTCCCCGCGTCTGATTCCCTGCCTCTGATTCCCCGCCTCTGAATCCCCGTGTTTGATACCCAGCCTCTGATACCCCACCCCTGATTCCCCACCTCTGATTCCCCATATCTGATTCCCCACCTCTCTTTCCGTGCCTCTAATTCCCCGCCTCTGATTCCCCATATCTGATTCCCCGCCTCCGATTCCCCAGCTCTGATTTCCCCGCCTCTGATTCCCCAGCTCTGTTTCCCCGCCTCTGATTCCCCGCCTCTGTTTCCCCATATCTAATTCCACGCCTCTGATTCCCAAACTCTGATTCCCCGCCTCTGATTCCCCAGCTCTGATTCCCCGCCTCTGATTCCCCACATCTGATTCCCTTCCTCTGATTCCCCGCCTCTGATTCCCTGCCTCTGATTCCCCAGCTCTGATTCCCCGTGTTTGATTCCCCGCCTCTGAATCCCCATCTCTGATTCCCGGCCTCTGATTGCCGGCCTCCGATTCCCGGCCTATGATTCCCGGCCACTGATTCCCGGCCTCTGATTCCCCGCCTCTGATTCCCCGCCTCTGATTCGCTGCCTCTGATTCCCCATCTCTGATTCTGCACATCTGATTCCCTGCCTCTGATTCCCCGCCTCTGACTCCCTGCCTCTGATTCCCTGCCTCTGTTTCCCATCCTCTGATTCCCCACCTCTGATTCCCCATATCTGATTCCCCGCCTCTGTTTCCCCATATCTGATTCCCCGCCTCTGATTCACCAACTCTGATTCCCCGCCTCTGATTCCCCAGCTCTGATTCCCCGCCTCTGATTCACCATCTCTGATTCACCGCCTTTCATTCGCCACCCTGATTCCCCATATCAGATTCCCCGCCTCTGTTTCCCCGCCTCTGATACCCCGCCTCTGATTCCCCATATTTCATTCCCCGCCTCTGATTCCCCATCTCTGATTCCCGGACTCTGATTCCTGGCCTCTTATTCCCGGCATCTGATTCCCGGCCTCTGATCCCGGCTTCTGATTCCCCGCTTCTGATTCTGATCCCTGCCTCTGATTCCCCATCTCTGATTCCGCACATCTGATTCCCTGCCTCTGATTCCCCACCTCTGATTCCCCATATCTGATTCCCCGCCTCTGTTTCCCCGCCTCTAATTCCCCGCCTCTGTTTCCCCATATCTATTTCCCCGCCTCTGATTCCCCGCCTCTGATTCCCCAGCTCTGATTCCCCGCCTCTGAATCCCCAACTCTGATTCCCTGCCTCTGATTCTCCAGCTCTGATTCCCCGCCTCTGATTCCCCAGCTCTGATTCCCTGCCTCTGTTTCACAACCTCTGATTCCCCACCTCTGATTCCCCATATATGATTCCCCACCTCTGTTTCCCTGCCTCTGATTCCCAGCCTCTGTTTCCCCATATCTGATTCCCCGCCTCTGATTCCCCAACTCTGATTCCCCGCCTCTGATTCCCCAGCTCTGATTCCCCACCTATGATTCCCCGTGTTTGATTCACTGCCTCCGATTCCCCGCCTCTGATTCCCCATCTCTGATTCACCGCCTTTCATTCGCCACCTCTGATTCCCCATATCAGATTCCCCGCCTCTGATTCCCTGCCTCTGATTCCCCATCTCCGATTCCGCACATCTGATTCCCCGCCTCAGATTCCCTGCCTCTGATTCCCAACCTCTGATAACCCACCTCTGATTCCCCATATCTGATTCCCCGCCTCTGTTTCCCCGCCTCTGATAACCCTCCTCTGATTCCCCAACTCTAATTCCCCGCCTCTGATTCCCCAGCTCTGATTCCCCGTGTTTGATTCCCTGCCTCTGATTCCCTGCCCTGATTCCCCATCTCTGTTTCACCGCCTTTGATTCGCCACCTCTGATTCCCCATATCTGATTCCCCGCCTCTGTTTCCCCGCCTCTGATTCCCTGCCTCTGATTCCCAACCTCTGATTCCACACCTCTGATTCCCCATATCTGATTCCCCGCCTCTGTTTCCCCGCCTCTGATTCCCTGCCCCTGTTTCCCCATATCTGATTCCCTGCCTCTGATTCCCCAACTCTGATTCCCCGCCTCTGATTCCCCAGCTCTGATTCCCAACCTCTGATTTCCCGTGTTTGATTCCCTGCCTCTGATTCCCCGCCTCTGATTCCCCATCTCTGATTCACCGCCTTTGATTCGCCACCTCTGATTCCACATATCTGATTCCCCACCTCTGTTTCCCCGCCTCTGATTCCCCGCCTCTGATTCTCCATAACTCATTCCCCGCCTCTGAATCCCCATCTCTGATTCCCGGACTCTGATTCCCCACCTCTGATCCCGGCCTCTTATTCCCAGCATCTGATTCCCGGCCTCTGATTCCCGGCCTCTGATTCCCCGCTTCTGATTCTGATTCCCTGCCTCTGATTCCCCATCTCTGATTCCGCACATCTGATTCCCTGCCTCTGATTCCCCACCTCTGATTCCCCATATCTGATTTCCCGCCTCTGTTTCCCCGCCTCTGATTCCCCGCCTCTGGTTCCCCATATCTAATTCTCAACCTCTGATGCCCCAACTCTGATTCCCTGCCTCTGATTCCCCGCGTTCTATTCCCTGCCTCTGATTCCCCGCCTGTGATTCCCCATCTCTGATTCACCACCTCTGATTCCCCACCTCTGATTCCCCATATCTAATTTCCCGCCTCTGTTTGCCCGCCTCTGATTCCCCGCCTCTGTTTCCCCATATCTGATTCCCCGCCTCTGAATCCCCAACTCTGATTCCCTGCCTCTGATTCCCCAGCTCTGATTCCCCGCCTTTGATTCCCCCCGTCTGATTCCCAGCCTCTGAATCCCCGTGTCTGATTTCCTGCCTCTGATTCCCCGCCTCTGATTCCCCATCTCTGATTCACAGCCTCTGATTCCCCACCTCTGATTCCCCATCTCTGATTCCGCACATCTGATTCCCTGCCTCTGATTCCCCAGCTCTGATTCCCCGCCTCTGATTCCCCGTGTTTGATTCCCTGCCTCTGATTCCCCGCCTCTGATTCACCATCTCTGATTCAACGCCTTTGATTCGCCACCTCTGATTCCCCATATCTGATTCCTCGCCTCTGTTTCCCCGCCTCTGATTCCCCTCCTCTGATTCCCCATATCTCATTCCCCGCCTCTGATTCCCCATCTCTGATTCCCGGACTCTGATTCCCCACCTCTGATTCCCGGCCTCTTATTCCCAGCATCTGATTCCGGCCTCTGATTCCCGGCCTCTGATTCCCTGCTTCTGATTCCCCATCTCTGATTCCGCAAATCTAATTCCCTGCCTCTGATTCCCCACCTCTGATTCCCCATATCTGATTCCCCGCCTCTGTTTCCCCGCCTCTGATTCCCCACCTCTGTTTCCCCATATCTAAGTCCCCGCCTCTGATTCGCCAACTTTGATTCCCCACCTCTGATTCCCCAGCTCTGATTACCCGCCTCTGATTCCCCGCATCTGATTCCATGCATCTGATTCCCAGCCTCTGATTCCCAGCCTCTGATTCCCAACCTCTGATTCCCCACCTCTGATCCCCATATCTGATTCCCCGCCTCTGTTTCCCCGCCTCTGATTCCCCGCCTCTGTTTCCCCATATCTGATCCCCACCTCTATTTGCCCGCCTCTGATTCCCCGCCTCTGTTTCCCCATATCTGATTCCCCGCCTCTGAATCCCCAACTCTGATTCCCTGCCTCTAATTTCCCAGCTCTGATTCCCCACCTCTGATTCCCCGCGTCTGATTACCGGCCTCTGATTCCCCACCTCTGATTCCCCATCTCTGATTCACAACCTCTGATTCCCCACCTCTGATACCCCATATCTGATTCCCCGCCTCTGTTTCCCCGCCTCTGATTCCCCACCTCTGATTCCCAATATCTGATTCCCCGCCTCTGATTCCCCACCTCTGATTCCCTGCCTCTGATTCCCTGCCCTGATTCCCCATCTCTGTTTCACCGCCTTTGATTCGCCACCTCTGATTCCCCATATCTGATTCCCCACCTCTGTTTCCCCGCCTCTGATTCCCTGCCTCTGATTCCCAACCTCTGATTCCACACCTCTGATTCCCCATATCTGATACCCCGCCTCTGTTTCCCCGCCTCTGATTCCCTGCCCCTGTTTCCCCATATCTGATTCCCTGCCTCTGATTCCCCAACTCTGATTCCCCGCCTCCGATTCCCCAGCTCTGATTCCCCGCCTCTGATTTCCCGTGTTTGATTCCCTGCCTCTGATTCCCCGCCTCTGATTCCCCATCTCTGATTCACCGCCTTTGATTCGCCACCTCTGATTCCACATATCTGATTCCCCACCTCTGTTTCCCCGCCTCTGATTCCCCGCCTCTGATTCTCCATATCTCATTCCCCGCCTCTGAATCCCCATCTCTGATTCCCGGACTCTGATTCCCCACCTCTGATTCCCGGCCTCTTATTCCCAGCATCTGATTCCCGGCCTCTGATTCCCGGCCTCTGATTCCCCGCTTCTGATTCTGATTCCCTGCCTCTGATTCCCCATCTCTGATTCCGCACATCTGATTCACTGCCTCTGATTCCCCACCTCTGATTCCCCATATCTGATATCCCGCCTCTGTTTCCCCGCCTCTGATTCCCCGCCTCTGTTTCCCCATATCTAATTCCCAACCTCTGATGCCCCAACTCTGATTCCCTGCCTCTGATTTCCCGCGTTCTATTCCCTGCCTCTGATTCCCCGCCTGTGATTCCCCATCTCTGATTCACCACCTCTGATTCCCCACCTCTGATTCCCCATATCTAATTCCCCGCCTCTGAATCCCCGCCTCTGATTCCCCGCCTCTGTTTCCCCATATCTGATTCCCCGCCTCTGAATCCCCAACTCTGATTCCCTGCCTCTGATTCCCCAGCTCTGATTCCCCGCCTTTGATTCCCCCCGTCTGATTCCCAGCCTCTGAATCCCCGTGTCTGATTTCCTGCCTCTGATTCCCCGCCTCTGATTCCCCATCTCTGATTCACAGCCTCTGATTCCCCACCTCTGATTCCCCATCTCTGATTCCGCACATCTGATTCCCTGCCTCTGATTCCCCGACTCTGATCCCCACCTCTGATTCCCCAGCTCTGATTCCCCGCCTCTGATTCCCCAACTCTGATTCCCCGCCTCTGATTCCCCAGCTCTGATTCCCCGCCTCTGATTCCCCGTATTTGATTCCCTGCCTCTGATTCCCCGCCTCTGATTCCCCATCTCTGATTCAACGCCTTTGATTCGCCACCTCTGATTCCCCATATCTGATTCCTCGCCTCTGTTTCCCAGCCTCTGATTCCCCTCCTCTGATTCCCCATATCTCATTCCCCGCCTCTGATTCCCTATCTCTGATTCCCGGACTCTGATTCCCCACCTCTGATTCCCGGCCTCTTATTCCCGGCATCTGATTCCGGCCTCTGATTCCCGGCCTCTGATTCCCTGCTTCTGATTCCCCATTTCTGATTCCGCAAATCTAATTCCCTGCCTCTGATTCCCCACCTCTGATTCCCCATATCTGATTCCCCGCCTCTGTTACCCCGCCTCTGATTCCCCGCCTCTGTTTCCCCATATCTAAGTCCCCGCCTCTGATTCCCCAACTTTGATTCCCCACCTCTGATTCCCCAGCTCTGATTCCCCGCCTCTGATTCCCCGCATCTGATTCCATGCATCTGATTCCCAGCCTCTGATTCCCAGCCTCTGATTCCCAACCTCTGATTCCCCACCTCTGATCCCCATATCTGATTCCCCGCCTCTGATTCCCCGCCTCTGATTCCCCGCCTCTGTTTCCCCATATCTGATCCCCGCCTCTATTTGCCCACCTCTGATTCCCCGCCTCTGTTTCCCCATATCTGATTCCCCGCCTCTGAATCCCCAACTCTGATTCCCTGCCTCTAATTTCCCAGCTCTGATTCCCCGCCTCTGATTCCCCGCGTCTGATTACCGGCCTCTGATTCCCCGCCTCTGATTCCCCATCTCTGATTCACAACCTCTGATTCCCCACCTCTGATACCCCATATCTGATTCCCCGCCTCTGTTTCCCCGCCTCTGATTCCCCACCTCTGATTCCCAATATCTGATTCCCCACCTCTGATTCCCCACCTCTGATTCCCCGCCTCTGATTCGCCAGCTATGATTCCCCGCCTCTTATTCCCCGCGTCTGATTCCCTGCCTCTGATTCCCCGCCTCTGATTCCACATCTCTGATTCACCACCTCTGATTCCCCGCGTCTGATTCCCTGCCTCTGATTCCCCATCTCTGATTCCCCATCTCTGATTGCCTAATTCTGATTCCCCTCCTCTGATTCCCCGTGTTTGATTCCCTGCCTCTGATTCCCGGCCTCTGATTCCCCATCTCTGATTCACCGCCTTTGATTCGCCACCTCTGATTCGCCATATCTGATTCCCCGCCTCTGTTTCCCCGCCTCTGATTCCCCGCCTCTGATTCCCCATATCTCATTCCCCGCCTCTGAATCCCCATCTCTGATTCCCGGACTCTGATTCCCCACCTCTGATTCCCGGCCTCTTATTCCCGGCATCTGATTCCGGCCTCTGATTCCCGGCCTCTGATTCCCTGCTTCTGATTCTGATTCCCTGCCTTTGATTCCCCATCTCTGATTCCACACATCTGATTCCCTGCCTCTGATTCCCCATCTCTGATTCCGCACATCTGATTCCCTGCCTCTGATTCCCCGCCTCTGAATCCCCGTGTCTGATACCCAGCCTCTGATACCCCACCCCTGATTCCCCACCTCTGATTCCCCATATCTGATTCCCCGCCTCTCTTTCCGTGCCTCTAATTCCCCGCCTCTGATTTCCCATATCTGATTCCCCGCCTCTGATTCCCCAACTCTGATTTCCCCGCCTCTGATTCCCCAGCTCTGTTTCCCCGCCTCTGATTCCCCGCCTCTGTTTCCCCATATCTAATTCCACGCCTCTGATTCCCAAACTCTGATTCCCCGCCTCTGATTCCCCAGCTCTGATTCCCCGCCTCTGATTCCCCACATCTGATTCCCTTCCTCTGATTCCCCGCCTCTGATTCCCTGCCTCTGATTCCCCAGCTCTGATTCCCCGTGTTTGATTTCCCGCCTCTGAATCCCCATCTCTGATTCCCGGCCTCTGATTGCCGCCCTCTGATTCCCGGCCTCTGATTCCCGGCCTCTGATTCCCGGCCTCTGATTCCCCGCCTCTGATTCCCCGCCTCTGATTCGCTGCCTCTGATTCCCCATCTCTGATTCTGCACATCTGATTCCCTGCCTCTGATTCCCCGCCTCTGACTCCCCGCCTCTGATTCCCTGCCTCTGTTTCCCATCCTCTGATTCCCCACCTCTGATTCCCCATATCTGATTCCCCGCATCTGTTTCCCCATATCTGATTCCCCGCCTCTGATTCCCCAACTCTGATTCCCCGCCTCTGATTCCCCAGCTCTGATTCCCCGCCTCTGATTCCCCGTGTTTGATTCCCTGCCTCTGATTCCCCGCCTCTGATTCACCATCTCTGATTCACCGCCTTTCATTCGCCACCCTGATTCCCCATATCAGATTCCCCGCCTCTGTTTCCCCGCCTCTGATACCCCGCCTCTGATTCCCCATATTTCATTCCCCGCCTCTGATTCCCCATCTCTGATTCCCGGACTCTGATTCCTGGCCTCTTATTCCCGGCATCTGATTCCCGGCCTCTGATCCCGGCCTCTGATTCCCCGCTTCTGATTCTGATCCCTGCCTCTGATTCCCCATCTCTGATTCCGCACATCTGATTCCCTGCCTCTGATTCCCCACCTCTGATTCCCCATATCTGATTCCCCTCCTCTGTTTCCCCGCCTCTAATTCCCCGCCTCTGTTTCCCCATATCTATTTCCCCGCCTCTGATTCCCCGCCTCTGATTCCCCAGCTCTGATTCCACGCCTCTGAATCCCCAACTCTGATTCCCTGCCTCATATTCCGCAGCTCTGATTCCCCGCCTCTGATTCCCCAGCTCTGATTCCCTGCCTCTGTTTCGCAACCTCTGATTCCCCACCTCTGATTCCCCATATATGATTCCCCACCTATGTTTCCCTGCCTCTGATTCCCAGCCTCTGTTTCCCCATATCTGATTCCCCGCCTCTGATTCCCCAACTCTGATTCCCCGCCTCTGATTCCCCAGCTCTGATTCCCCACCTATGATTCCCCGTGTTTGATTCACTGCCTCTGATTCCCCGCCTCTGATTCCCCATCTCTGATTCACCGCCTTTCATTCGCCACCTCTGATTCCCCATATCAGATTCCCCGCCTCTGTTTCCCCGCCTCTGATTCCCCTCCTCTGTTTCCCCATATCTGATTCCCCGCTTCTGATTCCCCAACTCTGATTCCCCGCCTCTGATTCCCCAGCTCTGATTCCCCGCCTTTGATTCCCCCCGTCTGATTCCCAGCCTCTGAGTCCCCGTGTCTGATTTCCTGCCTCTGATTCCCCGCCTCTGATTCCCCATCTCTGATTCACAGCCGCTGATTCCCCACCTCTGATTCCCCATCTCTGATTCCGCACATCTGATTCCCTGCCTCTGATTCCCCGACTCTGATCCCCACCTCTGATTCCCCAGCTCTGATTCCCCGCCTCTGATTCCCCAACTCTGATTCCCCGCCTCTGATTCCCCAGCTCTGATTCCCCGCCTCTGATTCCCCGTGTTTGATTCCCTGCCTCTGATTCCCCGCCTCTGATTCCCCATCTCTGATTCAACGCCTTTGATTCGCCACCTCTGATTCCCCATATCTGATTCCTCGCCTCTGTTTCCCCGCCTCTGATTCCCCTCCTCTGATTCCCCATATCTCATTCCCCGCCTCTGATTCCCAATCTCTGATTCCCGGTCTCTTATTCCCGGCATCTGATTCCGGCCTCTGATTCCCGGCCTCTGATTCCCTGCTTCTGATTCCCCATCTCTGATTCCGCAAATCTAATTCCCTGCCTCTGATTCCCCACCTCTGATTCCCCATATCTGATTCCCCGCCTCTGTTTCCCCGCCTCTGATTCCCCGCCTCTGTTTCCCCATATCTAAGTCCCCGCCTCTGATTCCCCAACTTTGATTCCCCACCTCTGATTCCCCAGCTCTGATTCCCCGCCTCTGATTCCCCGCATCTGATTCCATGCATCTGATTCCCAGCCTCTGATTCCCAGCCTCTGATTCCCAACCTCTGATTCCCCACCTCTGATCCCCATATCTGATTCCCCGCCTCTGTTTCCCCGCCTCTGATTCCCCGCCTCTGTTTCCCCATATCTGAACCCCGCCTCTATTTGCCCGCCTCTGATTCATCACCTCTGTTTCCCCATATCTGATTCCCCGCCTCTGAATCCCCAACTCTGATTCCCTGCCTCTAATTTCCCAGCTCTGATTCCCCGCCTCTGATTCCCCGCGTCTGATTACCGGCCTCTGATTCCCCGCCTCTGATTCCCCATCTCTGATTCACAACCTCTGATTCCCCACCTCTGATACCCCATATCTGATTCCCCACCTCTGTTTCCCCGCCTCTGATTCCCCATATCTGATTCCCCACCTATTTTCCCCGCCTCTGATTCCCCGCCTCTGATTCCCCATCTCTGATTCCTGGACTCTGATTCCCCACTTCTGATTCCCCATCTCTGATTCCGCACATCCGATTCCCTGCCTCTGATACCCCGCCTCTGATTCCCCGCCTCTGATTCCCTCCTCTGATTCCCAACCTCTGATTCCCCACCTCTGAGTCCCCATATCTGATTCCCCGCCTCTGTTTCCCCGCCTCTGATTCCCCGCCTCTGTTTCCCCATATCTGATTCCCCACTCTGATTCCCCAAGTCTGATTCCCCGCCTCTGATTCCCCAGCTCTGATTCCCCGCCTCTGATTCCCCGCGTCTTATTCCCTGCATCTGATTCCCCGCCTCTGATTCCCCATCTCTGATTCCCAGCCTCTGAATCCCCGTGTCTGATACCCAGCCTCTGATACCCCGCCCCTGATTCCCCACCTCTGATTCCCCATATCTGATACCCCGCCTCTGTTTCTGCGCCTCTGATTCCCCGCCTCTGATTCCCCATATCTGATTCCCCGCCTCTGACTCCCCAACTCTGATTCCACGCTTCTGATTCCCCAGCTCTGATTCCCCGCCTCTGATTCCCCGCCTCTGTTTCCCCATATCTGATTCCCCGCCTCTGATTCCCCAACTCTGATTCCCCGCCTCTGATTCCCCAGCTCTGATTCCCCGTGTTTGATTCCCCGCCTCTGATTCCCCATCTTTGATTCCCGGCCTCTGATTGCCGGCCTCTGATTCCCGGCGTCTCATCCCCGGCCTCTGATTCCCGGCCTCTGATTCCCCGCCTCTGATTCCCCATCTCTGATTCCGCACATCTGAATCTCTGCCTCTGATTCCCCACCTCTGACTCCCCGCCTCTGATTCCCTGCCTCTGTTTCCCAACCTCTGATTCCCCATATCTCATTCCCAACCTCTGATTCCCCATCTCTGATTCCAGGACTCTGATTCCTGGCCTCTTATTCCCGGCATCTGAATCCCGGACTCTGATCCCGGCCTCTGATTCCCCACTTCTGATTCTGATCCCAGCCTCTGATTCCCCATCTCTGATTCCGCACATCTGATTCCCTGCCTCTGATTCCACACCTCTGATTCCCCATATCTGATTCCCCGCCTCTGTTTCCCCGCCTCTGATTCCCCGCCTCTGTTTCCCCATATCTAATTCCCCGCCTCTGATTCCCCAAATCTGATTCCCCGCCTCTGATTACCCAGCTCTGATTCCCCGCGTCTGATTCCCTGCCTCTGATTCCCCGCCTCTGAATCCCCGTGTCTGATAGCCAGCCTCTGATACCCCACCCCTGATTCCCCACCTCTGATTCCCCATATCTGATTCCCCGCCTCTCTTTCCGTGCCTCTAATTCCCCGCCTCTGATTCCCCATATCTGATTCCCCGCCTCCGATTCCCCAACTCTGATTTCCCCGCCTCTGATTCCCCAGCTCTGTTTCCCCGCCTCTGATTCCCCGCCTCTGTTTCCCCATATCTAATTCCACGCCTCTGATTCCCAAACTCTGATTCCCCGCCTCTGATTCCCCACATCTGATTCCCTTCCTCTGATTCCCCGCCTCTGATTCCCTGCCTCTGATTCCCCAGCTCTGATTCCCCGTGTTTGATTCCCCGCCTCTGAATCCCCATCTCTGATTCCCGGCCTCTGATTGCCGGCCTCCGATTCCCCGCCTCTGATTCCCCAGCTCTGATTCCCCGCCTCTGATTCCCCGTGTTTGATTCCCTGCCTCTGATTCCCCGCCTCTGATTCACCATCTCTGGTTCACCGCCTTTCATTCGCCACCCTGATTCCCCATATCAGATTCCTCGCCTCTGTTTCCCCGCCTCTGATACCCCGCCTCTGATTCCCCATATTTCATTCCCCGCCTCTGATTCCCCATCTCTGATTCCCGGACTCTGATTCCTGGCCTCTTATTCCCGGCATCTGATTCCCGGCCTCTGATCCCAGCCTCTGATTCCCCGCTTCTGATTCTGATCCCTGCCTCTGATTCCCCATCTCTGATTCCGCACATCTGATTCCCTGCCTCTGATTCCCCACCTCTGATTCCCCATATCTGATTCCCCGCCTCTGTTTCCCCGCCTCTAATTCCCCGCCTCTGTTTCCCCATATCTATTCCCCGCCTCTGATTCCCCGCCTCTGATTCCCCAGCTCTGATTCCCCGCCTCTGAATCCCCAACTCTGATTCCCTGCCTCTGATTCCCCAGCTCTGATTCCCCGCCTCTGATTCCCCAGCTCTGATTCCCTGCCTCTGTTTCGCAACCTCTGATTCCCCACCTCTGATTCCCCATATATGATTCCCCACCTCTGTTTCCCTGCCTCTGATTCCCAGCCTCTGTTTCCCCGCCTCTGATTCCCCAACTCTGATTCCCCGCCTCTGATTCCCCAGCTCTGATTCCCCACCTATGATTCCCCGTGTTTGATTCACTGCCTCTGATTCCCCGCCTCTGATTCCCCATCTCTGATTCACCACCTTTCATTCGCCACCTCTGATTCCCCATATCAGATTCCCCGCCTCTGATTCCCTCCCTCTGATTCCCCATCTCCGATTCCGCACATCTGATTCCCCGCCTCAGATTCCCTGCCTCTGATTCCCAACCTCTGATAACCCACCTCTGATTCCCCATATCTGATTCCCCGCCTCTGTTTCCCCGCCTCTGATTCCCCTCCTCTGATTCCCCAACTCAAATTCCCCGCCTCTGATTCCCCAGCTCTGATTCCCCGTGTTTGATTCCCTGCCTCTGATTCCCTGCCCTGATTCCCCATCTCTGTTTCACCGCCTTTGATTCGCCACCCCTGATTCCCCATATCTGATTCCCCGCCTCTGTTTCCCCGCCTCTGATTCCCTGCCTCTGATTCCCAACCTCTGATTCCACACCTCTGATTCCCCATATCTGATTCCCCGCCTCTGTTTCCCCGCCTCTGATTCCCTGCCCCTGTTTCCCCATATCTGATTCCCTGCCTCTGATTCCCCAACTCTGATTCCCCGCCTCTGATTCCTCAGCTCTGATTCCCCACCTCTGATTTCCCGTGTTTGAATCCCTGCCTCTGATTCCCCGCCTCTGATTCCCCATCTCTGATTCACCGCCTTTGATTCGCCACCTCTGATTCCACATATCTGATTCCCCACCTCTGTTTCCCCGCCTCTGATTCCCCGCCTCTGATTCTCCATATCTCATTCCCCGCCTCTGAATCCCCATCTCTGATTCCCGGACTCTGATTCCCCACCTCTGATTCCCGGCCTCTTATTCCCAGCATCTGATTCCCGGCCTCTGATTCCCGGCCTCTGATTCCCCGCTTCTGATTCTGATTCCCTGCCTCTGATTCCCCATCTCTGATTCCGCACATCTGATTCCCTGCCTCTGATTCCCCACCTCTGATTCCCCATATCTGATTTCCCGCCTCTGTTTCCCCGCCTCTGATTCCCCGCCTCTGTTTCCCCATATCTAATTCTCAACCTCTGATGCCCCAACTCTAATTCCCTGCCTCTGATTCCCCGCGTTCTATTCCCTGCCTCTGATTCCCCGCCTCTGATTCCCCACCTCTGATTCCCCATATCTGATTTCCCGCCTCTGTTTCCCCGCCTCTGATTCCCCGCCTCTGTTTCCCCATATCTAATTCCCCGCCTCTGATTCCCCGCCTCTGATTCCCCAAATCTGATTCCCCGCCTCTGATTACCCAGCTCTGATTCCCCGCGTCTGATTCCCTGCCTCTGATTCCCCGCCTCTGAATCCCCGTGTCTGATACCCAGCCTCTGATACCCCACCCCTGATTCCCCACCTCTGATTCCCCATATCTGATTCCCCGCCTCTCTTTCCGTGCCTCTAATTCCCCGCCTCTGATTCCCCATATCTGATTCCCCGCCTCCGATTCCCCAACTCTGATTTCCCCGCCTCTGATTCCCCAGCTCTGTTTCCCCGCCTCTGATTCCCCGCCTCTGTTTCCCCATATCTAATTCCACGCCTCTGATTCCCAAACTCTGATTCCCCGCCTCTGATTCCCCAGCTCTGATTCCCCGCCTCTGATTCCCCATCTCTGATTCCGCACATCTGAATCTCTGCCTCTGATTCCCCACCTCTGACTCCCCGCCTCTGATTCCCTGCCTCTGTTTCCCAACCTCTGATTCCCCATATCTCATTCCCAACCTCTGATTCCCCATCTCTGATTCCAGGACTCTGATTCCTGGCCTCTTATTCCCGGCATCTGAATCCCGGACTCTGATCCCGGCCTCTGATTCCCCACTTCTGATTCTGATCCCAGCCTCTGATTCCCCATCTCTGATTCCGCACATCTGATTCCCTGCCTCTGATTCCACACCTCTGATTCCCCATATCTGATTCCCCGCCTCTGTTTCCCCGCCTCTGATTCCCCGCCTCTGTTTCCCCATATCTAATTCCCCGCCTCTGATTCCCCAAATCTGATTCCCCGCCTCTGATTACCCAGCTCTGATTCCCCGCGTCTGATTCCCTGCCTCTGATTCCCCGCCTCTGAATCCCCGTGTCTGATAGCCAGCCTCTGATACCCCACCCCTGATTCCCCACCTCTGATTCCCCATATCTGATTCCCCGCCTCTCTTTCCGTGCCTCTAATTCCACGCCTCTGATTCCCCATATCTGATTCCCCGCCTCCGATTCCCCAACTCTGATTTCCCCGCCTCTGATTCCCCAGCTCTGTTTCCCCGCCTCTGATTCCCCGCCTCTGTTTCCCCATATCTAATTCCACGCCTCTGATTCCCAAACTCTGATTCCCCGCCTCTGATTCCCCACATCTGATTCCCTTCCTCTGATTCCCCGCCTCTGATTCCCTGCCTCTGATTCCCCAGCTCTGATTCCCCGTGTTTGATTCCCCGCCTCTGAATCCCCATCTCTGATTCCCGGCCTCTGATTGCCGGCCTCCGATTCCCCGCCTCTGATTCCCCAGCTCTGATTCCCCGCCTCTGATTCCCCGTGTTTGATTCCCTGCCTCTGATTCCCCGCCTCTGATTCACCATCTCTGGTTCACCGCCTTTCATTCGCCACCCTGATTCCCCATATCAGATTCCTCGCCTCTGTTTCCCCGCCTCTGATACCCCGCCTCTGATTCCCCATATTTCATTCCCCGCCTCTGATTCCCCATCTCTGATTCCCGGACTCTGATTCCTGGCCTCTTATTCCCGGCATCTGATTCCCGGCCTCTGATCCCAGCCTCTGATTCCCCGCTTCTGATTCTGATCCCTGCCTCTGATTCCCCATCTCTGATTCCGCACATCTGATTCCCTGCCTCTGATTCCCCACCTCTGATTCCCCATATCTGATTCCCCGCCTCTGTTTCCCCGCCTCTAATTCCCCGCCTCTGTTTCCCCATATCTATTCCCCGCCTCTGATTCCCCGCCTCTGATTCCCCAGCTCTGATTCCCCGCCTCTGAATCCCCAACTCTGATTCCCTGCCTCTGATTCCCCAGCTCTGATTCCCCGCCTCTGATTCCCCAGCTCTGATTCCCTGCCTCTGTTTCGCAACCTCTGATTCCCCACCTCTGATTCCCCATATATGATTCCCCACCTCTGTTTCCCTGCCTCTGATTCCCAGCCTCTGTTTCCCCATATCTGATTCCCCGCCTCTGATTCCCCAACTCTGATTCCCCGCCTCTGATTCCCCAGCTCTGATTCCCCACCTATGATTCCCCGTGTTTGATTCACTGCCTCTGATTCCCCGCCTCTGATTCCCCATCTCTGATTCACCACCTTTCATTCGCCACCTCTGATTCCCCATATCAGATTCCCCGCCTCTGATTCCCTCCCTCTGATTCCCCATCTCCGATTCCGCACATCTGATTCCCCGCCTCAGATTCCCTGCCTCTGATTCCCAACCTCTGATAACCCACCTCTGATAACCCACCTCTGATTCCCCATATCTGATTCCCCGCCTCTGTTTCCCCGCCTCTGATTCCCCTCCTCTGATTCCCCAACTCAAATTCCCCGCCTCTGATTCCCCAGCTCTGATTCCCCGTGTTTGATTCCCTGCCTCTGATTCCCTGCCCTGATTCCCCATCTCTGTTTCACCGCCTTTGATTCGCCACCCCTGATTCCCCATATCTGATTCCCCGCCTCTGTTTCCCCGCCTCTGATTCCCTGCCTCTGATTCCCAACCTCTGATTCCACACCTCTGATTCCCCATATCTGATTCCCCGCCTCTGTTTCCCCGCCTCTGATTCCCTGCCCCTGTTTCCCCATATCTGATTCCCTGCCTCTGATTCCCCAACTCTGATTCCCCGCCTCTGATTCCTCAGCTCTGATTCCCCACCTCTGATTTCCCGTGTTTGAATCCCTGCCTCTGATTCCCCGCCTCTGATTCCCCATCTCTGATTCACCGCCTTTGATTCGCCACCTCTGATTCCACATATCTGATTCCCCACCTCTGTTTCCCCGCCTCTGATTCCCCGCCTCTGATTCTCCATATCTCATTCCCCGCCTCTGAATCCCCATCTCTGATTCCCGGACTCTGATTCCCCACCTCTGATTCCCGGCCTCTTATTCCCAGCATCTGATTCCCGGCCTCTGATTCCCGGCCTCTGATTCCCCGCTTCTGATTCTGATTCCCTGCCTCTGATTCCCCATCTCTGATTCCGCACATCTGATTCCCTGCCTCTGATTCCCCACCTCTGATTCCCCATATCTGATTTCCCGCCTCTGTTTCCCCGCCTCTGATTCCCCGCCTCTGTTTCCCCATATCTAATTCTCAACCTCTGATGCCCCAACTCTGATTCCCTGCCTCTGATTCCCCGCGTTCTATTCCCTGCCTCTGATTCCCCGCCTCTGATTCCCCACCTCTGATTCCCCATATCTGATTTCCCGCCTCTGTTTCCCCGCCTCTGATTCCCCGCCTCTGTTTCCCCATATCTAATTCCCCGCCTCTGATTCCCCGCCTCTGATTCCCCAAATCTGATTCCCCGCCTCTGATTACCCAGCTCTGATTCCCCGCGTCTGATTCCCTGCCTCTGATTCCCCGCCTCTGAATCCCCGTGTCTGATACCCAGCCTCTGATACCCCACCCCTGATTCCCCACCTCTGATTCCCCATATCTGATTCCCCGCCTCTCTTTCCGTGCCTCTAATTCCCCGCCTCTGATTCCCCATATCTGATTCCCCGCCTCCGATTCCCCAACTCTGATTTCCCCGCCTCTGATTCCCCAGCTCTGTTTCCCCGCCTCTGATTCCCCGCCTCTGTTTCCCCATATCTAATTCCACGCCTCTGATTCCCAAACTCTGATTCCCCGCCTCTGATTCCCCAGCTCTGATTCCCCGCCTCTGATTCCCCACATCTGATTCCCTTCCTCTGATTCCCCGCCTCTGATTCCCTGCCTCTGATTCCCCAGCTCTGATTCCCCGTGTTTGATTCCCCGCCTCTGAATCCCCATCTCTGATTCCCGGCCTCTGATTGCCGGCCTCCGATTCCCGGCCTCTGATTCCCGGCCTCTGATTCCCGGCCTCTGATTCCCCGCCTCTGATTCCCCGCCTCTGATTCGCTGCCTCTGATTCCCCATCTCTGATTCTGCACATCTGATTCCCTGCCTCTGATTCCCCGCCTCTGACTCCCCGCCTCTGATTCCCTGCCTCTGTTTCCCATCCTCTGATTCCCCACCTCTGATTCCCCATATCTGATTCCCCGCCTCTGTTTCCCCATATCTGATTCCCCGCCTCTGATTCACCAACTCTGATTCCCCGCCTCTGATTCCCCAGCTCTGATTCCCCGCCTCTGATTCACCATCTCTGATTCACCGCCTTTCATTCGCCACCCTGATTCCCCATATCAGATTCCCCGCCTCTGTTTCCCCGCCTCTGATACCCCGCCTCTGATTCCCCATATTTCATTCCCCGCCTCTGATTCCCCATCTCTGATTCCCGGACTCTGATTCCTGGCCTCTTATTCCCGGCATCTGATTCCCGGCCTCTGATCCCGGCCTCTGATTCCCCGCTTCTGATTCTGATCCCTGCCTCTGATTCCCCATCTCTGATTCCGCACATCTGATTCCCTGCCTCTGATTCCCCACCTCTGATTCCCCATATCTGATTCCCCGCCTCTGTTTCCCCGCCTCTAATTCCCCGCCTCTGTTTCCCCATATCTATTTCCCCGCCTCTGATTCCCCGCCTCTGATTCCCCAGCTCTGATTCCCCGCCTCTGAATCCCCAACTCTGATTCCCTGCCTCTGATTCTCCAGCTCTGATTCCCCGCCTCTGATTCCCCAGCTCTGATTCCCTGCCTCTGTTTCGCAACCTCTGATTCCCCACCTCTGATTCCCCATATATGATTCCCCACCTCTGTTTCCCTGCCTCTGATTCCCAGCCTCTGTTTCCCCATATCTGATTCCCCGCCTCTGATTCCCCAACTCTGATTCCCCGCCTCTGATTCCCCAGCTCTGATTCCCCACCTATGATTCCCCGTGTTTGATTCACTGCCTCCGATTCCCCGCCTCTGATTCCCCATCTCTGATTCACCGCCTTTCATTCGCCACCTCTGATTCCCCATATCAGATTCCCCGCCTCTGATTCCCTTCCTCTGATTCCCCATCTCTGATTCCGCACATCTGATTCCCCGCCTCAGATTCCCTGCCTCTGATTCCCAACCTCTGATAACCCACCTCTGATTCCCCATATCTGATTCCCCGCCTCTGTTTCCCCGCCTCTGATTCCCCTCCTCTGATTCCCCAACTCTAATTCCCCGCCTCTGATTCCCCAGCTCTGATTCCCCGTGTTTGATTCCCTGCCTCTGATTCCCTGCCCTGATTCCCCATCTCTGTTTCACCGCCTTTGATTCGCCACCTCTGATTCCCCATATCTGATTCCCCGCCTCTGTTTCCCCGCCTCTGATTCCCTGCCTCTGATTCCCAACCTCTGATTCCACACCTCTGATTCCCCATATCTGATTCCCCGCCTCTGTTTCCCCGCCTCTGATTCCCTGCCCCTGTTTCCCCATATCTGATTCCCTGCCTCTGATTCCCCAACTCTGATTCCCCGCCTCTGATTCCCCAGCTCTGATTCCCAACCTCTGATTTCCCGTGTTTGATTCCCTGCCTCTGATTCCCCGCCTCTGATTCCCCATCTCTGATTCACCGCCTTTGATTCGCCACCTCTGATTCCACATATCTGATTCCCCACCTCTGTTTCCCCGCCTCTGATTCCCCGCCTCTGATTCTCCATATCTCATTCCCCGCCTCTGAATCCCCATCTCTGATTCCCGGACTCTGATTCCCCACCTCTGATTCCCGGCCTCTTATTCCCAGCATCTGATTCCCGGCCTCTGATTCCCGGCCTCTGATTCCCCGCTTCTGATTCTGATTCCCTGCCTCTGATTCCCCATCTCTGATTCCGCACATCTGATTCCCTGCCTCTGATTCCCCACCTCTGATTCCCCATATCTGATTTCCCGCCTCTGTTTCCCCGCCTCTGATTCCCCGCCTCTGTTTCCCCATATCTAATTCTCAACCTCTGATGCCCCAACTCTGATACCCTGCCTCTGATTCCCCGCGTTCTATTCCCTGCCTCTGATTCCCCGCCTGTGATTCCCCATCTCTGATTCACCACCTCTGATTCCCCACCTCTGATTCCCCATATCTAATTTCCCGCCTCTGTTTGCCCGCCTCTGATTCCCCGCCTCTGTTTCCCCATATCTGATTCCCCGCCTCTGAATCCCCAACTCTGATTCCCTGCCTCTGATTCCCCAGCTCTGATTCCCCGCCTTTGATTCCCCCCGTCTGATTCCCAGCCTCTGAATCCCCGTGTCTGATTTACTGCCTCTGATTCCCCGCCTCTGATTCCCCATCTCTGATTCACAGCCTCTGATTCCCCACCTCTGATTCCCCATCTCTGATTCCGCACATCTGATTCCCTGCCTCTGATTCCCCAGCTCTGATTCCCCGCCTCTGATTCCCCGTGTTTGATTCCCTGCCTCTGATTCCCCGCCTCTGATTCACCATCTCTGATTCAACGCCTTTGATTCGCCACCTCTGATTCCCCATATCTGATTCCTCGCCTCTGTTTCCCCGCCTCTGATTCCCCTCCTCTGATTCCCCATATCTCATTCCCCGCCTCTGATTCCCCATCTCTGATTCCCGGACTCTGATTCCCCACCTCTGATTCCCGGCCTCTTATTCCCAGCATCTGATTCCGGCCTCTGATTCCCGGCCTCTGATTCCCTGCTTCTGATTCCCCATCTCTGATTCCGCAAATCTAATTCCCTGCCTCTGATTCCCCACCTCTGATTCCCCATATCTGATTCCCCGCCTCTGTTTCCCCGCCTCTGATTCCCCACCTCTGATTCACCAACTCTGATTCCCCGCCTCTGATTCCCCAGCTCTGATTCCCCGCCTCTGATTCACCATCTCTGATTCACCGCCTTTCATTCGCCACCCTGATTCCCCATATCAGATTCCCCGCCTCTGTTTCCCCGCCTCTGATACCCCGCCTCTGATTCCCCATATTTCATTCCCCGCCTCTGATTCCCCATCTCTGATTCCCGGACTCTGATTCCTGGCCTCTTATTCCCGGCATCTGATTCCCGGCCTCTGATCCCGGCCTCTGATTCCCCGCTTCTGATTCTGATCCCTGCCTCTGATTCCCCATCTCTGATTCCGCACATCTGATTCCCTGCCTCTGATTCCCCACCTCTGATTCCCCATATCTGATTCCCCGCCTCTGTTTCCCCGCCTCTAATTCCCCGCCTCTGTTTCCCCATATCTATTTCCCCGCCTCTGATTCCCCGCCTCTGATTCCCCAGCTCTGATTCCCCGCCTCTGAATCCCCAACTCTGATTCCCTGCCTCTGATTCTCCAGCTCTGATTCCCCGCCTCTGATTCCCCAGCTCTGATTCCCTGCCTCTGTTTCGCAACCTCTGATTCCCCACCTCTGATTCCCCATATATGATTCCCCACCTCTGTTTCCCTGCCTCTGATTCCCAGCCTCTGTTTCCCCATATCTGATTCCCCGCCTCTGATTCCCCAACTCTGATTCCCCGCCTCTGATTCCCCAGCTCTGATTCCCCACCTATGATTCCCCGTGTTTGATTCACTGCCTCCGATTCCCCGCCTCTGATTCCCCATCTCTGATTCACCGCCTTTCATTCGCCACCTCTGATTCCCCATATCAGATTCCCCGCCTCTGATTCCCTGCCTCTGATTCCCCATCTCCGATTCCGCACATCTGATTCCCCGCCTCAGATTCCCTGCCTCTGATTCCCAACCTCTGATAACCCACCTCTGATTCCCCATATCTGATTCCCCGCCTCTGTTTCCCCGCCTCTGATTCCCCTCCTCTGATTCCCCAACTCTAATTCCCCGCCTCTGATTCCCCAGCTCTGATTCCCCGTGTTTGATTCCCTGCCTCTGATTCCCTGCCCTGATTCCCCATCTCTGTTTCACCGCCTTTGATTCGCCACCTCTGATTCCCCATATCTGATTCCCCGCCTCTGTTTCCCCGCCTCTGATTCCCTGCCTCTGATTCCCAACCTCTGATTCCACACCTCTGATTCCCCATATCTGATTCCCCGCCTCTGTTTCCCCGCCTCTGATTCCCTGCCCCTGTTTCCCCATATCTGATTCCCTGCCTCTGATTCCCCAACTCTGATTCCCCGCCTCTGATTCCCCAGCTCTGATTCCCAACCTCTGATTTCCCGTGTTTGATTCCCTGCCTCTGATTCCCCGCCTCTGATTCCCCATCTCTGATTCACCGCCTTTGATTCGCCACCTCTGATTCCACATATCTGATTCCCCACCTCTGTTTCCCCGCCTCTGATTCCCCGCCTCTGATTCTCCATATCTCATTCCCCGCCTCTGAATCCCCATCTCTGATTCCCGGACTCTGATTCCCCACCTCTGATTCCCGGCCTCTTATTCCCAGCATCTGATTCCCGGCCTCTGATTCCCGGCCTCTGATTCCCCGCTTCTGATTCTGATTCCCTGCCTCTGATTCCCCATCTCTGATTCCGCACATCTGATTCCCTGCCTCTGATTCCCCACCTCTGATTCCCCATATCTGATTTCCCGCCTCTGTTTCCCCGCCTCTGATTCCCCGCCTCTGTTTCCCCATATCTAATTCTCAACCTCTGATGCCCCAACTCTGATACCCTGCCTCTGATTCCCCGCGTTCTATTCCCTGCCTCTGATTCCCCGCCTGTGATTCCCCATCTCTGATTCACCACCTCTGATTCCCCACCTCTGATTCCCCATATCTAATTTCCCGCCTCTGTTTGCCCGCCTCTGATTCCCCGCCTCTGTTTCCCCATATCTGATTCCCCGCCTCTGAATCCCCAACTCTGATTCCCTGCCTCTGATTCCCCAGCTCTGATTCCCCGCCTTTGATTCCCCCCGTCTGATTCCCAGCCTCTGAATCCCCGTGTCTGATTTACTGCCTCTGATTCCCCGCCTCTGATTCCCCATCTCTGATTCACAGCCTCTGATTCCCCACCTCTGATTCCCCATCTCTGATTCCGCACATCTGATTCCCTGCCTCTGATTCCCCAGCTCTGATTCCCCGCCTCTGATTCCCCGTGTTTGATTCCCTGCCTCTGATTCCCCGCCTCTGATTCACCATCTCTGATTCAACGCCTTTGATTCGCCACCTCTGATTCCCCATATCTGATTCCTCGCCTCTGTTTCCCCGCCTCTGATTCCCCTCCTCTGATTCCCCATATCTCATTCCCCGCCTCTGATTCCCCATCTCTGATTCCCGGACTCTGATTCCCCACCTCTGATTCCCGGCCTCTTATTCCCAGCATCTGATTCCGGCCTCTGATTCCCGGCCTCTGATTCCCTGCTTCTGATTCCCCATCTCTGATTCCGCAAATCTAATTCCCTGCCTCTGATTCCCCACCTCTGATTCCCCATATCTGATTCCCCGCCTCTGTTTCCCCGCCTCTGATTCCCCACCTCTGTTTCCCCATATCTAAGTCCCCGCCTCTGATTCGCCAACTTTGATTCCCCACCTCTGATTCCCCAGCTCTGATTACCCGCCTCTGATTCCCCGCATCTGATTCCATGCATCTGATTCCCAGCCTCTGATTCCCAGCCTCTGATTCCCAACCTCTGATTCCCCACCTCTGATCCCCATATCTGATTCCCCGCCTCTGTTTCCCCGCCTCTGATTCCCCAAATCTGATTCCCCGCCTCTGATTACCCAGCTCTGATTCCCCGCGTCTGATTCCCTGCCTCTGATTCCCCGCCTCTGAATCCCTGTGTCTGATACCCAGCCTCTGATACCCCACCCCTGATTCCCCACCTCTGATTCCCCATATCTGATTCCCCGCCTCTCTTTCCGTGCCTCTAATTCCCCGCCTCTGATTCCCCATATCTGATTCCCCGCCTCCGATTCCCCAGCTCTGATTTCCCCGCCTCTGATTCCCCAGCTCTGTTTCCCCGCCTCTGATTCCCCGCCTCTGTTTCCCCATATCTAATTCCACGCCTCTGATTCCCAAACTCTGATTCCCCGCCTCTGATTCCCCAGCTCTGATTCCCCGCCTCTGATTCCCCACATCTGATTCCCTTCCTCTGATTCCCCGCCTCTGATTCCCTGCCTCTGATTCCCCAGCTCTGATTCCCCGTGTTTGATTCCCCGCCTCTGAATCCCCATCTCTGATTCCCGGCCTCTGATTGCCGGCCTCCGATTCCTGGCCTCTGATTCCCGGCCTCTGATTCCCGGCCTCTGATTCCCCGCCTCTGATTCCCCGCCTCTGATTCGCTGCCTCTGATTCCCCATCTCTGATTCGGCACATCTGATTCCCTGCCTCTGATTCCCCGCCTCTGACTCCCTGCCTCTGATTCCCTGCCTCTGTTTCCCATCCTCTGATTCCCCACCTCTGATTCCCCATATCTGATTCCCCGCCTCTGTTTCCCCATATCTGATTCCCCGCCTCTGATTCACCAACTCTGATTCCCCGCCTCTGATTCCCCAGCTCTGATTCCCCGCCTCTGATTCACCATCTCTGATTCACCGCCTTTCATTCGCCACCCTGATTCCCCATATCAGATTCCCCGCCTCTGTTTCCCCGCCTCTGATACCCCGCCTCTGATTCCCCATATTTCATTCCCCGCCTCTGATTCCCCATCTCTGATTCCCGGACTCTGATTCCTGGCCTCTTATTCCCGGCATCTGATTCCCGGCCTCTGATCCCGGCCTCTGATTCCCCGCTTCTGATTCTGATCCCTGCCTCTGATTCCCCATCTCTGATTCCGCACATCTGATTCCCTGCCTCTGATTCCCCACCTCTGATTCCCCATATCTGATTCCCCGCCTCTGTTTCCCCGCCTCTAATTCCCCGCCTCTGTTTCCCCATATCTATTTCCCCGCCTCTGATTCCCCGCCTCTGATTCCCCAGCTCTGATTCCCCGCCTCTGAATCCCCAACTCTGATTCCCTGCCTCTGATTCTCCAGCTCTGATTCCCCGCCTCTGATTCCCCAGCTCTGATTCCCTGCCTCTGTTTCGCAACCTCTGATTCCCCACCTCTGATTCCCCATATATGATTCCCCACCTCTGTTTCCCTGCCTCTGATTCCCAGCCTCTGTTTCCCCATATCTGATTCCCCGCCTCTGATTCCCCAACTCTGATTCCCCGCCTCTGATTCCCCAGCTCGGATTCCCCACCTATGATTCCCCGTGTTTGATTCACTGCCTCCGATTCCCCGCCTCTGATTCCCCATCTCTGATTCACCGCCTTTCATTCGCCACCTCTGATTCCCCATATCAGATTCCCCGCCTCTGATTCCCTGCCTCTGATTCCCCACCTCTGATTCCCCACATCTGATTCCCCGCCTCTGTTACCCCGCCTCTGATTCCCCGCCTCTGTTTCCCCATATCTAAGTCCCCGCCTCTGATTCCCCAACTTTGATTCCCCACCTCTGATTCCCCAGCTCTGATTCCCCGCCTCTGATTCCCCGCATCTGATTCCATGCATCTGATTCCCAGCCTCTGATTCCCAGCCTCTGATTCCCAACCTCTGATTCCCCACCTCTGATCCCCATATCTGATTCCCCGCCTCTGATTCCCCGCCTCTGATTCCCCGCCTCTGTTTCCCCATATCTGATCCCCGCCTCTATTTGCCCACCTCTGATTCCCCGCCTCTGTTTCCCCATATCTGATTCCCCGCCTCTGAATCCCCAACTCTGATTCCCTGCCTCTAATTTCCCAGCTCTGATTCCCCGCCTCTGATTCCCCGCGTCTGATTACCGGCCTCTGATTCCCCGCCTCTGATTCCCCATCTCTGATTCACAACCTCTGATTCCCCACCTCTGATACCCCATATCTGATTCCCCGCCTCTGTTTCCCCGCCTCTGATTCCCCACCTCTGATTCCCAATATCTGATTCCCCACCTCTGATTCCCCACCTCTGATTCCCCGCCTCTGATTCGCCAGCTATGATTCCCCGCCTCTTATTCCCCGCGTCTGATTCCCTGCCTCTGATTCCCCGCCTCTGATTCCACATCTCTGATTCACCACCTCTGATTCCCCGCGTCTGATTCCCTGCCTCTGATTCCCCATCTCTGATTCCCCATCTCTGATTGCCTAATTCTGATTCCCCTCCTCTGATTCCCCGTGTTTGATTCCCTGCCTCTGATTCCCGGCCTCTGATTCCCCATCTCTGATTCACCGCCTTTGATTCGCCACCTCTGATTCGCCATATCTGATTCCCCGCCTCTGTTTCCCCGCCTCTGATTCCCCGCCTCTGATTCCCCATATCTCATTCCCCGCCTCTGAATCCCCATCTCTGATTCCCGGACTCTGATTCCCCACCTCTGATTCCCGGCCTCTTATTCCCGGCATCTGATTCCGGCCTCTGATTCCCGGCCTCTGATTCCCTGCTTCTGATTCTGATTCCCTGCCTTTGATTCCCCATCTCTGATTCCGCACATCTGATTCCCTGCCTCTGATTCCCCATCTCTGATTCCGCACATCTGATTCCCTGCCTCTGATTCCCCGCCTCTGAATCCCCGTGTCTGATACCCAGCCTCTGATACCCCACCCCTGATTCCCCACCTCTGATTCCCCATATCTGATTCCCCGCCTCTCTTTCCGTGCCTCTAATTCCCCGCCTCTGATTTCCCATATCTGATTCCCCGCCTCCGATTCCCCAACTCTGATTTCCCCGCCTCTGATTCCCCAGCTCTGTTTCCCCGCCTCTGATTCCCCGCCTCTGTTTCCCCATATCTAATTCCACGCCTCTGATTCCCAAACTCTGATTCCCCGCCTCTGATTCCCCAGCTCTGATTCCCCGCCTCTGATTCCCCACATCTGATTCCCTTCCTCTGATTCCCCGCCTCTGATTCCCTGCCTCTGATTCCCCAGCTCTGATTCCCCGTGTTTGATTTCCCGCCTCTGAATCCCCATCTCTGATTCCCGGCCTCTGATTGCCGCCCTCTGATTCCCGGCCTCTGATTCCCCGCCTCTGTTTCCCCATATCTGATTCCCCACTCTGATTCCCCAAGTCTGATTCCCCGCCTCTGATTCCCCAGCTCTGATTCCCCGCCTCTGATTCCCCGCCTCTGATTCCCCGCCTCTGATTCCCCAAATCTGATTCCCCGCCTCTGATTACCCAGCTCTGATTCCCCGCGTCTGATTCCCTGCCTCTGATTCCCCGCCTCTGAATCCCCGTGTCTGATACCCAGCCTCTGATACCCCACCCCTGATTCCCCACCTCTGATTCCCCATATCTGATTCCCCGCCTCTCTTTCCGTGCCTCTAATTCCCCGCCTCTGATTCCCCATATCTGATTCCCCGCCTCCGATTCCCCAACTCTGATTTCCCCGCCTCTGATTCCCCAGCTCTGTTTCCCCGCCTCTGATTCCCCGCCTCTGTTTCCCCATATCTAATTCCACGCCTCTGATTCCCAAACTCTGATTCCCCGCCTCTGATTCCCCAGCTCTGATTCCCCGCCTCTGATTCCCCACATCTGATTCCCTTCCTCTGATTCCCCGCCTCTGATTCCCTGCCTCTGATTCCCCAGCTCTGATTCCCCGTGTTTGATTCCCCGCCTCTGAATCCCCATCTCTGATTCCCGGCCTCTGATTGCCGGCCTCCGATTCCCGGCCTCTGATTCCCGGCCTCTGATTCCCGGCCTCTGATTCCCCGCCTCTGATTCCCCGCCTCTGATTCGCTGCCTCTGATTCCCCATCTCTGATTCTGCACATCTGATTCCCTGCCTCTGATTCCCCGCCTCTGACTCCCCGCCTCTGATTCCCTGCCTCTTTTTCCCATCCTCTGATTCCCCACCTCTGATTCCCCATATCTGATTCCCCGCCTCTGTTTCCCCATATCTGATTCCCCGCCTCTGATTCACCAACTCTGATTCCCCGCCTCTGATTCCCCAGCTCTGATTCCCCGCCTCTGATTCACCATCTCTGATTCACCGCCTTTCATTCGCCACCCTGATTCCCCATATCAGATTCCCCGCCTCTGTTTCCCCGCCTCTGATACCCCGCCTCTGATTCCCCATATTTCATTCCCCGCCTCTGATTCCCCATCTCTGATTCCCGGACTCTGATTCCTGGCCTCTTATTCCCGGCATCTGATTCCCGGCCTCTGATCCCGGCCTCTGATTCCCCGCTTCTGATTCTGATCCCTGCCTCTGATTCCCCATCTCTGATTCCGCACATCTGATTCCCTGCCTCTGATTCCCCACCTCTGATTCCCCATATCTGATTCCCCGCCTCTGTTTCCCCGCCTCTAATTCCCCGCCTCTGTTTCCCCATATCTATTTCCCCGCCTCTGATTCCCCGCCTCTGATTCCCCAGCTCTGATTCCCCGCCTCTGAATCCCCAACTCTGATTCCCTGCCTCTGATTCTCCAGCTCTGATTCCCCGCCTCTGATTCCCCAGCTCTGATTCCCTGCCTCTGTTTCGCAACCTCTGATTCCCCACCTCTGATTCCCCATATATGATTCCCCACCTCTGTTTCCCTGCCTCTGATTCCCAGCCTCTGTTTCCCCATATCTGATTCCCCGCCTCTGATTCCCCAACTCTGATTCCCCGCCTCTGATTCCCCAGCTCTGATTCCCCACCTATGATTCCCCGTGTTTGATTCACTGCCTCCGATTCCCCGCCTCTGATTCCCCATCTCTGATTCACCGCCTTTCATTCGCCACCTCTGATTCCCCATATCAGATTCCCCGCCTCTGATTCCCTGCCTCTGATTCCCCATCTCCGATTCCGCACATCTGATTCCCCGCCTCAGATTCCATGCCTCTGATTCCCAACCTCTGATAACCCACCTCTGATTCCCCATATCTGATTCCCCGCCTCTGTTTCCCCGCCTCTGATTCCCCTCCTCTGATTCCCCAACTCTAATTCCCCGCCTCTGATTCCCCAGCTCTGATTCCCCGTGTTTGATTCCCTGCCTCTGATTCCCTGCCCTGATTCCCCATCTCTGTTTCACCGCCTTTGATTCGCCACCTCTGATTCCCCATATCTGATTCCCCGCCTCTGTTTCCCCGCCTCTGATTCCCTGCCTCTGATTCCCAACCTCTGATTCCACACCTCTGATTCCCCATATCTGATTCCCCGCCTCTGTTTCCCCGCCTCTGATTCCCTGCCCCTGTTTCCCCATATCTGATTCCCTGCCTCTGATTCCCCAACTCTGATTCCCCGCCTCTGATTCCCCAGCTCTGATTCCCAACCTCTGATTTCCCGTGTTTGATTCCCTGCCTCTGATTCCCCGCCTCTGATTCCCCATCTCTGATTCACCGCCTTTGATTCGCCACCTCTGATTCCACATATCTGATTCCCCACCTCTGTTTCCCCGCCTCTGATTCCCCGCCTCTGATTCTCCATATCTCATTCCCCGCCTCTGAATCCCCATCTCTGATTCCCGGACTCTGATTCCCCACCTCTGATTCCCGGCCTCTTATTCCCAGCATCTGATTCCCGGCCTCTGATTCCCGGCCTCTGATTCCCCGCTTCTGATTCTGATTCCCTGCCTCTGATTCCCCATCTCTGATTCCGCACATCTGATTCCCTGCCTCTGATTCCCCACCTCTGATTCCCCATATCTGATTTCCCGCCTCTGTTTCCCCGCCTCTGATTCCCCGCCTCTGTTTCCCCATATCTAATTCTCAACCTCTGATGCCCCAACTCTGATACCCTGCCTCTGATTCCCCGCGTTCTATTCCCTGCCTCTGATTCCCCGCCTGTGATTCCCCATCTCTGATTCACCACCTCTGATTCCCCACCTCTGATTCCCCATATCTAATTTCCCGCCTCTGTTTGCCCGCCTCTGATTCCCCGCCTCTGTTTCCCCATATCTGATTCCCCGCCTCTGAATCCCCAACTCTGATTCCCTGCCTCTGATTCCCCAGCTCTGATTCCCCGCCTTTGATTCCCCCCGTCTGATTCCCAGCCTCTGAATCCCCGTGTCTGATTTACTGCCTCTGATTCCCCGCCTCTGATTCCCCATCTCTGATTCACAGCCTCTGATTCCCCACCTCTGATTCCCCATCTCTGATTCCGCACATCTGATTCCCTGCCTCTGATTCCCCAGCTCTGATTCCCCGCCTCTGATTCCCCGTGTTTGATTCCCTGCCTCTGATTCCCCGCCTCTGATTCACCATCTCTGATTCAACGCCTTTGATTCGCCACCTCTGATTCCCCATATCTGATTCCTCGCCTCTGTTTCCCCGCCTCTGATTCCCCTCCTCTGATTCCCCATATCTCATTCCCCGCCTCTGATTCCCCATCTCTGATTCCCGGACTCTGATTCCCCACCTCTGATTCCCGGCCTCTTATTCCCAGCATCTGATTCCGGCCTCTGATTCCCGGCCTCTGATTCCCTGCTTCTGATTCCCCATCTCTGATTCCGCAAATCTAATTCCCTGCCTCTGATTCCCCACCTCTGATTCCCCATATCTGATTCCCCGCCTCTGTTTCCCCGCCTCTGATTCCCCACCTCTGTTTCCCCATATCTAAGTCCCCGCCTCTGATTCGCCAACTTTGATTCCCCACCTCTGATTCCCCAGCTCTGATTACCCGCCTCTGATTCCCCGCATCTGATTCCATGCATCTGATTCCCAGCCTCTGATTCCCAGCCTCTGATTCCCAACCTCTGATTCCCCACCTCTGATCCCCATATCTGATTCCCCGCCTCTGTTTCCCCGCCTCTGATTCCCCAAATCTGATTCCCCGCCTCTGATTACCCAGCTCTGATTCCCCGCGTCTGATTCCCTGCCTCTGATTCCCCGCCTCTGAATCCCCGTGTCTGATACCCAGCCTCTGATACCCCACCCCTGATTCCCCACCTCTGATTCCCCATATCTGATTCCCCGCCTCTCTTTCCGTGCCTCTAATTCCCCGCCTCTGATTCCCCATATCTGATTCCCCGCCTCCGATTCCCCAGCTCTGATTTCCCCGCCTCTGATTCCCCAGCTCTGTTTCCCCGCCTCTGATTCCCCGCCTCTGTTTCCCCATATCTAATTCCACGTCTCTGATTCCCAAACTCTGATTCCCCGCCTCTGATTCCCCAGCTCTGATTCCCCGCCTCTGATTCCCCACATCTGATTCCCTTCCTCTGATTCCCCGCCTCTGATTCCCTGCCTCTGATTCCCCAGCTCTGATTCCCCGTGTTTGATTCCCCGCCTCTGAATCCCCATCTCTGATTTCCGGCCTCTGATTGCCGGCCTCCGATTCCCGGCCTCTGATTCCCGGCCTCTGATTCCCGGCCTCTGATTCCCCGCCTCTGATTCCCCGCCTCTGATTCGCTGCCTCTGATTCCCCATCTGTGATTCTGCACATCTGATTCCCTGCCTCTGATTCCCCGCCTCTGACTCCCTGCCTCTGATTCCCTGCCTCTGTTTCCCATCCTCTGATTCCCCACCTCTGATTCCCCATATCTGATTCCCCGCCTCTGTTTCCCCATATCTGATTCCCCGCCTCTGATTCACCAACTCTGATTCCCCGCCTCTGATTCCCCAGCTCTGATTCCCCGCCTCTGATTCACCATCTCTGATTCACCGCCTTTCATTCGCCACCCTGATTCCCCATATCAGATTCCCCGCCTCTGTTTCCCCGCCTCTGATACCCCGCCTCTGATTCCCCATATTTCATTCCCCGCCTCTGATTCCCCATCTCTGATTCCCGGACTCTGATTCCTGGCCTCTTATTCCCGGCATCTGATTCCCGGCCTCTGATCCCGGCCTCTGATTCCCCGCTTCTGATTCTGATCCCTGCCTCTGATTCCCCATCTCTGATTCCGCACATCTGATTCCCTGCCTCTGATTCCCCACCTCTGATTCCCCATATCTGATTCCCCGCCTCTGTTTCCCCGCCTCTAATTCCCCGCCTCTGTTTCCCCATATCTATTTCCCCGCCTCTGATTCCCCGCCTCTGATTCCCCAGCTCTGATTCCCCGCCTCTGAATCCCCAACTCTGATTCCCTGCCTCTGATTCTCCAGCTCTGATTCCCCGCCTCTGATTCCCCAGCTCTGATTCCCTGCCTCTGTTTCGCAACCTCTGATTCCCCACCTCTGATTCCCCATATATGATTCCCCACCTCTGTTTCCCTGCCTCTGATTCCCAGCCTCTGTTTCCCCATATCTGATTCCCCGCCTCTGATTCCCCAACTCTGATTCCCCGCCTCTGATTCCCCAGCTCTGATTCCCCACCTATGATTCCCCGTGTTTGATTCACTGCCTCCGATTCCCCGCCTCTGATTCCCCATCTCTGATTCACCGCCTTTCATTCGCCACCTCTGATTCCCCATATCAGATTCCCCGCCTCTGATTCCCTGCCTCTGATTCCCCATCTCCGATTCCGCACATCTGATTCCCCGCCTCAGATTCCCTGCCTCTGATTCCCAACCTCTGATAACCCACCTCTGATTCCCCATATCTGATTCCCCGCCTCTGTTTCCCCGCCTCTGATTCCCCTCCTCTGATTCCCCAACTCTAATTCCCCGCCTCTGATTCCCCAGCTCTGATTCCCCGTGTTTGATTCCCTGCCTCTGATTCCCTGCCCTGATTCCCCATCTCTGTTTCACCGCCTTTGATTCGCCACCTCTGATTCCCCATATCTGATTCCCCGCCTCTGTTTCCCCGCCTCTGATTCCCTGCCTCTGATTCCCAACCTCTGATTCCACACCTCTGATTCCCCATATCTGATTCCCCGCCTCTGTTTCCCCGCCTCTGATTCCCTGCCCCTGTTTCCCCATATCTGATTCCCTGCCTCTGATTCCCCAACTCTGATTCCCCGCCTCTGATTCCCCAGCTCTGATTCCCAACCTCTGATTTCCCGTGTTTGATTCCCTGCCTCTGATTCCCCGCCTCTGATTCCCCATCTCTGATTCACCGCCTTTGATTCGCCACCTCTGATTCCACATATCTGATTCCCCACCTCTGTTTCCCCGCCTCTGATTCCCCGCCTCTGATTCTCCATATCTCATTCCCCGCCTCTGAATCCCCATCTCTGATTCCCGGACTCTGATTCCCCACCTCTGATTCCCGGCCTCTTATTCCCAGCATCTGATTCCCGGCCTCTGATTCCCGGCCTCTGATTCCCCGCTTCTGATTCTGATTCCCTGCCTCTGATTCCCCATCTCTGATTCCGCACATCTGATTCCCTGCCTCTGATTCCCCACCTCTGATTCCCCATATCTGATTTCCCGCCTCTGTTTCCCCGCCTCTGATTCCCCGCCTCTGGTTCCCCATATCTAATTCTCAACCTCTGATGCCCCAACTCTGATTCCCTGCCTCTGATTCCCCGCGTTCTATTCCCTGCCTCTGATTCCCCGCCTGTGATTCCCCATCTCTGATTCACCACCTCTGATTCCCCACCTCTGATTCCCCATATCTAATTTCCCGCCTCTGTTTGCCCGCCTCTGATTCCCCGCCTCTGTTTCCCCATATCTGATTCCCCGCCTCTGAATCCCCAACTCTGATTCCCTGCCTCTGATTCCCCAGCTCTGATTCCCCGCCTTTGATTCCCCCCGTCTGATTCCCAGCCTCTGAATCCCCGTGTCTGATTTCCTGCCTCTGATTCCCCGCCTCTGATTCCCCATCTCTGATTCACAGCCTCTGATTCCCCACCTCTGATTCCCCATCTCTGATTCCGCACATCTGATTCCCTGCCTCTGATTCCCCAGCTCTGATTCCCCGCCTCTGATTCCCCGTGTTTGATTCCCTGCCTCTGATTCCCCGCCTCTGATTCACCATCTCTGATTCAACGCCTTTGATTCGCCACCTCTGATTCCCCATATCTGATTCCTCGCCTCTGTTTCCCCGCCTCTGATTCCCCTCCTCTGATTCCCCATATCTCATTCCCCGCCTCTGATTCCCCATCTCTGATTCCCGGACTCTGATTCCCCACCTCTGATTCCCGGCCTCTTATTCCCAGCATCTGATTCCGGCCTCTGATTCCCGGCCTCTGATTCCCTGCTTCTGATTCCCCATCTCTGATTCCGCAAATCTAATTCCCTGCCTCTGATTCCCCACCTCTGATTCCCCATATCTGATTCCCCGCCTCTGTTTCCCCGCCTCTGATTCCCCACCTCTGTTTCCCCATATCTAAGTCCCCGCCTCTGATTCGCCAACTTTGATTCCCCACCTCTGATTCCCCAGCTCTGATTACCCGCCTCTGATTCCCCGCATCTAATTCCATGCATCTGATTCCCAGCCTCTGATTCCCAGCCTCTGATTCCCAACCTCTGATTCCCCACCTCTGATCCCCATATCTGATTCCCCGCCTCTGTTTCCCCGCCTCTGATTCCCCGCCTCTGTTTCCCCATATCTGATCCCCACCTCTATTTGCCCGCCTCTGATTCCCCGCCTCTGTTTCCCCATATCTGATTCCCCGCCTCTGAATCCCCAACTCTGATTCCCTGCCTCTAATTTCCCAGCTCTGATTCCCCACCTCTGATTCCCCGCGTCTGATTACCGGCCTCTGATTCCCCACCTCTGATTCCCCATCTCTGATTCACAACCTCTGATTCCCCACCTCTGATACCCCATATCTGATTCCCCGCCTCTGTTTCCCCGCCTCTGATTCCCCACCTCTGATTCCCAATATCTGATTCCCCGCCTCTGATTCCCCACCTCTGATTCCCTGCCTCTGATTCCCTGCCCTGATTCCCCATCTCTGTTTCACCGCCTCTGATTCCCCAACTCTGATTCCCCGCCTCTGATTCCCCAGCTCTGATTCCCCGCCTCTGATTTCCCGTGTTTGATTCCCTGCCTCTGATTCCCCGCCTCTGATTCCCCATCTCTGATTCACCGCCTTTGATTCGCCACCTCTGATTCCACATATCTGATTCCCCACCTCTGTTTCCCCGCCTCTGATTCCCCGCCTCTGATTCTCCATATCTCATTCCCCGCCTCTGAATCCCCATCTCTGATTCCCGGACTCTGATTCCCCACCTCTGATTCCCGGCCTCTTATTCCCAGCATCTGATTCCCGGCCTCTGATTCCCGGCCTCTGATTCCCCGCTTCTGATTCTGATTCCCTGCCTCTGATTCCCCATCTCTGATTCCGCACATCTGATTCACTGCCTCTGATTCCCCACCTCTGATTCCCCATATCTGATATCCCGCCTCTGTTTCCCCGCCTCTGATTCCCCGCCTCTGTTTCCCCATATCTAATTCCCAACCTCTGATGCCCCAACTCTGATTCCCTGCCTCTGATTTCCCGCGTTCTATTCCCTGCCTCTGATTCCCCGCCTGTGATTCCCCATCTCTGATTCACCACCTCTGATTCCCCACCTCTGATTCCCCATATCTAATTCCCCGCCTCTGAATCCCCGCCTCTGATTCCCCGCCTCTGTTTCCCCATATCTGATTCCCCGCCTCTGAATCCCCAACTCTGATTCCCTGCCTCTGATTCCCCAGCTCTGATTCCCCGCCTTTGATTCCCCCCGTCTGATTCCCAGCCTCTGAATCCCCGTGTCTGATTTCCTGCCTCTGATTCCCCGCCTCTGATTCCCCATCTCTGATTCACAGCCTCTGATTCCCCACCTCTGATTCCCCATCTCTGATTCCGCACATCTGATTCCCTGCCTCTGATTCCCCGACTCTGATCCCCACCTCTGATTCCCCAGCTCTGATTCCCCGCCTCTGATTCCCCAACTCTGATTCCCCGCCTCTGATTCCCCAGCTCTGATTCCCCGCCTCTGATTCCCCGTGTTTGATTCCCTGCCTCTGATTCCCCGCCTCTGATTCCCCATCTCTGATTCAACGCCTTTGATTCGCCACCTCTGATTCCCCATATCTGATTCCTCGCCTCTGTTTCCCAGCCTCTGATTCCCCTCCTCTGATTCCCCATATCTCATTCCCCGCCTCTGATTCCCTATCTCTGATTCCCGGACTCTGATTCCCCACCTCTGATTCCCGGCCTCTTATTCCCGGCATCTGATTCCGGCCTCTGATTCCCGGCCTCTGATTCCCTGCTTCTGATTCCCCATTTCTGATTCCGCAAATCTAATTCCCTGCCTCTGATTCCCCACCTCTGATTCCCCATATCTGATTCCCCGCCTCTGTTACCCCGCCTCTGATTCCCCGCCTCTGTTTCCCCATATCTAAGTCCCCGCCTCTGATTCCCCAACTTTGATTCCCCACCTCTGATTCCCCAGCTCTGATTCCCCGCCTCTGATTCCCCGCATCTGATTCCATGCATCTGATTCCCAGCCTCTGATTCCCAGCCTCTGATTCCCAACCTCTGATTCCCCACCTCTGATCCCCATATCTGATTCCCCGCCTCTGATTCCCCGCCTCTGATTCCCCGCCTCTGTTTCCCCATATCTGATCCCCGCCTCTATTTGCCCACCTCTGATTCCCCGCCTCTGTTTCCCCATATCTGATTCCCCGCCTCTGAATCCCCAACTCTGATTCCCTGCCTCTAATTTCCCAGCTCTGATTCCCCGCCTCTGATTCCCCGCGTCTGATTACCGGCCTCTGATTCCCCGCCTCTGATTCCCCATCTCTGATTCACAACCTCTGATTCCCCACCTCTGATACCCCATATCTGATTCCCCGCCTCTGTTTCCCCGCCTCTGATTCCCCACCTCTGATTCCCAATATCTGATTCCCCACCTCTGATTCCCCACCTCTGATTCCCCGCCTCTGATTCGCCAGCTATGATTCCCCGCCTCTTATTCCCCGCGTCTGATTCCCTGCCTCTGATTCCCCGCCTCTGATTCCACATCTCTGATTCACCACCTCTGATTCCCCGCGTCTGATTCCCTGCCTCTGATTCCCCATCTCTGATTCCCCATCTCTGATTGCCTAATTCTGATTCCCCTCCTCTGATTCCCCGTGTTTGATTCCCTGCCTCTGATTCCCGGCCTCTGATTCCCCATCTCTGATTCACCGCCTTTGATTCGCCACCTCTGATTCGCCATATCTGATTCCCCGCCTCTGTTTCCCCGCCTCTGATTCCCCGCCTCTGATTCCCCATATCTCATTCCCCGCCTCTGAATCCCCATCTCTGATTCCCGGACTCTGATTCCCCACCTCTGATTCCCGGCCTCTTATTCCCGGCATCTGATTCCGGCCTCTGATTCCCGGCCTCTGATTCCCTGCTTCTGATTCTGATTCCCTGCCTTTGATTCCCCATCTCTGATTCCGCACATCTGATTCCCTGCCTCTGATTCCCCATCTCTGATTCCGCACATCTGATTCCCTGCCTCTGATTCCCCGCCTCTGAATCCCCGTGTCTGATACCCAGCCTCTGATACCCCACCCCTGATTCCCCACCTCTGATTCCCCATATCTGATTCCCCGCCTCTCTTTCCGTGCCTCTAATTCCCCGCCTCTGATTTCCCATATCTGATTCCCCGCCTCCGATTCCCCAACTCTGATTTCCCCGCCTCTGATTCCCCAGCTCTGTTTCCCCGCCTCTGATTCCCCGCCTCTGTTTCCCCATATCTAATTCCACGCCTCTGATTCCCAAACTCTGATTCCCCGCCTCTGATTCCCCAGCTCTGATTCCCCGCCTCTGATTCCCCACATCTGATTCCCTTCCTCTGATTCCCCGCCTCTGATTCCCTGCCTCTGATTCCCCAGCTCTGATTCCCCGTGTTTGATTTCCCGCCTCTGAATCCCCATCTCTGATTCCCGGCCTCTGATTGCCGCCCTCTGATTCCCGGCCTCTGATTCCCGGCCTCTGATTCCCGGCCTCTGATTCCCCGCCTCTGATTCCCCGCCTCTGATTCGCTGCCTCTGATTCCCCATCTCTGATTCTGCACATCTGATTCCCTGCCTCTGATTCCCCGCCTCTGACTCCCCGCCTCTGATTCCCTGCCTCTGTTTCCCATCCTCTGATTCCCCACCTCTGATTCCCCATATCTGATTCCCCGCATCTGTTTCCCCATATCTGATTCCCCGCCTCTGATTCCCCAACTCTGATTCCCCGCCTCTGATTCCCCAGCTCTGATTCCCCGCCTCTGATTCCCCGTGTTTGATTCCCTGCCTCTGATTCCCCGCCTCTGATTCACCATCTCTGATTCACCGCCTTTCATTCGCCACCCTGATTCCCCATATCAGATTCCCCGCCTCTGTTTCCCCGCCTCTGATACCCCGCCTCTGATTCCCCATATTTCATTCCCCGCCTCTGATTCCCCATCTCTGATTCCCGGACTCTGATTCCTGGCCTCTTATTCCCGGCATCTGATTCCCGGCCTCTGATCCCGGCCTCTGATTCCCCGCTTCTGATTCTGATCCCTGCCTCTGATTCCCCATCTCTGATTCCGCACATCTGATTCCCTGCCTCTGATTCCCCACCTCTGATTCCCCATATCTGATTCCCCGCCTCTGTTTCCCCGCCTCTAATTCCCCGCCTCTGTTTCCCCATATCTATTTCCCCGCCTCTGATTCCCCGCCTCTGATTCCCCAGCTCTGATTCCACGCCTCTGAATCCCCAACTCTGATTCCCTGCCTCATATTCCGCAGCTCTGATTCCCCGCCTCTGATTCCCCAGCTCTGATTCCCTGCCTCTGTTTCGCAACCTCTGATTCCCCACCTCTGATTCCCCATATATGATTCCCCACCTATGTTTCCCTGTCTCTGATTTCCAGCCTCTGTTTCCCCATATCTGATTCCCCGCCTCTGATTCCCCAACTCTGATTCCCCGCCTCTGATTCCCCAGCTCTGATTCCCCACCTATGATTCCCCGTGTTTGATTCACTGCCTCTGATTCCCCGCCTCTGATTCCCCATCTCTGATTCACCGCCTTTCATTCGCCACCTCTGATTCCCCATATCAGATTCCCCGCCTCTGTTTCCCCGCCTCTGATTCCCCTCCTCTGTTTCCCCATATCTGATTCCCCGCTTCTGATTCCCCAACTCTGATTCCCCGCCTCTGATTCCCCAGCTCTGATTCCCCACCTTTGATTCCCCCCGTCTGATTCCCAGCCTCTGAGTCCCCGTGTCTGATTTCCTGCCTCTGATTCCCCGCCTCTGATTCCCCATCTCTGATTCACAGCCGCTGATTCCCCACCTCTGATTCCCCATCTCTGATTCCGCACATCTGATTCCCTGCCTCTGATTCCCCGACTCTGATCCCCACCTCTGATTCCCCAGCTCTGATTCCCCGCCTCTGATTCCCCAACTCTGATTCCTCGCCTCTGATTCCCCAGCTCTGATTCCCCGCCTCTGATTCCCCGTGTTTGATTCCCTGCCTCTGATTCCCCGCCTCTGATTCCCCATCTCTGATTCAACGCCTTTGATTCGCCACCTCTGATTCCCCATATCTGATTCCTCGCCTCTGTTTCCCCGCCTCTGATTCCCCTCCTCTGATTCCCCATATCTCATTCCCCGCCTCTGATTCCCAATCTCTGATTCCCGGTCTCTTATTCCCGGCATCTGATTCCGGCCTCTGATTCCCGGCCTCTGATTCCCTGCTTCTGATTCCCCATCTCTGATTCCGCAAATCTAATTCCCTGCCTCTGATTCCCCACCTCTGATTCCCCATATCTGATTCCCCGCCTCTGTTTCCCCGCCTCTGATTCCCCGCCTCTGTTTCCCCATATCTAAGTCCCCGCCTCTGATTCCCCAACTTTGATTCCCCACCTCTGATTCCCCAGCTCTGATTCCCCGCCTCTGATTCCCCGCATCTGATTCCATGCATCTGATTCCCAGCCTCTGATTCCCAGCCTCTGATTCCCAACCTCTGATTCCCCACCTCTGATCCCCATATCTGATTCCCCGCCTCTGTTTCCCCGCCTCTGATTCCCCGCCTCTGTTTCCCCATATCTGAACCCCGCCTCTATTTGCCCGCCTCTGATTCATCGCCTCTGTTTCCCCATATCTGATTCCCCGCCTCTGAATCCCCAACTCTGATTCCCTGCCTCTAATTTCCCAGCTCTGATTCCCCGCCTCTGATTCCCCGCGTCTGATTACCGGACTCTGATTCCCCGCCTCTGATTCCCCATCTCTGATTCACAACCTCTGATTCCCCACCTCTGATACCCCATATCTGATTCCCCGCCTCTGTTTCCCCGCCTCTGATTCCCCATATCTGATTCCCCACCTATTTTCCCCGCCTCTGATTCCCCGCCTCTGATTCCCCATCTCTGATTCCTGGACTCTGATTCCCCACTTCTGATTCCCCATCTCTGATTCCGCACATCCGATTCCCTGCCTCTGATACCCCGCCTCTGATTCCCCGCCTCTGATTCCCTCCTCTGATTCCCAACCTCTGATTCCCCACCTCTGAGTCCCCATATCTGATTCCCCGCCTCTGTTTCCCCGCCTCTGATTCCCCGCCTCTGTTTCCCCATATCTGATTCCCCACTCTGATTCCCCAAGTCTGATTCCCCGCCTCTGATTCCCCAGCTCTGATTCCCCGCCTCTGATTCCCCGCGTCTTATTCCCTGCATCTGATTCCCCGCCTCTGATTCCCCATCTCTGATTCCCAGCCTCTGAATCCCCGTGTCTGATACCCAGCCTCTGATACCCCGCCCCTGATTCCCCACCTCTGATTCCCCATATCTGATACCCCGCCTCTGTTTCTGCGCCTCTGATTCCCCGCCTCTGATTCCCCATATCTGATTCCCCGCCTCTGACTCCCCAACTCTGATTCCACGCTTCTGATTCCCCAGCTCTGATTCCCCGCCTCTGATTCCCCGCCTCTGTTTCCCCATATCTGATTCCCCGCCTCTGATTCCCCAACTCTGATTCCCCGCCTCTGATTCCCCAGCTCTGATTCCCCGTGTTTGATTCCCCGCCTCTGATTCCCCATCTTTGATTCCCGGCCTCTGATTGCCGGCCTCTGATTCCCGGCGTCTCATCCCCGGCCTCTGATTCCCGGCCTCTGATTCCCCGCCTCTGATTCCCCATCTCTGATTCCGCACATCTGAATCTCTGCCTCTGATTCCCCACCTCTGACTCCCCGCCTCTGATTCCCTGCCTCTGTTTCCCAACCTCTGATTCCCCATATCTCATTCCCAACCTCTGATTCCCCATCTCTGATTCCAGGACTCTGATTCCTGGCCTCTTATTCCCGGCATCTGAATCCCGGACTCTGATCCCGGCCTCTGATTCCCCACTTCTGATTCTGATCCCAGCCTCTGATTCCCCATCTCTGATTCCGCACATCTGATTCCCTGCCTCTGATTCCACACCTCTGATTCCCCATATCTGATTCCCCGCCTCTGTTTCCCCGCCTCTGATTCCCCGCCTCTGTTTCCCCATATCTAATTCCCCGCCTCTGATTCCCCAAATCTGATTCCCCGCCTCTGATTACCCAGCTCTGATTCCCCGCGTCTGATTCCCTGCCTCTGATTCCCCGCCTCTGAATCCCCGTGTCTGATAGCCAGCCTCTGATACCCCACCCCTGATTCCCCACCTCTGATTCCCCATATCTGATTCCCCGCCTCTCTTTCCGTGCCTCTAATTCCCCGCCTCAGATTCCCCATATCTGATTCCCCGCCTCCGATTCCCCAACTCTGATTTCCCCGCCTCTGATTCCCCAGCTCTGTTTCCCCGCCTCTGATTCCCCGCCTCTGTTTCCCCATATCTAATTCCACGCCTCTGATTCCCAAACTCTGATTCCCCGCCTCTGATTCCCCAGCTCTGATTCCCCGCCTCTGATTCCCCACATCTGATTCCCTTCCTCTGATTCCCCGCCTCTGATTCCCTGCCTCTGATTCCCCAGCTCTGATTCCCCGTGTTTGATTCCCCGCCTCTGAATCCCCATCTCTGATTCCCGGCCTCTGATTGCCGGCCTCCGATTCCCCGCCTCTGATTCCCCAGCTCTGATTCCCCGCCTCTGATTCCCCGTGTTTGATTCCCTGCCTCTGATTCCCCGCCTCTGATTCACCATCTCTGATTCACCGCCTTTCATTCGCCACCCTGATTCCCCATATCAGATTCCTCGCCTCTGTTTCCCCGCCTCTGATACCCCGCCTCTGATTCCCCATATTTCATTCCCCGCCTCTGATTCCCCATCTCTGATTCCCGGACTCTGATTCCTGGCCTCTTATTCCCGGCATCTGATTCCCGGCCTCTGATCCCAGCCTCTGATTCCCCGCTTCTGATTCTGATCCCTGCCTCTGATTCCCCATCTCTGATTCCGCACATCTGATTCCCTGCCTCTGATTCCCCACCTCTGATTCCCCATATCTGATTCCCCGCCTCTGTTTCCCCGCCTCTAATTCCCCGCCTCTGTTTCCCCATATCTATTCCCCGCCTCTGATTCCCCGCCTCTGATTCCCCAGCTCTGATTCCCCGCCTCTGAATCCCCAACTCTGATTCCCTGCCTCTGATTCCCCAGCTCTGATTCCCCGCCTCTGATTCCCCAGCTCTGATTCCCTGCCTCTGTTTCGCAACCTCTGATTCCCCACCTCTGATTCCCCATATATGATTCCCCACCTCTGTTTCCCTGCCTCTGATTCCCAGCCTCTGTTTCCCCATATCTGATTCCCCGCCTCTGATTCCCCAACTCTGATTCCCCACCTCTGATTCCCCAGCTCTGATTCCCCACCTATGATTCCCCGTGTTTGATTCACTGCCTCTGATTCCCCGCCTCTGATTCCCCATCTCTGATTCACCACCTTTCATTCGCCACCTCCGATTCCCCATATCAGATTCCCCGCCTCTGATTCCCCATCTCTGATTCACCACCTTTCATTCGCCACCTCTGTTTCCCCATATCTATTCCCCGCCTCTGATTCCCCGCCTCTGATTCCCCAGCTCTGATTCCCCGCCTCTGAATCCCCAACTCTGATTCCCTGCCTCTGATTCCCCAGCTCTGATTCCCCGCCTCTGATTCCCCAGCTCTGATTCCCCGCCTTTGATTCCCCCCGTCTGATTCCCAGCCTCTGAATCCCCGTGTCTGATTTCCTGCCTCTGATTCCCCGCCTCTGATTCCCCATCTCTGATTCACAGCCTCTGATTCCCCACCTCTGATTCCCCATCTCTGATTCCGCACATCTGATTCCCTGCCTCTGATTCCCCAGCTCTGATTCCCCGCCTCTGATTCCCCGTGTTTGATTCCCTGCCTCTGATTCCCCGCCTCTGATTCACCATCTCTGATTCAACGCCTTTGATTCGCCACCTCTGATTCCCCATATCTGATTCCTCGCCTCTGTTTCCCCGCCTCTGATTCCCCTCCTCTGATTCCCCATATCTCATTCCCCGCCTCTGATTCCCCATCTCTGATTCCCGGACTCTGATTCCCCACCTCTGATTCCCGGCCTCTTATTCCCAGCATCTGATTCCGGCCTCTGATTCCCGGCCTCTGATTCCCTGCTTCTGATTCCCCATCTCTGATTCCGCAAATCTAATTCCCTGCCTCTGATTCCCCACCTCTGATTCCCCATATCTGATTCCCCGCCTCTGTTTCCCCGCCTCTGATTCCCCACCTCTGTTTCCCCATATCTAAGTCCCCGCCTCTGATTCGCCAACTTTGATTCCCCACCTCTGATTCCCCAGCTCTGATTACCCGCCTCTGATTCCCCGCATCTGATTCCATGCATCTGATTCCCAGCCTCTGATTCCCAGCCTCTGATTCCCAACCTCTGATTCCCCACCTCTGATCCCCATATCTGATTCCCCGCCTCTGTTTCCCCGCCTCTGATTCCCCGCCTCTGTTTCCCCATATCTGATCCCCACCTCTATTTGCCCGCCTCTGATTCCCCACCTCTGTTTCCCCATATCTGATTCCCCGCCTCTGAATCCCCAACTCTGATTCCCTGCCTCTAATTTCCCAGCTCTGATTCCCCACCTCTGATTCCCCGCGTCTGATTACCGGCCTCTGATTCCCCACCTCTGATTCCCCATCTCTGATTCACAACCTCTGATTCCCCACCTCTGATACCCCATATCTGATTCCCCGCCTCTGTTTCCCCGCCTCTGATTCCCCACCTCTGATTCCCAATATCTGATTCCCCGCCTCTGATTCCCCACCTCTGATTCCCTGCCTCTGATTCCCTGCCCTGATTCCCCATCTCTGTTTCACCGCCTCTGATTCCCCAACTCTGATTCCCCGCCTCTGATTCCCCAGCTCTGATTCCCCGCCTCTGATTTCCCGTGTTTGATTCCCTGCCTCTGATTCCCCGCCTCAGATTCCCCATCTCTGATTCACCGCCTTTGATTCGCCACCTCTGATTCCACATATCTGATTCCCCACCTCTGTTTCCCCGCCTCTGATTCCCCGCCTCTGATTCTCCATATCTCATTCCCCGCCTCTGAATCCCCATCTCTGATTCCCGGACTCTGATTCCCCACCTCTGATTCCCGGCCTCTTATTCCCAGCATCTGATTCCCGGCCTCTGATTCCCGGCCTCTGATTCCCCGCTTCTGATTCTGATTCCCTGCCTCTGATTCCCCATCTCTGATTCCGCACATCTGATTCACTGCCTCTGATTCCCCACCTCTGATTCCCCATATCTGATATCCCGCCTCTGTTTCCCCGCCTCTGATTCCCCGCCTCTGTTTCCCCATATCTAATTCCCAACCTCTGATGCCCCAACTCTGATTCCCTGCCTCTGATTTCCCGCGTTCTATTCCCTGCCTCTGATTCCCCGCCTGTGATTCCCCATCTCTGATTCACCACCTCTGATTCCCCACCTCTGATTCCCCATATCTAATTCCCCGCCTCTGAATCCCCGCCTCTGATTCCCCGCCTCTGTTTCCCCATATCTGATTCCCCGCCTCTGAATCCCCAACTCTGATTCCCTGCCTCTGATTCCCCAGCTCTGATTCCCCGCCTTTGATTCCCCCCGTCTGATTCCCAGCCTCTGAATCCCCGTGTCTGATTTCCTGCCTCTGATTCCCCGCCTCTGATTCCCCATCTCTGATTCACAGCCTCTGATTCCCCACCTCTGATTCCCCATCTCTGATTCCGCACATCTGATTCCCTGCCTCTGATTCCCCGACTCTGATCCCCACCTCTGATTCCCCAGCTCTGATTCCCCGCCTCTGATTCCCCAACTCTGATTCCCCGCCTCTGATTCCCCAGCTCTGATTCCCCGCCTCTGATTCCCCGTGTTTGATTCCCTGCCTCTGATTCCCCGCCTCTGATTCCCCATCTCTGATTCAACGCCTTTGATTCGCCACCTCTGATTCCCCATATCTGATTCCTCGCCTCTGTTTCCCAGCCTCTGATTCCCCTCCTCTGATTCCCCATATCTCATTCCCCGCCTCTGATTCCCTATCTCTGATTCCCGGACTCTGATTTCCCCACCTCTGATTCCCGGCCTCTTATTCCCGGCATCTGATTCCGGCCTCTGATTCCCGGCCTCTGATTCCCTGCTTCTGATTCCCCATTTCTGATTCCGCAAATCTAATTCCCTGCCTCTGATTCCCCACCTCTGATTCCCCATATCTGATTCCCCGCCTCTGTTACCCCGCCTCTGATTCCCCGCCTCTGTTTCCCCATATCTAAGTCCCCGCCTCTGATTCCCCAACTTTGATTCCCCACCTCTGATTCCCCAGCTCTGATTCCCCGCCTCTGATTCCCCGCATCTGATTCCATGCATCTGATTCCCAGCCTCTGATTCCCAGCCTCTGATTCCCAACCTCTGATTCCCCACCTCTGATCCCCATATCTGATTCCCCGCCTCTGATTCCCCGCCTCTGATTCCCCGCCTCTGTTTCCCCATATCTGATCCCCGCCTCTATTTGCCCACCTCTGATTCCCCGCCTCTGTTTCCCCATATCTGATTCCCCGCCTCTGAATCCCCAACTCTGATTCCCTGCCTCTAATTTCCCAGCTCTGATTCCCCGCCTCTGATTCCCCGCGTCTGATTACCGGCCTCTGATTCCCCGCCTCTGATTCCCCATCTCTGATTCACAACCTCTGATTCCCCACCTCTGATACCCCATATCTGATTCCCCGCCTCTGTTTCCCCGCCTCTGATTCCCCACCTCTGATTCCCAATATCTGATTCCCCACCTCTGATTCCCCACCTCTGATTCCCCGCCTCTGATTCGCCAGCTATGATTCCCCGCCTCTTATTCCCCGCGTCTGATTCCCTGCCTCTGATTCCCCGCCTCTGATTCCACATCTCTGATTCACCACCTCTGATTCCCCGCGTCTGATTCCCTGCCTCTGATTCCCCATCTCTGATTCCCCATCTCTGATTGCCTAATTCTGATTCCCCTCCTCTGATTCCCCGTGTTTGATTCCCTGCCTCTGATTCCCGGCCTCTGATTCCCCATCTCTGATTCACCGCCTTTGATTCGCCACCTCTGATTCGCCATATCTGATTCCCCGCCTCTGTTTCCCCGCCTCTGATTCCCCGCCTCTGATTCCCCATATCTCATTCCCCGCCTCTGAATCCCCATCTCTGATTCCCGGACTCTGATTCCCCACCTCTGATTCCCGGCCTCTTATTCCCGGCATCTGATTCCGGCCTCTGATTCCCGGCCTCTGATTCCCTGCTTCTGATTCTGATTCCCTGCCTTTGATTCCCCATCTCTGATTCCGCACATCTGATTCCCTGCCTCTGATTCCCCATCTCTGATTCCGCACATCTGATTCCCTGCCTCTGATTCCCCGCCTCTGAATCCCCGTGTCTGATACCCAGCCTCTGATACCCCACCCCTGATTCCCCACCTCTGATTCCCCATATCTGATTCCCCGCCTCTCTTTCCGTGCCTCTAATTCCCCGCCTCTGATTTCCCATATCTGATTCCCCGCCTCCGATTCCCCAACTCTGATTTCCCCGCCTCTGATTCCCCAGCTCTGTTTCCCCGCCTCTGATTCCCCGCCTCTGTTTCCCCATATCTAATTCCACGCCTCTGATTCCCAAACTCTGATTCCCCGCCTCTGATTCCCCAGCTCTGATTCCCCGCCTCTGATTCCCCACATCTGATTCCCTTCCTCTGATTCCCCGCCTCTGATTCCCTGCCTCTGATTCCCCAGCTCTGATTCCCCGTGTTTGATTTCCCGCCTCTGAATCCCCATCTCTGATTCCCGGCCTCTGATTGCCGCCCTCTGATTCCCGGCCTCTGATTCCCGGCCTCTGATTCCCGGCCTCTGATTCCCCGCCTCTGATTCCCCGCCTCTGATTCGCTGCCTCTGATTCCCCATCTCTGATTCTGCACATCTGATTCCCTGCCTCTGATTCCCCGCCTCTGACTCCCCGCCTCTGATTCCCTGCCTCTGTTTCCCATCCTCTGATTCCCCACCTCTGATTCCCCATATCTGATTCCCCGCATCTGTTTCCCCATATCTGATTCCCCGCCTCTGATTCCCCAACTCTGATTCCCCGCATCTGATTCCCCAGCTCTGATTCCCCGCCTCTGATTCCCCGTGTTTGATTCCCTGCCTCTGATTCCCCGCCTCTGATTCACCATCTCTGATTCACCGCCTTTCATTCGCCACCCTGATTCCCCATATCAGATTCCCCGCCTCTGTTTCCCCGCCTCTGATACCCCGCCTCTGATTCCCCATATTTCATTCCCCGCCTCTGATTCCCCATCTCTGATTCCCGGACTCTGATTCCTGGCCTCTTATTCCCGGCATCTGATTCCCGGCCTCTGATCCCGGCCTCTGATTCCCCGCTTCTGATTCTGATCCCTGCCTCTGATTCCCCATCTCTGATTCCGCACATCTGATTCCCTGCCTCTGATTCCCCACCTCTGATTCCCCATATCTGATACCCCGCCTCTGTTTCCCCGCCTCTAATTCCCCGCCTCTGTTTCCCCATATCTATTTCCCCGCCTCTGATTCCCCGCCTCTGATTCCCCAGCTCTGATTCCACGCCTCTGAATCCCCAACTCTGATTCCCTGCCTCATATTCCGCAGCTCTGATTCCCCGCCTCTGATTCCCCAGCTCTGATTCCCTGCCTCTGTTTCGCAACCTCTGATTCCCCACCTCTGATTCCCCATATATGATTCCCCACCTATGTTTCCCTGCCTCTGATTTCCAGCCTCTGTTTCCCCATATCTGATTCCCCGCCTCTGATTCCCCAACTCTGATTCCCCGCCTCTGATTCCCCAGCTCTGATTCCCCACCTATGATTCCCCGTGTTTGATTCACTGCCTCTGATTCCCCGCCTCTGATTCCCCATCTCTGATTCACCGCCTTTCATTCGCCACCTCTGATTCCCCATATCAGATTCCCCGCCTCTGTTTCCCCGCCTCTGATTCCCCTCCTCTGTTTCCCCATATCTGATTCCCCGCTTCTGATTCCCCAACTCTGATTCCCCGCCTCTGATTCCCCAGCTCTGATTCCCCACCTTTGATTCCCCCCGTCTGATTCCCAGCCTCTGAGTCCCCGTGTCTGATTTCCTGCCTCTGATTCCCCGCCTCAGATTCCCCATCTCTGATTCACAGCCGCTGATTCCCCACCTCTGATTCCCCATCTCTGATTCCGCACATCTGATTCCCTGCCTCTGATTCCCCGACTCTGATCCCCACCTCTGATTCCCCAGCTCTGATTCCCCGCCTCTGATTCCCCAACTCTGATTCCCCGCCTCTGATTCCCCAGCTCTGATTCCCCGCCTCTGATTCCCCGTGTTTGATTCACTGCCTCTGATTCCCCGCCTCTGATTCCCCATCTCTGATTCAACGCCTTTGATTCGCCACCTCTGATTCCCCATATCTGATTCCTCGCCTCTGTTTCCCCGCCTCTGATTCCCCTCCTCTGATTCCCCATATCTCATTCCCCGCCTCTGATTCCCAATCTCTGATTCCCGGTCTCTTATTCCCGGCATCTGATTCCGGCCTCTGATTCCCGGCCTCTGATTCCCTGCTTCTGATTCCCCATCTCTGATTCCGCAAATCTAATTCCCTGCCTCTGATTCCCCACCTCTGATTCCCCATATCTGATTCCCCGCCTCTGTTTCCCCGCCTCTGATTCCCCGCCTCTGTTTCCCCATATCTAAGTCCCCGCCTCTGATTCCCCAACTTTGATTCCCCACCTCTGATTCCCCAGCTCTGATTCCCCGCCTCTGATTCCCCGCATCTGATTCCATGCATCTGATTCCCAGCCTCTGATTCCCAGCCTCTGATTCCCAACCTCTGATTCCCCACCTCTGATCCCCATATCTGATTCCCCGCCTCTGTTTCCCCGCCTCTGATTCCCCGCCTCTGTTTCCCCATATCTGAACCCCGCCTCTATTTGCCCGCCTCTGATTCATCGCCTCTGTTTCCCCATATCTGATTCCCCGCCTCTGAATCCCCAACTCTGATTCCCTGCCTCTAATTTCCCAGCTCTGATTCCCCGCCTCTGATTCCCCGCGTCTGATTACCGGACTCTGATTCCCCGCCTCTGATTCCCCATCTCTGATTCACAACCTCTGATTCCCCACCCATGATACCCCATATCTGATTCCCCGCCTCTGTTTCCCCGCCTCTGATTCCCCATATCTGATTCCCCACCTATTTTCCCCGCCTCTGATTCCCCGCCTCTGATTCCCCATCTCTGATTCCTGGACTCTGATTCCCCACTTCTGATTCCCCATCTCTGATTCCGCACATCCGATTCCCTGCCTCTGATACCCCGCCTCTGATTCCCCGCCTCTGATTCCCTCCTCTGATTCCCAACCTCTGATTCCCCACCTCTGAGTCCCCATATCTGATTCCCCGCCTCTGTTTCCCCGCCTCTGATTCCCCGCCTCTGTTTCCCCATATCTGATTCCCCACTCTGATTCCCCAAGTCTGATTCCCCGCCTCTGATTCCCCAGCTCTGATTCCCCGCCTCTGATTCCCCGCGTCTTATTCCCTGCATCTGATTCCCCGCCTCTGATTCCCCATCTCTGATTCCCAGCCTCTGAATCCCCGTGTCTGATACCCAGCCTCTGATACCCCGCCCCTGATTCCCCAACTCTGATTCCCCATATCTGATACCCCGCCTCTGTTTCTGCGCCTCTGATTCCCCGCCTCTGATTCCCCATATCTGATTCCCCGCCTCTGACTCCCCAACTCTGATTCCACGCTTCTGATTCCCCAGCTCTGATTCCCCGCCTCTGATTCCCCGCCTCTGTTTCCCCATATCTGATTCCCCGCCTCTGATTCCCCAACTCTGATTCCCCGCCTCTGATTCCCCAGCTCTGATTCCCCGTGTTTGATTCCCCGCCTCTGATTCCCCATCTTTGATTCCCGGCCTCTGATTGCCGGCCTCTGATTCCCGGCGTCTCATCCCCGGCCTCTGATTCCCGGCCTCTGATTCCCCGCCTCTGATTCCCCATCTCTGATTCCGCACATCTGAATCTCTGCCTCTGATTCCCCACCTCTGACTCCCCGCCTCTGATTCCCTGCCTCTGTTTCCCAACCTCTGATTCCCCATATCTCATTCCCAACCTCTGATTCCCCATCTCTGATTCCAGGACTCTGATTCCTGGCCTCTTATTCCCGGCATCTGAATCCCGGACTCTGATCCCGGCCTCTGATTCCCCACTTCTGATTCTGATCCCAGCCTCTGATTCCCCATCTCTGATTCCGCACATCTGATTCCCTGCCTCTGATTCCACACCTCTGATTCCCCATATCTGATTCCCCGCCTCTGTTTCCCCGCCTCTGATTCCCCGCCTCTGTTTCCCCATATCTAATTCCCCGCCTCTGATTCCCCAAATCTGATTCCCCGCCTCTGATTACCCAGCTCTGATTCCCCGCGTCTGATTCCCTGCCTCTGATTCCCCGCCTCTGAATCCCCGTGTCTGATAGCCAGCCTCTGATACCCCACCCCTGATTCCCCACCTCTGATTCCCCATATCTGATTCCCCGCCTCTCTTTCCGTGCCTCTAATTCCCCGCCTCAGATTCCCCATATCTGATTCCCCGCCTCCGATTCCCCAACTCTGATTTCCCCGCCTCTGATTCCCCAGCTCTGTTTCCCCGCCTCTGTTTCCCCATATCTAATTCCACGCCTCTGATTCCCAAACTCTGATTCCCCGCCTCTGATTCCCCAGCTCTGATTCCCCGCCTCTGATTCCCCACATCTGATTCCCTTCCTCTGATTCCCCGCCTCTGATTCCCTGCCTCTGATTCCCCAGCTCTGATTCCCCGTGTTTGATTCCCCGCCTCTGAATCCCCATCTCTGATTCCCGGCCTCTGATTGCCGGCCTCCGATTCCCCGCCTCTGATTCCCCAGCTCTGATTCCCCGCCTCTGATTCCCCGTGTTTGATTCCCTGCCTCTGATTCCCCGCCTCTGATTCACCATCTCTGATTCACCGCCTTTCATTCGCCACCCTGATTCCCCATATCAGATTCCTCGCCTCTGTTTCCCCGCCTCTGATACCCCGCCTCTGATTCCCCATATTTCATTCCCCGCCTCTGATTCCCCATCTCTGATTCCCGGACTCTGATTCCTGGCCTCTTATTCCCGGCATCTGATTCCCGGCCTCTGATCCCAGCCTCTGATTCCCCGCTTCTGATTCTGATCCCTGCCTCTGATTCCCCATCTCTGATTCCGCACATCTGATTCCCTGCCTCTGATTCCCCACCTCTGATTCCCCATATCTGATTCCCCGCCTCTGTTTCCCCGCCTCTAATTCCCCGCCTCTGTTTCCCCATATCTATTCCCCGCCTCTGATTCCCCGCCTCTGATTCCCCAGCTCTGATTCCCCGCCTCTGAATCCCCAACTCTGATTCCCTGCCTCTGATTCCCCAGCTCTGATTCCCCGCCTCTGATTCCCCAGCTCTGATTCCCTGCCTCTGTTTCGCAACCTCTGATTCCCCACCTCTGATTCCCCATATATGATTCCCCACCTCTGTTTCCCTGCCTCTGATTCCCAGCCTCTGTTTCCCCATATCTGATTCCCCGCCTCTGATTCCCCAACTCTGATTCCCCACCTCTGATTCCCCAGCTCTGATTCCCCACCTATGATTCCCCGTGTTTGATTCACTGCCTCTGATTCCCCGCCTCTGATTCCCCATCTCTGATTCACCACCTTTCATTCGCCACCTCCGATTCCCCATATCAGATTCCCCGCCTCTGATTCCCTCCCTCTGATTCCCCATCTCCGATTCCGCACATCTGATTCCCCGCCTCAGATTCCCTGCCTCTGATTCCCAACCTCTGATAACCCACCTCTGATTCCCCATATCTGATTCCCCGCCTCTGTTTCCCCGCCTCTGATTCCCCTCCTCTGATTCCCCAACTCTAATTCCCCGCCTCTGATTCCCCAGCTCTGATTCCCCGTGTTTGATTCCCTGCCTCTGATTCCCTGCCCTGATTCCCCATCTCTGTTTCACCGCCTTTGATTCGCCACCTCTGATTCCCCATATCTGATTCCCCGCCTCTGTTTCCCCGCCTCTGATTCCCTGCCTCTGATTCCCAACCTCTGATTCCACACCTCTGATTCCCCATATCTGATTCCCCGCCTCTGTTTCCCCGCCTCTGATTCCCTGCCCCTGTTTCCCCATATCTGATTCCCTGCCTCTGATTCCCCAACTCTGATTCCCCGCCTCTGATTCCTCAGCTCTGATTCCCCACCTCTGATTTCCCGTGTTTGAATCCCTGCCTCTGATTCCCCGCCTCTGATTCCCCATCTCTGATTCACCGCCTTTGATTCGCCACCTCTGATTCCACATATCTGATTCCCCACCTCTGTTTCCCCGCCTCTGATTCCCCGCCTCTGATTCTCCATATCTCATTCCCCGCCTCTGAATCCCCATCTCTGATTCCCGGACTCTGATTCCCGGCCTCTTATTCCCAGCATCTGATTCCCGGCCTCTGATTCCCGGCCTCTGATTCCCCGCTTCTGATTCTGATTCCCTGCCTCTGATTCCCCATCTCTGATTCCGCACATCTGATTCCCTGCCTCTGATTCCCCACCTCTGATTCCCCATATCTGATTTCCCGCCTCTGTTTCCCCGCCTCTGATTCCCCGCCTCTGTTTCCCCATATCTAATTCTCAACCTCTGATGCCCCAACTCTGATTCCCTGCCTCTGATTCCCCGCGTTCTATTCCCTGCCTCTGATTCCCCGCCTGTGATTCCCCATCTCTGATTCACCACCACTGATTCCCCACCTCTGATTCCCCATATCTAATTCCCCGCCTCCGAATCCCCATCTCTGATTCCCGGACTCTGATTCCCCACCTCTGATTCCCGGCCTCTTATTCCCAGCATCTGATTCCCGGCCTCTGATTCCCGGCCTCTGATTCCCCGCTTCTGATTCTGATTCCCTGCCTCTGATTCCCCATCTCTGATTCCGCACATCTGATTCCCTGCCTCTGATTCCCCACCTCTGATTCCCCATATCTGATTTCCCGCCTCTGTTTCCCCGCCTCTGATTCCCCGCCTCTGTTTCCCCATATCTAATTCCCCGCCTCTGATTCCCCGCCTCTGATTCCCCAAATCTGATTCCCCGCCTCTGATTACCCAGCTCTGATTCCCCGCGTCTGATTCCCTGCCTCTGATTCCCCGCCTCTGAATCCCCGTGTCTGATACCCAGCCTCTGATACCCCACCCCTGATTCCCCACCTCTGATTCCCCATATCTGATTCCCCGCCTCTCTTTCCGTGCCTCTAATTCCTCGCCTCTGATTCCCCATATCTGATTCCCCGCCTCCGATTCCCCAACTCTGATTTCCCCGCCTCTGATTCCCCAGCTCTGTTTCCCCGCCTCTGATTCCCCGCCTCTGTTTCCCCATATCTAATTCCACGCCTCTGATTCCCAAACTCTGATTCCCCGCCTCTGATTCCCCAGCTCTGATTCCCCGCCTCTGATTCCCCACATCTGATTCCCTTCCTCTGATTCCCCGCCTCTGATTCCCTGCCTCTGATTCCCCAGCTCTGATTCCCCGTGTTTGATTCCCCGCCTCTGAATCCCCATCTCTGATTCCCGGCCTCTGATTGCCGGCCTCCGATTCCCGGCCTCTGATTCCCGGCCTCTGATTCCCGGCCTCTGATTCCCCGCCTCTGATTCCCCGCCTCTGATTCGCTGCCTCTGATTCCCCATCTCTGATTCTGCACATCTGATTCCCTGCCTCTGATTCCCCGCCTCTGACTCCCCGCCTCTGATTCCCTGCCTCTGTTTCCCATCCTCTGATTCCCCACCTCTGATTCCCCATATCTGATTCCCCGCCTCTGTTTCCCCATATCTGATTCCCCGCCTCTGATTCACCAACTCTGATTCCCCGCCTCTGATTCCCCAGCTCTGATTCCCCGCCTCTGATTCACCATCTCTGATTCACCGCCTTTCATTCGCCACCCTGATTCCCCATATCAGATTCCCCGCCTCTGTTTCCCCGCCTCTGATACCCCGCCTCTGATTCCCCATATTTCATTCCCCGCCTCTGATTCCCCATCTCTGATTCACCACCTTTCATTCGCCACCTCCGATTCCCCATATCAGATTCCCCGCCTCTGATTCCCTCCCTCTGATTCCCCATCTCCGATTCCGCACATCTGATTCCCCGCCTCAGATTCCCTGCCTCTGATTCCCAACCTCTGATAACCCACCTCTGATTCCCCATATCTGATTCCCCGCCTCTGTTTCCCCGCCTCTGATTCCCCTCCTCTGATTCCCCAACTCTAATTCCCCGCCTCTGATTCCCCAGCTCTGATTCCCCGTGTTTGATTCCCTGCCTCTGATTCCCTGCCCTGATTCCCCATCTCTGTTTCACCGCCTTTGATTCGCCACCTCTGATTCCCCATATCTGATTCCCCGCCTCTGTTTCCCCGCCTCTGATTCCCTGCCTCTGATTCCCAACCTCTGATTCCACACCTCTGATTCCCCATATCTGATTCCCCGCCTCTGTTTCCCCGCCTCTGATTCCCTGCCCCTGTTTCCCCATATCTGATTCCCTGCCTCTGATTCCCCAACTCTGATTCCCCGCCTCTGATTCCTCAGCTCTGATTCCCCACCTCTGATTTCCCGTGTTTGAATCCCTGCCTCTGATTTCCCGCCTCTGATTCCCCATCTCTTATTCACCGCCTTTGATTCGCCACCTCTGATTCCACATATCTGATTCCCCACCTCTGTTTCCCCGCCTCTGATTCCCCGCCTCTGATTCTCCATATCTCATTCCCCGCCTCTGAATCCCCATCTCTGATTCCCGGACTCTGATTCCCCACCTCTGATTCCCGGCCTCTTATTCCCAGCATCTGATTCCCGGCCTCTGATTCCCGGCCTCTGATTCCCCGCTTCTGATTCTGATTCCCTGCCTCTGATTCCCCATCTCTGATTCCGCACATCTGATTCCCTGCCTCTGATTCCCCACCTCTGATTCCCCATATCTGATTTCCCGCCTCTGTTTCCCCGCCTCTGATTCCCCGCCTCTGTTTCCCCATATCTAATTCTCAACCTCTGATGCCCCAACTCTGATTCCCTGCCTCTGATTCCCCGCGTTCTATTCCCTGCCTCTGATTCCCCGCCTGTGATTCCCCATCTCTGATTCACCACCACTGATTCCCCACCTCTGATTCCCCATATCTAATTCCCCGCCTCTGAATCCCCATCTCTGATTCCCGGACTCTGATTCCCCACCTCTGATTCCCGGCCTCTTATTCCCAGCATCTGATTCCCGGCCTCTGATTCCCGGCCTCTGATTCCCCGCTTCTGATTCTGATTCCCTGCCTCTGATTCCCCATCTCTGATTCCGCACATCTGATTCCCTGCCTCTGATTCCCCACCTCTGATTCCCCATATCTGATTTCCCGCCTCTGTTTCCCCGCCTCTGATTCCCCGCCTCTGTTTCCCCATATCTAATTCCCCGCCTCTGATTCCCCGCCTCTGATTCCCCAAATCTGATTCCCCGCCTCTGATTACCCAGCTCTGATTCCCCGCGTCTGATTCCCTGCCTCTGATTCCCCGCCTCTGAATCCCCGTGTCTGATACCCAGCCTCTGATACCCCACCCCTGATTCCCCACCTCTGATTCCCCATATCTGATTCCCCGCCTCTCTTTCCGTGCCTCTAATTCCTCGCCTCTGATTCCCCATATCTGATTCCCCGCCTCCGATTCCCCAACTCTGATTTCCCCGCCTCTGATTCCCCAGCTCTGTTTCCCCGCCTCTGATTCCCCGCCTCTGTTTCCCCATATCTAATTCCACGCCTCTGATTCCCAAACTCTGATTCCCCGCCTCTGATTCCCCAGCTCTGATTCCCCGCCTCTGATTCCCCACATCTGATTCCCTTCCTCTGATTCCCCGCCTCTGATTCCCTGCCTCTGATTCCCCAGCTCTGATTCCCCATGTTTGATTCCCCGCCTCTGAATCCCCATCTCTGATTCCCGGCCTCTGATTGCCGGCCTCCGATTCCCGGCCTCTGATTCCCGGCCTCTGATTCCCGGCCTCTGATTCCCCGCCTCTGATTCCCCGCCTCTGATTCGCTGCCTCTGATTCCCCATCTCTGATTCTGCACATCTGATTCCCTGCCTCTGATTCCCCGCCTCTGACTCCCCGCCTCTGATTCCCTGCCTCTGTTTCCCATCCTCTGATTCCCCACCTCTGATTCCCCATATCTGATTCCCCGCCTCTGTTTCCCCATATCTGATTCCCCGCCTCTGATTCACCAACTCTGATTCCCCGCCTCTGATTCCCCAGCTCTGATTCCCCGCCTCTGATTCACCATCTCTGATTCACCGCCTTTCATTCGCCACCCTGATTCCCCATATCAGATTCCCCGCCTCTGTTTCCCCGCCTCTGATACCCCGCCTCTGATTCCCCATATTTCATTCCCCGCCTCTGATTCCCCATCTCTGATTCCCGGACTCTGATTCCTGGCCTCTTATTCCCGGCATCTGATTCCCGGCCTCTGATCCCGGCCTCTGATTCCCCGCTTCTGATTCTGATCCCTGCCTCTGATTCCCCATCTCTGATTCCGCACATCTGATTCCCTGCCTCTGATTCCCCACCTCTGATTCCCCATATCTGATTCCCCGCCTCTGTTTCCCCGCCTCTAATTCCCCGCCTCTGTTTCCCCATATCTATTTCCCCGCCTCTGATTCCCCGCCTCTGATTCCCCAGCTCTGATTCCCCGCCTCTGAATCCCCAACTCTGATTCCCTGCCTCTGATTCCCCAGCTCTGATTCCCCGCCTCTGATTCCCCAGCTCTGATTCCCTGCCTCTGTTTCGCAACCTCTGATTCCCCACCTCTGATTCCCCATATATGATTCCCCACCTCTGTTTCCCTGCCTCTGATTCCCAGCCTCTGTTTCCCCATATCTGATTCCCCGCCTCTGATTCCCCAACTCTGATTCCCCGCCTCTGATTCCCCAGCTCTGATTCCCCACCTATGATTCCCCGTGTTTGATTCACTGCCTCTGATTCCCCGCCTCTGATTCCCCATCTCTGATTCACCGCCTTTCATTCGCCACCTCTGATTCCCCATATCAGATTCCCCGCCTCTGATTCCCTGCCTCTGATTCCCCATCTCCGATTCCGCACATCTGATTCCCCGCCTCAGATTCCCTGCCTCTGATTCCCAACCTCTGATAACCCACCTCTGATTCCCCATATCTGATTCCCCGCCTCTGTTTCCCCGCCTCTGATTCCCCTCCTCTGATTACCCAACTCTAATTCCCCGCCTCTGATTCCCCAGCTCTGATTCCCCGTGTTTGATTCCCTGCCTCTGATTCCCTGCCCTGATTCCCCATCTCTGTTTCACCGCCTTTGATTCGCCACCTCTGATTCCCCATATCTGATTCCCCGCCTCTGTTTCCCCGCCTCTGATTCCCTGCCTCTGATTCCCAACCTCTGATTCCACACCTCTGATTCCCCATATCTGATTCCCCGCCTCTGTTTCCCCGCCTCTGATTCCCTGCCCCTGTTTCCCCATATCTGATTCCCTGCCTCTGATTCCCCAACTCTGATTCCCCGCCTCTGATTCCCCAGCTCTGATTCCCAACCTCTGATTTCCCGTGTTTGATTCCCTGCCTCTGATTCCCCGCCTCTGATTCCCCATCTCTGATTCACCGCCTTTGATTCGCCACCTCTGATTCCACATATCTGATTCCCCACCTCTGTTTCCCCGCCTCTGATTCCCCGCCTCTGATTCTCCATATCTCATTCCCCGCCTCTGAATCCCCATCTCTGATTCCCGGACTCTGATTCCCCACCTCTGATTCCCGGCCTCTTATTCCCAGCATCTGATTCCCGGCCTCTGATTCCCGGCCTCTGATTCCCCGCTTCTGATTCTGATTCCCTGCCTCTGATTCCCCATCTCTGATTCCGCACATCTGATTCCCTGCCTCTGATTCCCCACCTCTGATTCCCCATATCTGATTTCCCGCCTCTGTTTCCCCGCCTCTGATTCCCCGCCTCTGTTTCCCCATATCTAATTCTCAACCTCTGATGCCCCAACTCTGATTCCCTGCCTCTGATTCCCCGCGTTCTATTCCCTGCCTCTGATTCCCCGCCTGTGATTCCCCATCTCTGATTCACCACCTCTGATTCCCCACCTCTGATTCCCCATATCTAATTTCCCGCCTCTGTTTGCCCGCCTCTGATTCCCCGCCTCTGTTTCCCCATATCTGATTCCCCGCCTCTGAATCCCCAACTCTGATTCCCTGCCTCTGATTCCCCAGCTCTGATTCCCCGCCTTTGATTCCCCCCGTCTGATTCCCAGCCTCTGAATCCCCGTGTCTGATTTCCTGCCTCTGATTCCCCGCCTCTGATTCCCCATCTCTGATTCACAGCCTCTGATTCCCCACCTCTGATTCCCCATCTCTGATTCCGCACATCTGATTCCCTGCCTCTGATTCCCCAGCTCTGATTCCCCGCCTCTGATTCCCCGTGTTTGATTCCCTGCCTCTGATTCCCCGCCTCTGATTCACCATCTCTGATTCAACGCCTTTGATTCGCCACCTCTGATTCCCCATATCTGATTCCTCGCCTCTGTTTCCCCGCCTCTGATTCCCCTCCTCTGATTCCCCATATCTCATTCCCCGCCTCTGATTCCCCATCTCTGATTCCCGGACTCTGATTCCCCACCTCTGATTCCCGGCCTCTTATTCCCAGCATCTGATTCCGGCCTCTGATTCCCGGCCTCTGATTCCCTGCTTCTGATTCCCCATCTCTGATTCCGCAAATCTAATTCCCTGCCTCTGATTCCCCACCTCTGATTCCCCATATCTGATTCCCCGCCTCTGTTTCCCCGCCTCTGATTCCCCACCTCTGTTTCCCCATATCTAAGTCCCCGCCTCTGATTCGCCAACTTTGATTCCCCACCTCTGATTCCCCAGCTCTGATTACCCGCCTCTGATTCCCCGCATCTGATTCCATGCATCTGATTCCCAGCCTCTGATTCCCAGCCTCTGATTCCCAACCTCTGATTCCCCACCTCTGATCCCCATATCTGATTCCCCGCCTCTGTTTCCCCGCCTCTGATTCCCCAAATCTGATTCCCCGCCTCTGATTACCCAGCTCTGATTCCCCGCGTCTGATTCCCTGCCTCTGATTCCCCGCCTCTGAATCCCCGTGTCTGATACCCAGCCTCTGATACCCCACCCCTGATTCCCCACCTCTGATTCCCCATATCTGATTCCCCGCCTCTCTTTCCGTGCCTCTAATTCCCCGCCTCTGATTCCCCATATCTGATTCCCCGCCTCCGATTCCCCAGCTCTGATTTCCCCGCCTCTGATTCCCCAGCTCTGTTTCCCCGCCTCTGATTCCCCGCCTCTGTTTCCCCATATCTAATTCCACGCCTCTGATTCCCAAACTCTGATTCCCCGCCTCTGATTCCCCAGCTCTGATTCCCCGCCTCTGATTCCCCACATCTGATTCCCTTCCTCTGATTCCCCGCCTCTGATTCCCTGCCTCTGATTCCCCAGCTCTGATTCCCCGTGTTTGATTCCCCGCCTCTGAATCCCCATCTCTGATTCCCGGCCTCTGATTGCCGGCCTCCGATTCCCGGCCTCTGATTCCCGGCCTCTGATTCCCGGCCTCTGATTCCCCGCCTCTGATTCCCCGCCTCTGATTCGCTGCCTCTGATTCCCCATCTCTGATTCTGCACATCTGATTCCCTGCCTCTGATTCCCCGCCTCTGACTCCCCGCCTCTGATTCCCTGCCTCTGTTTCCCATCCTCTGATTCCCCACCTCTGATTCCCCATATCTGATTCCCCGCCTCTGATTCACCAACTCTGATTCCCCGCCTCTGATTCCCCAGCTCTGATTCCCCGCCTCTGATTCACCATCTCTGATTCACCGCCTTTCATTCGCCACCCTGATTCCCCATATCAGATTCCCCGCCTCTGTTTCCCCGCCTCTGATACCCCGCCTCTGATTCCCCATATTTCATTCCCCGCCTCTGATTCCCCATCTCTGATTCCCGGACTCTGATTCCTGGCCTCTTATTCCCGGCATCTGATTCCCGGCCTCTGATCCCGGCCTCTGATTCCCCGCTTCTGATTCTGATCCCTGCCTCTGATTCCCCATCTCTGATTCCGCACATCTGATTCCCTGCCTCTGATTCCCCACCTCTGATTCCCCAGCTCTGATTCCCCGCCTCTGAATCCCCAACTCTGATTCCCTGCCTCTGATTCCCCAGCTCTGATTCCCCGCCTCTGATTCCCCAGCTCTGATTCCCTGCCTCTGTTTCGCAACCTCTGATTCCCCACCTCTGATTCCCCATATATGATTCCCCACCTCTGTTTCCCTGCCTCTGATTCCCAGCCTCTGTTTCCCCATATCTGATTCCCCGCCTCTGATTCCCCAACTCTGATTCCCCGCCTCTGATTCCCCAGCTCTGATTCCCCACCTATGATTCCCCGTGTTTGATTCACTGCCTCCGATTCCCCGCCTCTGATTCCCCATCTCTGATTCACCGCCTTTCATTCGCCACCTCTGATTCCCCATATCAGATTCCCCGCCTCTGATTCCCTGCCTCTGATTCCCCATCTCCGATTCCGCACATCTGATTCCCCGCCTCAGATTCCCTGCCTCTGATTCCCAACCTCTGATAACCCACCTCTGATTCCCCATATCTGATTCCCCGCCTCTGTTTCCCCGCCTCTGATTCCCCTCCTCTGATTCCCCAACTCTAATTCCCCGCCTCTGATTCCCCAGCTCTGATTCCCCGTGTTTGATTCCCTGCCTCTGATTCCCTGCCCTGATTCCCCATCTCTGTTTCACCGCCTTTGATTCGCCACCTCTGATTCCCCATATCTGATTCCCCGCCTCTGTTTCCCCGCCTCTGATTCCCTGCCTCTGATTCCCAACCTCTGATTCCACACCTCTGATTCCCCATATCTGATTCCCCGCCTCTGTTTCCCCGCCTCTGATTCCCTGCCCCTGTTTCCCCATATCTGATTCCCTGCCTCTGATTCCCCAACTCTGATTCCCCGCCTCTGATTCCCCAGCTCTGATTCCCAACCTCTGATTTCCCGTGTTTGATTCCCTGCCTCTGATTCCCCGCCTCTGATTCCCCATCTCTGATTCACTGCCTTTGATTCGCCACCTCTGATTCCACATATCTGATTCCCCACCTCTGTTTCCCCGCCTCTGATTCCCCGCCTCTGATTCTCCATATCTCATTCCCCGCCTCTGAATCCCCATCTCTGATTCCCGGACTCTGATTCCCCACCTCTGATTCCCGGCCTCTTATTCCCAGCATCTGATTCCCGGCCTCTGATTCCCGGCCTCTGATTCCCCGCTTCTGATTCTGATTCCCTGCCTCTGATTCCCCATCTCTGATTCCGCACATCTGATTCCCTGCCTCTGATTCCCCACCTCTGATTCCCCATATCTGATTTCCCGCCTCTGTTTCCCCGCCTCTGATTCCCCGCCTCTGTTTCCCCATATCTAATTCTCAACCTCTGATGCCCCAACTCTGATTCCCTGCCTCTGATTCCCCGCGTTCTATTCCCTGCCTCTGATTCCCCGCCTGTGATTCCCCATCTCTGATTCACCACCTCTGATTCCCCACCTCTGATTCCCCATATCTAATTTCCCGCCTCTGTTTGCCCGCCTCTGATTCCCCGCCTCTGTTTCCCCATATCTGATTCCCCGCCTCTGAATCCCCAACTCTGATTCCCTGCCTCTGATTCCCCAGCTCTGATTCCCCGCCTTTGATTCCCCCCGTCTGATTCCCAGCCTCTGAATCCCCGTGTCTGATTTCCTGCCTCTGATTCCCCGCCTCTGATTCCCCATCTCTGATTCACAGCCTCTGATTCCCCACCTCTGATTCCCCATCTCTGATTCCGCACATCTGATTCCCTGCCTCTGATTCCCCAGCTCTGATTCCCCGCCTCTGATTCCCCGTGTTTGATTCCCTGCCTCTGATTCCCCGCCTCTGATTCACCATCTCAGATTCAACGCCTTTGATTCGCCACCTCTGATTCCCCATATCTGATTCCTCGCCTCTGTTTCCCCGCCTCTGATTCCCCTCCTCTGATTCCCCATATCTCATTCCCCGCCTCTGATTCCCCATCTCTGATTCCCGGACTCTGATTCCCCACCTCTGATTCCCGGCCTCTTATTCCCAGCATCTGATTCCGGCCTCTGATTCCCGGCCTCTGATTCCCTGCTTCTGATTCCCCATCTCTGATTCCGCAAATCTAATTCCCTGCCTCTGATTCCCCACCTCTGATTCCCCATATCTGATTCCCCGCCTCTGTTTCCCCACCTCTGATTCCCCACCTCTGTTTCCCCATATCTAAGTCCCCGCCTCTGATTCGCCAACTTTGATTCCCCACCTCTGATTCCCCAGCTCTGATTACCCGCCTCTGATTCCCCGCATCTGATTCCATGCATCTGATTCCCAGCCTCTGACTCCCAGCCTCTGATTCCCAACCTCTGATTCCCCACCTCTGATCCCCATATCTGATTCCCCGCCTCTGTTTCCCCGCCTCTGATTCCCCGCCTCTGTTTCCCCATATCTGATCCCCACCTCTATTTGCCCGCCTCTGATTCCCCGCCTCTGTTTCCCCATATCTGATTCCCCGCCTCTGAATCCCCAACTCTGATTCCCTGCCTCTAATTTCCCAGCTCTGATTCCCCACCTCTGATTCCCCGCGTCTGATTACCGGCCTCTGATTCCCCACCTCTGATTCCCCATCTCTGATTCACAACCTCTGATTCCCCACCTCTGATACCCCATATCTGATTCCCCGCCTCTGTTTCCCCGCCTCTGATTCCCCACCTCTGATTCCCAATATCTGATTCCCCGCCTCTGATTCCCCACCTCTGATTCCCTGCCTCTGATTCCCTGCCCTGATTCCCCATCTCTGTTTCACCGCCTTTGATTCGCCACCTCTGATTCCCCATATCTGATTCCCCACCTCTGTTTCCCCGCCTCTGATTCCCTGCCTCTGATTCCCAACCTCTGATTCCACACCTCTGATTCCCCATATCTGATACCCCGCCTCTGTTTCCCCGCCTCTGATTCCCTGCCCCTGTTTCCCCATATCTGATTCCCTGCCTCTGATTCCCCAACTCTGATTCCCCGCCTCTGATTCCCCAGCTCTGATTCCCCGACTCTGATTTCCCGTGTTTGATTCCCTGCCTCTGATTCCCCGCCTCTGATTCCCCATCTCTGATTCACCGCCTTTGATTCGCCACCTCTGATTCCACATATCTGATTCCCCACCTCTGTTTCCCCGCCTCTGATTCCCCGCCTCTGATTCTCCATATCTCATTCCCCGCCTCTGAATCCCCATCTCTGATTCCCGGACTCTGATTCCCCACCTCTGATTCCCGGCCTCTTATTCCCAGCATCTGATTCCCGGCCTCTGATTCCCGGCCTCTGATTCCCCGCTTCTGATTCTGATTCCCTGCCTCTGATTCCCCATCTCTGATTCCGCACATCTGATTCACTGCCTCTGATTCCCCACCTCTGATTCCCCATATCTGATATCCCGCCTCTGTTTCCCCGCCTCTGATTCCCCGCCTCTGTTTCCCCATATCTAATTCCCAACCTCTGATGCCCCAACTCTGATTCCCTGCCTCTGATTTCCCGCGTTCTATTCCCTGCCTCTGATTCCCCGCCTGTGATTCCCCATCTCTGATTCACCACCTCTGATTCCCCACCTCTGATTCCCCATATCTAATTCCCCGCCTCTGAATCCCCGCCTCTGATTCCCCGCCTCTGTTTCCCCATATCTGATTCCCCGCCTCTGAATCCCCAACTCTGATTCCCTGCCTCTGATTCCCCAGCTCTGATTCCCCGCCTTTGATTCCCCCCGTCTGATTCCCAGCCTCTGAATCCCCGTGTCTGATTTCCTGCCTCTGATTCCCCGCCTCTGATTCCCCATCTCTGATTCACAGCCTCTGATTCCCCACCTCTGATTCCCCATCTCTGATTCCGCACATCTGATTCCCTGCCTCTGATTCCCCGACTCTGATCCCCACCTCTGATTCCCCAGCTCTGATTCCCCGCCTCTGATTCCCCAACTCTGATTCCCCGCCTCTGATTCCCCAGCTCTGATTCCCCGCCTCTGATTCCCCGTGTTTGATTCCCTGCCTCTGATTCCCCGCCTCTGATTCCCCATCTCTGATTCAACGCCTTTGATTCGCCACCTCTGATTCCCCATATCTGATTCCTCGCCTCTGTTTCCCAGCCTCTGATTCCCCTCCTCTGATTCCCCATATCTCATTCCCCGCCTCTGATTCCCTATCTCTGATTCCCGGACTCTGATTCCCCACCTCTGATTCCCGGCCTCTTATTCCCGGCATCTGATTCCGGCCTCTGATTCCCGGCCTCTGATTCCCTGCTTCTGATTCCCCATCTCTGATTCCGCAAATCTAATTCCCTGCCTCTGATTCCCCACCTCTGATTCCCCATATCTGATTCCCCGCCTCTGTTTCCCCGCCTCTGATTCCCCACCTCTGTTTCCCCATATCTAAGTCCCCGCCTCTGATTCGCCAACTTTGATTCCCCACCTCTGATTCCCCAGCTCTGATTACCCGCCTCTGATTCCCCGCATCTGATTCCATGCATCTGATTCCCAGCCTCTGATTCCCAGCCTCTGATTCCCAACCTCTGATTCCCCACCTCTGATCCCCATATCTGATTCGCCGCCTCTGTTTCCCCGCCTCTGATTCCCCAAATCTGATTCCCCGCCTCTGATTACCCAGCTCTGATTCCCCGCGTCTGATTCCCTGCCTCTGATTCCCCGCCTCTGAATCCCCGTGTCTGATACCCAGCCTCTGATACCCCACCCCTGATTCCCCACCTCTGATTCCCCATATCTGATTCCCCGCCTCTCTTTCCGTGCCTCTAATTCCCCGCCTCTGATTCCCCATATCTGATTCCCCGCCTCCGATTCGCCAGCTCTGATTTCCCCGCCTCTGATTCCCCAGCTCTGTTTCCCCGCCTCTGATTCCCCGCCTCTGTTTCCCCATATCTAATTCCACGCCTCTGATTCCCAAACTCTGATTCCCCGCCTCTGATTCCCCAGCTCTGATTCCCCGCCTCTGATTCCCCACATCTGATTCCCTTCCTCTGATTCCCCGCCTCTGATTCCCTGCCTCTGATTCCCCAGCTCTGATTCCCCGTGTTTGATTCCCCGCCTCTGAATCCCCATCTCTGATTCCCGGCCTCTGATTGCCGGCCTCCGATTCCCGGCCTCTGATTCCCGGCCTCTGATTCCCGGCCTCTGATTCCCCGCCTCTGATTCCCCGCCTCTGATTCGCTGCCTCTGATTCCCCATCTCTGATTCTGCACATCTGATTCCCTGCCTCTGATTCCCCGCCTCTGACTCCCCGCCTCTGATTCCCTGCCTCTGTTTCCCATCCTCTGATTCCCCACCTCTGATTCCCCATATCTGATTCCCCGCCTCTGATTCACCAACTCTGATTCCCCGCCTCTGATTCCCCAGCTCTGATTCCCCGCCTCTGATTCACCATCTCTGATTCACCGCCTTTCATTCGCCACCCTGATTCCCCATATCAGATTCCCCATATCTGATTCCCCGCCTCTGATTCACCAACTCTGATTCCCCGCCTCTGATTCCCCAGCTCTGATTCCCCGCCTCTGATTCCCGGACTCTGATTCCTGGCCTCTTATTCCCGGCATCTGATTCCCGGCCTCTGTTTCCCCGCCTCTGATACCCCGCCTCTGATTCCCCATATTTTATTCCCCGCCTCTGATTCCCCATCTCTGATTCCCGGACTCTGATTCCTGGCCTCTTATTCCCGGCATCTGATTCCCGGCCTCTGATCCCGGCCTCTGATTCCCCGCTTCTGATTCTGATCCCTGCCTCTGATTCCCCATCTCTGATTCCGCACATCTGATTCCCTGCCTCTGATTCCCCACCTCTGATTCCCCATATCTGATTCCCCGCCTCTGTTTCCCCGCCTCTAATTCCCCGCCTCTGTTTCCCCATATCTATTTCCCCGCCTCTGATTCCCCGCCTCTGATTCCCCAGCTCTGATTCCCCGCCTCTGAATCCCCAACTCTGATTCCCTGCCTCTGATTCCCCAGCTCTGATTCCCCGCCTCTGATTCCCCAGCTCTGATTCCCTGCCTCTGTTTCGCAACCTCTGATTCCCCACCTCTGATTCCCCATATATGATTCCCCACCTCTGTTTCCCTGCCTCTGATTCCCAGCCTCTGTTTCCCCATATCTGATTCCCCGCCTCTGATTCCCCAACTCTGATTCCCCGCCTCTGATTCCCCAGCTCTGATTCCCCACCTATGATTCCCCGTGTTTGATTCACTGCCTCCGATTCCCCGCCTCTGATTCCCCATCTCTGATTCACCGCCTTTCATTCGCCACCTCTGATTCCCCATATCAGATTCCCCGCCTCTGATTCCCTGCCTCTGATTCCCCATCTCTGATTCCGCACATCTGATTCCCCGCCTCAGATTCCCTGCCTCTGATTCCCAACCTCTGATAACCCACCTCTGATTCCCCATATCTGATTCCCCGCCTCTGTTTCCCCGCCTCTGATTCCCCTCCTCTGATTCCCCAACTCTAATTCCCCGCCTCTGATTCCCCAGCTCTGATTCCCCGTGTTTGATTCCCTGCCTCTGATTCCCTGCCCTGATTCCCCATCTCTGTTTCACCGCCTTTGATTCGCCACCTCTGATTCCCCATATCTGATTCCCCGCCTCTGTTTCCCCGCCTCTGATTCCCTGCCTCTGATTCCCAACCTCTGATTCCACACCTCTGATTCCCCATATCTGATTCCCCGCCTCTGTTTCCCCGCCTCTGATTCCCTGCCCCTGTTTCCCCATATCTGATTCCCTGCCTCTGATTCCCCAACTCTGATTCCCCGCCTCTGATTCCCCAGCTCTGATTCCCAACCTCTGATTTCCCGTGTTTGATTCCCTGCCTCTGATTCCCCGCCTCTGATTCCCCATCTCTGATTCACCGCCTTTGATTCGCCACCTCTGATTCCACATATCTGATTCCCCACCTCTGTTTCCCCGCCTCTGATTCCCCGCCTCTGATTCTCCATATCTCATTCCCCGCCTCTGAATCCCCATCTCTGATTCCCGGACTCTGATTCCCACACTCTGATTCCCGGCCTCTTATTCCCAGCATCTGATTCCCGGCCTCTGATTCCCGGCCTCTGATTCCCCGCTTCTGATTCTGATTCCCTGCCTCTGATTCCCCATCTCTGATTCCGCACATCTGATTCCCTGCCTCTGATTCCCCACCTCTGATTCCCCATATCTGATTTCCCGCCTCTGTTTCCCCGCCTCTGATTCCCCGCCTCTGTTTCCCCATATCTAATTCTCAACCTCTGATGCCCCAACTCTGATTCCCTGCCTCTGATTCCCCGCGTTCTATTCCCTGCCTCTGATTCCCCGCCTGTGATTCCCCATCTCTGATTCACCACCTCTGATTCCCCACCTCTGATTCCCCATATCTAATTTCCCGCCTCTGTTTGCCCGCCTCTGATTCCCCGCCTCTGTTTCCCCATATCTGATTCCCCGCCTCTGAATCCCCAACTCTGATTCCCTGCCTCTGATTCCCCAGCTCTGATTCCCCGCCTTTGATTCCCCCCGTCTGATTCCCAGCCTCTGAATCCCCGTGTCTGATTTCCTGCCTCTGATTCCCCGCCTCTGATTCCCCATCTCTGATTCACAGCCTCTGATTCCCCACCTCTGATTCCCCATCTCTGATTCCGCACATCTGATTCCCTGCCTCTGATTCCCCAGCTCTGATTCCCCGCCTCTGATTCCCCGTGTTTGATTCCCTGCCTCTGATTCCCCGCCTCTGATTCACCATCTCAGATTCAACGCCTTTGATTCGCCACCTCTGATTCCCCATATCTGATTCCTCGCCTCTGTTTCCCCGCCTCTGATTCCCCTCCTCTGATTCCCCATATCTCATTCCCCGCCTCTGATTCCCCATCTCTGATTCCCGGACTCTGATTCCCCACCTCTGATTCCCGGCCTCTTATTCCCAGCATCTGATTCCGGCCTCTGATTCCCGGCCTCTGATTCCCTGCTTCTGATTCCCCATCTCTGATTCCGCAAATCTAATTCCCTGCCTCTGATTCCCCACCTCTGATTCCCCATATCTGATTCCCCGCCTCTGTTTCCCCACCTCTGATTCCCCACCTCTGTTTCCCCATATCTAAGTCCCCGCCTCTGATTCGCCAACTTTGATTCCCCACCTCTGATTCCCCAGCTCTGATTACCCGCCTCTGATTCCCCGCATCTGATTCCATGCATCTGATTCCCAGCCTCTGATTCCCAGCCTCTGATTCCCAACCTCTGATTCCCCACCTCTGATCCCCATATCTGATTCCCCGCCTCTGTTTCCCCGCCTCTGATTCCCCGCCTCTGTTTCCCCATATCTGATCCCCACCTCTATTTGCCCGCCTCTGATTCCCCGCCTCTGTTTCCCCATATCTGATTCCCCGCCTCTGAATCCCCAACTCTGATTCCCTGCCTCTAATTTCCCAGCTCTGATTCCCCACCTCTGATTCCCCGCGTCTGATTACCGGCCTCTGATTCCCCACCTCTGATTCCCCATCTCTGATTCACAACCTCTGATTCCCCACCTCTGATACCCCATATCTGATTCCCCGCCTCTGTTTCCCCGCCTCTGATTCCCCACCTCTGATTCCCAATATCTGATTCCCCGCCTCTGATTCCCCACCTCTGATTCCCTGCCTCTGATTCCCTGCCCTGATTCCCCATCTCTGTTTCACCGCCTTTGATTCGCCACCTCTGATTCCCCATATCTGATTCCCCACCTCTGTTTCCCCGCCTCTGATTCCCTGCCTCTGATTCCCAACCTCTGATTCCACACCTCTGATTCCCCATATCTGATACCCCGCCTCTGTTTCCCCGCCTCTGATTCCCTGCCCCTGTTTCCCCATATCTGATTCCCTGCCTCTGATTCCCCAACTCTGATTCCCCGCCTCTGATTCCCCAGCTCTGATTCCCCGACTCTGATTTCCCGTGTTTGATTCCCTGCCTCTGATTCCCCGCCTCTGATTCCCCATCTCTGATTCACCGCCTTTGATTCGCCACCTCTGATTCCACATATCTGATTCCCCACCTCTGTTTCCCCGCCTCTGATTCCCCGCCTCTGATTCTCCATATCACATTCCCCGCCTCTGAATCCCCATCTCTGATTCCCGGACTCTGATTCCCCACCTCTGATTCCCGGCCTCTTATTCCCAGCATCTGATTCCCGGCCTCTGATTCCCGGCCTCTGATTCCCCGCTTCTGATTCTGATTCCCTGCCTCTGATTCCCCATCTCTGATTCCGCACATCTGATTCACTGCCTCTGATTCCCCACCTCTGATTCCCCATATCTGATATCCCGCCTCTGTTTCCCCGCCTCTGATTCCCCGCCTCTGTTTCCCCATATCTAATTCCCAACCTCTGATGCCCCAACTCTGATTCCCTGCCTCTGATTTCCCGCGTTCTATTCCCTGCCTCTGATTCCCCGCCTGTGATTCCCCATCTCTGATTCACCACCTCTGATTCCCCACCTCTGATTCCCCATATCTAATTCCCCGCCTCTGAATCCCCGCCTCTGATTCCCCGCCTCTGTTTCCCCATATCTGATTCCCCGCCTCTGAATCCCCAACTCTGATTCCCTGCCTCTGATTCCCCAGCTCTGATTCCCCGCCTTTGATTCCCCCCGTCTGATTCCCAGCCTCTGAATCCCCGTGTCTGATTTCCTGCCTCTGATTCCCCGCCTCTGATTCCCCATCTCTGATTCACAGTCTCTGATTCCCCACCTCTGATTCCCCATCTCTGATTCCGCACATCTGATTCCCTGCCTCTGATTCCCCGACTCTGATCCCCACCTCTGATTCCCCAGCTCTGATTCCCCGCCTCTGATTCCCCAACTCTGATTCCCCGCCTCTGATTCCCCAGCTCTGATTCCCCGCCTCTGATTCCCCGTGTTTGATTCCCTGCCTCTGATTCCCCGCCTCTGATTCCCCATCTCTGATTCAACGCCTTTGATTCGCCACCTCTGATTCCCCATATCTGATTCCTCGCCTCTGTTTCCCAGCCTCTGATTCCCCTCCTCTGATTCCCCATATCTCATTCCCCGCCTCTGATTCCCTATCTCTGATTCCCGGACTCTGATTCCCCACCTCTGATTCCCGGCCTCTTATTCCCGGCATCTGATTCCGGCCTCTGATTCCCGGCCTCTGATTCCCTGCTTCTGATTCCCCATTTCTGATTCCGCAAATCTAATTCCCTGCCTCTGATTCCCCACCTCTGATTCCCCATATCTGATTCCCCGCCTCTGTTACCCCGCCTCTGATTCCCCGCCTCTGTTTCCCCATATCTAAGTCCCCGCCTCTGATTCCCCAACTTTGATTCCCCACCTCTGATTCCCCAGCTCTGATTCCCCGCCTCTGATTCCCCGCATCTGATTCCATGCATCTGATTCCCAGCCTCTGATTCCCAGCCTCTGATTCCCAACCTCTGATTCCCCACCTCTGATCCCCATATCTGATTCCCCGCCTCTGTTTCCCCGCCTCTGATTCCCCGCCTCTGTTTCCCCATATCTGATCCCCGCCTCTATTTGCCCACCTCTGATTCCCCGCCTCTGTTTCCCCATATCTGATTCCCCGCCTCTGAATCCCCAACTCTGATTCCCTGCCTCTAATTTCCCAGCTCTGATTCCCCGCCTCTGATTCCCCGCGTCTGATTACCGGCCTCTGATTCCCCGCCTCTGATTCCCCATCTCTGATTCACAACCTCTGATTCCCCACCTCTGATACCCCATATCTGATTCCCCGCCTCTGTTTCCCCGCCTCTGATTCCCCACCTCTGATTCCCAATATCTGATTCCCCACCTCTGATTCCCCACCTCTGATTCCCCGCCTCTGATTCGCCAGCTATGATTCCCCGCCTCTTATTCCCCGCGTCTGATTCCCTGCCTCTGATTCCCCGCCTCTGATTCCACATCTCTGATTCACCACCTCTGATTCCCCGCGTCTGATTCCCTGCCTCTGATTCCCCATCTCTGATTCCCCATCTCTGATTGCCTAATTCTGATTCCCCTCCTCTGATTCCCCGTGTTTGATTCCCTGCCTCTGATTCCCGGCCTCTGATTCCCCATCTCTGATTCACCGCCTTTGATTCGCCACCTCTGATTCGCCATATCTGATTCCCCGCCTCTGTTTCCCTGCCTCTGATTCCCCGCCTCTGATTCCCCATATCTCATTCCCCGCCTCTGAATCCCCGTGTTTGATTCCCTGCCTCTGATTCCCGGCCTCTGATTCCCCATCTCTGATTCACCACCTCTGATTCCCGGCCTCTTATTCCCAGCATCTGATTCCGGCCTCTGATTCCCGGCCTCTGATTCCCTGCTTCTGATTCCCCATCTCTGATTCCGCAAATCTAATTCCCTGCCTCTGATTCCCCACCTCTGATTCCCCATATCTGATTCCCCGCCTCTGTTTCCCCGCCTCTGATTCCCCACCTCTGTTTCCCCATATCTAAGTCCCCGCCTCTGATTCGCCAACTTTGATTCCCCACCTCTGATTCCCCAGCTCTGATTACCCGCCTCTGATTCCCCGCATCTGATTCCATGCATCTGATTCCCAGCCTCTGATTCCCAGCCTCTGATTCCCAACCTCTGATTCCCCACCTCTGATCCCCATATCTGATTCCCCGCCTCTGTTTCCCCGCCTCTGATTCCCCAAATCTGATTCCCCGCCTCTGATTACCCAGCTCTGATTCCCCGCGTCTGATTCCCTGCCTCTGATTCCCCGCCTCTGAATCCCCGTGTCTGATACCCAGCCTCTGATACCCCACCCCTGATTCCCCACCTCTGATTCCCCATATCTGATTCCCCGCCTCTCTTTCCGTGCCTCTAATTCCCCGCCTCTGATTCCCCATATCTGATTCCCCGCCTCCGATTCCCCAGCTCTGATTTCCCCGCCTCTGATTCCCCAGCTCTGTTTCCCCGCCTCTGATTCCCCGCCTCTGTTTCCCCATATCTAATTCCACGCCTCTGATTCCCAAACTCTGATTCCCCGCCTCTGATTCCCCAGCTCTGATTCCCCGCCTCTGATTCCCCACATCTGATTCCCTTCCTCTGATTCCCCGCCTCTGATTCCCTGCCTCTGATTCCCCAGCTCTGATTCCCCGTGTTTGATTCCCCGCCTCTGAATCCCCATCTCTGATTCCCGGCCTCTGATTGCCGGCCTCCGATTCCCGGCCTCTGATTCCCGGCCTCTGATTCCCGGCCTCTGATACCCCGCCTCTGATTCCCCGCCTCTGATTCGCTGCCTCTGATTCCCCATCTCTGATTCTGCACATCTGATTCCCTGCCTCTGATTCCCCGCCTCTGACTCCCCGCCTCTGATTCCCTGCCTCTGTTTCCCATCCTCTGATTCCCCACCTCTGATTCCCCATATCTGATTCCCCGCCTCTGTTTCCCCATATCTGATTCCCCGCCTCTGATTCACCAACTCTGATTCCCCGCCTCTGATTCCCCAGCTCTGATTCCCCGCCTCTGATTCACCATCTCTGATTCACCGCCTTTCATTCGCCACCCTGATTCCCCATATCAGATTCCCCGCCTCTGTTTCCCCGCCTCTGATACCCCGCCTCTGATTCCCCATATTTCATTCCCCGCCTCTGATTCCCCATCTCTGATTCCCGGACTCTGATTCCTGGCCTCTTATTCCCGGCATCTGATTCCCGGCCTCTGATCCCGGCCTCTGATTCCCCGCTTCTGATTCTGATCCCTGCCTCTGATTCCCCATCTCTGATTCCGCACATCTGATTCCCTGCCTCTGATTCCCCACCTCTGATTCCCCATATCTGATTCCCCGCCTCTGTTTCCCCGCCTCTAATTCCCCGCCTCTGTTTCCCCATATCTATTTCCCCGCCTCTGATTCCCCGCCTCTGATTCCCCAGCTCTGATTCCCCGCCTCTGAATCCCCAACTCTGATTCCCTGCCTCTGATTCCCCAGCTCTGATTCCCCGCCTCTGATTCCCCAGCTCTGATTCCCTGCCTCTGTTTCGCAACCTCTGATTCCCCACCTCTGATTCCCCATATATGATTCCCCACCTCTGTTTCCCTGCCTCTGATTCCCAGCCTCTGTTTCCCCATATCTGATTCCCCGCCTCTGATTCCCCAACTCTGATTCCCCGCCTCTGATTCCCCAGCTCTGATTCCCCACCTATGATTCCCCGTGTTTGATTCACTGCCTCCGATTCCCCGCCTCTGATTCCCCATCTCTGATTCACCGCCTTTCATTCGCCACCTCTGATTCCCCATATCAGATTCCCCGCCTCTGATTCCCTGCCTCTGATTCCCCATCTCCGATTCCGCACATCTGATTCCCCGCCTCAGATTCCCTGCCTCTGATTCCCAACCTCTGATAACCCACCTCTGATTCCCCATATCTGATTCCCCGCCTCTGTTTCCCCGCCTCTGATTCCCCTCCTCTGATTCCCCAACTCTAATTCCCCGCCTCTGATTCCCCAGCTCTGATTCCCCGTGTTTGATTCCCTGCCTCTGATTCCCTGCCCTGATTCCCCATCTCTGTTTCACCGCCTTTGATTCGCCACCTCTGATTCCCCATATCTGATTCCCCGCCTCTGTTTCCCCGCCTCTGATTCCCTGCCTCTGATTCCCAACCTCTGATTCCACACCTCTGATTCCCCATATCTGATTCCCCGCCTCTGTTTCCCCGCCTCTGATTCCCTGCCCCTGTTTCCCCATATCTGATTCCCTGCCTCTGATTCCCCAACTCTGATTCCCCGCCTCTGATTCCCCAGCTCTGATTCCCAACCTCTGATTTCCCGTGTTTGATTCCCTGCCTCTGATTCCCCGCCTCTGATTCCCCATCTCTGATTCACCGCCTTTGATTCGCCACCTCTGATTCCACATATCTGATTCCCCACCTCTGTTTCCCCGCCTCTGATTCCCCGCCTCTGATTCTCCATATCTCATTCCCCGCCTCTGAATCCCCATCTCTGATTCCCGGACTCTGATTCCCCACCTCTGATTCCCGGCCTCTTATTCCCAGCATCTGATTCCCGGCCTCTGATTCCCGGCCTCTGATTCCCCGCTTCTGATTCTGATTCCCTGCCTCTGATTCCCCATCTCTGATTCCGCACATCTGATTCCCTGCCTCTGATTCCCCACCTCTGATTCCCCATATCTGATTTCCCGCCTCTGTTTCCCCGCCTCTGATTCCCCGCCTCTGGTTCCCCATATCTAATTCTCAACCTCTGATGCCCCAACTCTGATTCCCTGCCTCTGATTCCCCGCGTTCTATTCCCTGCCTCTGATTCCCCGCCTGTGATTCCCCATCTCTGATTCACCACCTCTGATTCCCCACCTCTGATTCCCCATATCTAATTTCCCGCCTCTGTTTGCCCGCCTCTGATTCCCCGCCTCTGTTTCCCCATATCTGATTCCCCGCCTCTGAATCCCCAACTCTGATTCCCTGCCTCTGATTCCCCAGCTCTGATTCCCCGCCTTTGATTCCCCCCGTCTGATTCCCAGCCTCTGAATCCCCGTGTCTGATTTCCTGCCTCTGATTCCCCGCCTCTGATTCCCCATCTCTGATTCACAGCCTCTGATTCACCACCTCTGATTCCCCATCTCTGATTCCGCACATCTGATTCCCTGCCTCTGATTCCCCAGCTCTGATTCCCCGCCTCTGATTCCCCGTGTTTGATTCCCTGCCTCTGATTCCCCGCCTCTGATTCACCATCTCTGATTCAACGCCTTTGATTCGCCACCTCTGATTCCCCATATCTGATTCCTCGCCTCTGTTTCCCCGCCTCTGATTCCCCTCCTCTGATTCCCCATATCTCATTCCCCGCCTCTGATTCCCCATCTCTGATTCCCGGACTCTGATTCCCCACCTCTGATTCCCGGCCTCTTATTCCCAGCATCTGATTCCGGCCTCTGATTCCCGGCCTCTGATTCCCTGCTTCTGATTCCCCATCTCTGATTCCGCAAATCTAATTCCCTGCCTCTGATTCCCCACCTCTGATTCCCCATATCTGATTCCCCGCCTCTGTTTCCCCGCCTCTGATTCCCCACCTCTGTTTCCCCATATCTAAGTCCCCGCCTCTGATTCGCCAACTTTGATTCCCCACCTCTGATTCCCCAGCTCTGATTACCCGCCTCTGATTCCCCGCATCTGATTCCATGCATCTGATTCCCAGCCTCTGATTCCCAGCCTCTGATTCCCAACCTCTGATTCCCCACCTCTGATCCCCATATCTGATTCCCCGCCTCTGTTTCCCTGCCTCTGATTCCCCGCCTCTGTTTCCCCATATCTGATCCCCACCTCTATTTGCCCGCCTCTGATTCCCCGCCTCTGTTTCCCCATATCTGATTCCCCGCCTCTGAATCCCCAACTCTGATTCCCTGCCTCTAATTTCCCAGCTCTGATTCCCCACCTCTGATTCCCCGCGTCTGATTACCGGCCTCTGATTCCCCACCTCTGATTCCCCATCTCTGATTCACAACCTCTGATTCCCCACCTCTGATACCCCATATCTGATTCCCGCCTCTGTTTCCCCGCCTCTGATTCCCCACCTCTGATTCCCAATATCTGATTCCCCGCCTCTGATTCCCCACCTCTGATTCCCTGCCTCTGATTCCCTGCCCTGATTCCCCATCTCTGTTTCACCGCCTTTGATTCGCCACCTCTGATTCCCCATATCTGATTCCCCACCTCTGTTTCCCCGCCTCTGATTCCCTGCCTCTGATTCCCAACCTCTGATTCCACACCTCTGATTCCCCATATCTGATACCCCGCCTCTGTTTCCCCGCCTCTGATTCCCTGCCCCTGTTTCCCCATATCTGATTCCCTGCCTCTGATTCCCCAACTCTGATTCCCCGCCTCTGATTCCCCAGCTCTGATTCCCCGCCTCTGATTTCCCGTGTTTGATTCCCTGCCTCTGATTCCCCGCCTCTGATTCCCCATCTCTGATTCACCGCCTTTGATTCGCCACCTCTGATTCCACATATCTGATTCCCCACCTCTGTTTCCCCGCCTCTGATTCCCCGCCTCTGATTCTCCATATCTCATTCCCCGCCTCTGAATCCCCATCTCTGATTCCCGGACTCTGATTCCCCACCTCTGATTCCCGGCCTCTTATTCCCAGCATCTGATTCCCGGCCTCTGATTCCCGGCCTCTGATTCCCCGCTTCTGATTCTGATTCCCTGCCTCTGATTCCCCATCTCTGATTCCGCACATCTGATTCACTGCCTCTGATTCCCCACCTCTGATTCCCCATATCTGATATCCCGCCTCTGTTTCCCCGCCTCTGATTCCCCGCCTCTGTTTCCCCATATCTAATTCCCAACCTCTGATGCCCCAACTCTGATTCCCTGCCTCTGATTTCCCGCGTTCTATTCCCTGCCTCTGATTCCCCGCCTGTGATTCCCCATCTCTGATTCACCACCTCTGATTCCCCACCTCTGATTCCCCATATCTAATTCCCCGCCTCTGAATCCCCGCCTCTGATTCCCCGCCTCTGTTTCCCCATATCTGATTCCCCGCCTCTGAATCCCCAACTCTGATTCCCTGCCTCTGATTCCCCAGCTCTGATTCCCCGCCTTTGATTCCCCCCGTCTGATTCCCAGCCTCTGAATCCCCTGTCTGATTTCCTGCCTCTGATTCCCCGCCTCTGATTCCCCATCTCTGATTCACAGCCTCTGATTCCCCACCTCTGATTCCCCATCTCTGATTCCGCACATCTGATTCCCTGCCTCTGATTCCCCGACTCTGATCCCCACCTCTGATTCCCCAGCTCTGATTCCCCGCCTCTGATTCCCCAACTCTGATTCCCCGCCTCTGATTCCCCAGCTCTGATTCCCCGCCTCTGATTCCCCGTGTTTTATTCCCTGCCTCTGATTCCCCGCCTCTGATTCCCCATCTCTGATTCAACGCCTTTGATTCGCCACCTCTGATTCCCCATATCTGATTCCTCGCCTCTGTTTCCCAGCCTCTGATTCCCCTCCTCTGATTCCCCATATCTCATTCCCCGCCTCTGATTCCCTATCTCTGATTCCCGGAATCTGATTCCCCACCTCTGATTCCCGGCCTCTTATTCCCGGCATCTGATTCCGGCCTCTGATTCCCGGCCTCTGATTCCCTGCTTCTGATTCCCCATTTCTGATTCCGCAAATCTAATTCCCTGCCTCTGATTCCCCACCTCTGATTCCCCATATCTGATTCCCCGCCTCTGTTACCCCGCCTCTGATTCCCCGCCTCTGTTTCCCCATATCTAAGTCCCCGCCTCTGATTCCCCAACTTTGATTCCCCACCTCTGATTCCCCAGCTCTGATTCCCCGCCTCTGATTCCCCGCATCTGATTCCATGCATCTGATTCCCAGCCTCTGATTCCCAGCCTCTGATTCCCAACCTCTGATTCCCCACCTCTGATCCCCATATCTGATTCCCCGCCTCTGTTTCCCCGCCTCTGATTCCCCGCCTCTGTTTCCCCATATCTGATCCCCGCCTCTATTTGCCCACCTCTGATTCCCCGCCTCTGTTTCCCCATATCTGATTCCCCGCCTCTGAATCCCCAACTCTGATTCCCTGCCTCTAATTTCCCAGCTCTGATTCCCCGCCTCTGATTCCCCGCGTCTGATTACCGGCCTCTGATTCCCCGCCTCTGATTCCCCATCTCTGATTCACAACCTCTGATTCCCCACCTCTGATACCCCATATCTGATTCCCCGCCTCTGTTTCCCCGCCTCTGATTCCCCACCTCTGATTCCCAATATCTGATTCCCCACCTCTGATTCCCCACCTCTGATTCCCCGCCTCTGATTCGCCAGCTATGATTCCCCGCCTCTTATTCCCCGCGTCTGATTCCCTGCCTCTGATTCCCCGCCTCTGATTCCACATCTCTGATTCACCACCTCTGCTTCCCCGCGTCTGATTCCCTGCCTCTGATTCCCCATCTCTGATTCCCCATCTCTGATTGCCTAATTCTGATTCCCCTCCTCTGATTCCCCGTGTTTGATTCCCTGCCTCTGATTCCCGGCCTCTGATTCCCCATCTCTGATTCACCGCCTTTGATTCGCCACCTCTGATTCGCCATATCTGATTCCCCGCCTCTGTTTCCCCGCCTCTGATTCCCCGCCTCTGATTCCCCATATCTCATTCCCCGCCTCTGAATCCCCATCTCTGATTCCCGGACTCTGATTCCCCACCTCTGATTCCCGGCCTCTTATTCCCGGCATCTGATTCCGGCCTCTGATTCCCGGCCTCTGATTCCCTGCTTCTGATTCTGATTCCCTGCCTTTGATTCCCCATCTCTGATTCCGCACATCTGATTCCCTGCCTCTGATTCCCCATCTCTGATTCCGCACATCTGATTCCCTGCCTCTGATTCCCCGCCTCTGAATCCCCGTGTTTGATACCCAGCCTCTGATACCCCACCCCTGATTCCCCACCTCTGATTCCCCATATCTGATTCCCCGCCTCTCTTTCCGTGCCTCTAATTCCCCGCCTCTGATTCCCCATATCTGATTCCCCGCCTCCGATTCCCCAACTCTGATTTCCCCGCCACTGATTCCCCAGCTCTGTTTCCCCGCCTCTGATTCCCCGCCTCTGTTTCCCCATATCTAATTCCACGCCTCTGATTCCCAAACTCTGATTCCCCGCCTCTGATTCCCCAGCTCTGATTCCCCGCCTCTGATTCCCCACATCTGATTCCCTTCCTCTGATTCCCCGCCTCTGATTCCCTGCCTCTGATTCCCCAGCTCTGATTCCCCGTGTTTGATTTCCCGCCTCTGAATCCCCATCTCTGATTCCCGGCCTCTGATTGCCGCCCTCTGATTCCCGGCCTCTGATTCCCGGCCTCTGATTCCCGGCCTCTGATTCCCCGCCTCTGATTCCCCGCCTCTGATTCGCTGCCTCTGATTCCCCATCTCTGATTCTGCACATCTGATTCCCTGCCTCTGATTCCCCGCCTCTGACTCCCCGCCTCTGATTCCCTGCCTCTGTTTCCCATCCTCTGATTCCCCACCTCTGATTCCCCATATCTGATTCCCCGCATCTGTTTCCCCATATCTGATTCCCCACCTCTGATTCCCCAACTCTGATTCCCCGCCTCTGATTCCCCAGCTCTGATTCCCCGCCTCTGATTCCCCGTGTTTGATTCCCTGCCTCTGATTCCCCGCCTCTGATTCACCATCTCTGATTCACCGCCTTTCATTCGCCACCCTGATTCCCCATATCAGATTCCCCGCCTCTGTTTCCCCGCCTCTGATACCCCGCCTCTGATTCCCCATATTTCATTCCCCGCCTCTGATTCCCCATCTCTGATTCCCGGACTCTGATTCCTGGCCTCTTATTCCCGGCATCTGATTCCCGGCCTCTGATCCCGGCCTCTGATTCCCCGCTTCTGATTCTGATCCCTGCCTCTGATTCCCCATCTCTGATTCCGCACATCTGATTCCCTGCCTCTGATTCCCCACCTCTGATTCCCCATATCTGATTCCCCGCCTCTGTTTCCCCGCCTCTAATTCCCCGCCTCTGTTTCCCCATATCTATTTCCCCGCCTCTGATTCCCCGCCTCTGATTCCCCAGCTCTGATTCCACGCCTCTGAATCCCCAACTCTGATTCCCTGCCTCATATTCCGCAGCTCTGATTCCCCGCCTCTGATTCCCCAGCTCTGATTCCCTGCCTCTGTTTCGCAACCTCTGATTCCCCACCTCTGATTCCCCATATATGATTCCCCACCTATGTTTCCCTGCCTCTGATTCCCAGCCTCTGTTTCCCCATATCTGATTCCCCGCCTCTGATTCCCCAACTCTGATTCCCCGCCTCTGATTCCCCAGCTCTGATTCCCCACCTATGATTCCCCATGTTTGATTCACTGCCTCTGATTCCCCGCCTCTGATTCCCCATCTCTGATTCACCGCCTTTCATTCGCCACCTCTGATTCCCCATATCAGATTCCCCGCCTCTGTTTCCCCGCCTCTGATTCCCCTCCTCTGTTTCCCCATATCTGATTCCCCGCTTCTGATTCCCCAACTCTGATTCCCCGCCTCTGATTCCCCAGCTCTGATTCCCCGCCTTTGATTCCCCCCGTCTGATTCCCAGCCTCTGAGTCCCCGTGTCTGATTTCCTGCCTCTGATTCCCCGCCTCTGATTCCCCATCTCTGATTCACAGCCGCTGATTCCCCACCTCTGATTCCCCATCTCTGATTCCGCACATCTGATTCCCTGCCTCTGATTCCCCGACTCTGATCCCCACCTCTGATTCCCCAGCTCTGATTCCCCGCCTCTGATTCCCCAACTCTGATTCCCCGCCTCTGATTCCCCAGCTCTGATTCCCCGCCTCTGATTCCCCGTGTTTGATTCCCTGCCTCTGATTCCCCGCCTCTGATTCCCCATCTCTGATTCAACGCCTTTGATTCGCCACCTCTGATTCCCCATATCTGATTCCTCGCCTCTGTTTCCCCGCCTCTGATTCCCCTCCTCTGATTCCCCATATCTCATTCCCCGCCTCTGATTCCCAATCTCTGATTCCCGGTCTCTTATTCCCGGCATCTGATTCCGGCCTCTGATTCCCGGCCTCTGATTCCCTGCTTCTGATTCCCCATCTCTGATTCCGCAAATCTAATTCCCTGCCTCTGATTCCCCACCTCTGATTCCCCATATCTGATTCCCCGCCTCTGTTTCCCCGCCTCTGATTCCCCGCCTCTGTTTCCCCATATCTAAGTCCCCGCCTCTGATTCCCCAACTTTGATTCCCCACCTCTGATTCCCCAGCTCTGATTCCCCGCCTCTGATTCCCCGCATCTGATTCCATGCATCTGATTCCCAGCCTCTGATTCCCAGCCTCTGATTCCCAACCTCTGATTCCCCACCTCTGATCCCCATATCTGATTCCCCGCCTCTGTTTCCCCGCCTCTGATTCCCCGCCTCTGTTTCCCCATATCTGAACCCCGCCTCTATTTGCCCGCCTCTGATTCATCGCCTCTGTTTCCCCATATCTGATTCCCCGCCTCTGAATCCCCAACTCTGATTCCCTGCCTCTAATTTCCCAGCTCTGATTCCCCGGCTCTGATTCCCCGCGTCTGATTACCGGCCTCTGATTCCCCGCCTCTGATTCCCCATCTCTGATTCACAACCTCTGATTCCCCACCTCTGATACCCCATATCTGATTCCCCGCCTCTGTTTCCCCGCCTCTGATTCCCCATATCTGATTCCCCACCTATTTTCCCCGCCTCTGATTCCCCGCCTCTGATTCCCCATCTCTGATTCCTGGACTCTGATTCCCCACTTCTGATTCCCCATCTCTGATTCCTCACATCCGATTCCATGCCTCTGATACCCCGCCTCTGATTCCCCGCCTCTGATTCCCTCCTCTGATTCCCAACCTCTGATTCCCGACCTCTGAGTCCCCATATCTGATTCCCCGCCTCTGTTTCCCCGCCTCTGATTCCCCGCCTCTGTTTCCCCATATCTGATTCCCCACTCTGATTCCCCAAGTCTGATTCCCCGCCTCTGATTCCCCAGCTCTGATTCCCCGCCTCTGATTCCCCGCGTCTTATTCCCTGCATCTGATTCCCCGCCTCTGATTCCCCATCTCTGATTCCCAGCCTCTGAATCCCCGTGTCTGATACCCAGCCTCTGATACCCCGCCCCTGATTCCCCACCTCTGATTCCCCATATCTGATACCCCGCCTCTGTTTCTGCGCCTCTGATTCCCCGCCTCTGATTCCCCATTTCTGATTCCCCGCCTCTGACTCCCCAACTCTGATTCCACGCTTCTGATTCCCCAGCTCTGATTCCCCGCCTCTGATTCCCCGCCTCTGTTTCCCCATATCTGATTCCCCGCCTCTGATTCCCCAACTCTGATTCCCCGCCTCTGATTCCCCAGCTCTGATTCCCCGTGTTTGATTCCCCGCCTCTGATTCCCCATCTTTGATTCCCGGCCTCTGATTGCCGGCCTCTGATTCCCGGCGTCTCATCCCCGGCCTCTGATTCCCGGCCTCTGATTCCCCGCCTCTGATTCCCCATCTCTGATTCCGCACATCTGAATCTCTGCCTCTGATTCCCCACCTCTGACTCCCCGCCTCTGATTCCCTGCCTCTGTTTCCCAACCTCTGATTCCCCATATCTCATTCCCAACCTCTGATTCCCCATCTCTGATTCCAGGACTCTGATTCCTGGCCTCTTATTCCCGGCATCTGAATCCCGGACTCTGATCCCGGCCTCTGATTCCCCACTTCTGATTCTGATCCCAGCCTCTGATTCCCCATCTCTGATTCCGCACATCTGATTCCCTGCCTCTGATTCCACACCTCTGATTCCCCATATCTGATTCCCCGCCTCTGTTTCCCCGCCTCTGATTCCCCGCCTCTGTTTCCCCATATCTAATTCCCCGCCTCTGATTCCCCAAATCTGATTCCCCGCCTCTGATTACCCAGCTCTGATTCCCCGCGTCTGATTCCCTGCCTCTGATTCCCCGCCTCTGAATCCCAGTGTCTGATAGCCAGCCTCTGATACCCCACCCCTGATTCCCCACCTCTGATTCCCCATATCTGATTCCCCGCCTCTCTTTCCGTGCCTCTAATTCCCCGCCTCTGATTCCCCATATCTGATTCCCCGCCTCCGATTCCCCAACTCTGATTTCCCCGCCTCTGATTCCCCAGCTCTGTTTCCCCGCCTCTGATTCCCCGCCTCTGTTTCCCCATATCTAATTCCACGCCTCTGATTCCCAAACTCTGATTCCCCGCCTCTGATTCCCCAGCTCTGATTCCCCGCCTCTGATTCCCCACATCTGATTCCCTTCCTCTGATTCCCCGCCTCTGATTCCCTGCCTCTGATTCCCCAGCTCTGATTCCCCGTGTTTGATTCCCCGCCTCTGAATCCCCATCTCTGATTCCCGGCCTCTGATTGCCGGCCTCCGATTCCCCGCCTCTGATTCCCCAGCTCTGATTCCCCGCCTCTGATTCCCCGTGTTTGATTCCCTGCCTCTGATTCCCCGCCTCTGATTCACCATCTCTGATTCACCGCCTTTCATTCGCCACCCTGATTCCCCATATCAGATTCCTCGCCTCTGTTTCCCCGCCTCTGATACCCCGCCTCTGATTCCCCATATTTCATTCCCCGCCTCTGATTCCCCATCTCTGATTCCCGGACTCTGATTCCTGGCCTCTTATTCCCGGCATCTGATTCCCGGCCTCTGATCCCAGCCTCTGATTCCCCGCTTCTGATTCTGATCCCTGCCTCTGATTCCCCATCTCTGATTCCGCACATCTGATTCCCTGCCTCTGATTCCCCACCTCTGATTCCCCATATCTGATTCCCCGCCTCTGTTTCCCCGCCTCTAATTCCCCGCCTCTGTTTCCCCATATCTATTCCCCGCCTCTGATTCCCCGCCTCTGATTCCCCAGCTCTGATTCCCCGCCTCTGAATCCCCAACTCTGATTCCCTTCCTCTGATTCCCCAGCTCTGATTCCCCGCCTCTGATTCCCCAGCTCTGATTCCCTGCCTCTGTTTCGCAACCTCTGATTCCCCACCTCTGATTCCCCATATATGATTCCCCACCTCTGTTTCCCTGCCTCTGATTCCCAGCCTCTGTTTCCCCATATCTGATTCCCCGCCTCTGATTCCCCAACTCTGATTCCCCGCCTCTGATTCCCCAGCTCTGATTCCCCACCTATGATTCCCCGTGTTTGATTCACTGCCTCTGATTCCCCGCCTCTGATTCCCCATCTCTGATTCACCACCTTTCATTCGCCACCTCTGATTCCCCATATCAGATTCCCCGCCTCTGATTCCCTCCCTCTGATTCCCCATCTCCGATTCCGCACATCTGATTCCCCGCCTCAGATTCCCTGCCTCTGATTCCCAACCTCTGATAACCCACCTCTGATTCCCCATATCTGATTCCCCGCCTCTGTTTCCCCGCCACTGATTCCCCTCCTCTGATTCCCCAACTCTAATTCCCCGCCTCTGATTCCCCAGCTCTGATTCCCCGTGTTTGATTCCCTGCCTCTGATTCCCTGCCCTGATTCCCCATCTCTGTTTCACCGCCTTTGATTCGCCACCTCTGATTCCCCATATCTGATTCCCCGCCTCTGTTTCCCCGCCTCTGATTCCCTGCCTCTGATTCCCAACCTCTGATTCCACACCTCTGATTCCCCATATCTGATTCCCCGCCTCTGTTTCCCCGCCTCTGATTCCCTGCCCCTGTTTCCCCATATCTGATTCCCTGCCTCTGATTCCCCAACTCTGATTCCCCGCCTCTGATTCCTCAGCTCTGATTCCCCACCTCTGATTTCCCGTGTTTGAATCCCTGCCTCTGATTCCCCGCCTCTGATTCCCCATCTCTGATTCACCGCCTCTGATTCCCCGCCTCTGATTCCCCATATCTAATTCCCCGCCTCTGAATCCCCATCTCTGATTCCCGGACTCTGATTCCCCACCTCTGATTTCCGGCCTCTTATTCCCAGCATCTGATTCCCGGCCTCTGATTCCCGGCCTCTGATTCCCCGCTTCTGATTCTGATTCCCTGCCTCTGATTCCCCATCTCTGATTCCGCACATCTGATTCCCTGCCTCTGATTCCCCACCTCTGATTCCCCATATCTGATTTCCCGCCTCTGTTTCCCCGCCTCTGATTCCCCGCCTCTGTTTCCCCATATCTAATTCCCCGCCTCTGATTCCCCGCCTCTGATTCCCCAAATCTGATTCCCCGCCTCTGATTACCCAGCTCTGATTCCCCGCGTCTGATTCCCTGCCTCTGATTCCCCGCCTCTGAATCCCCGTGTCTGATACCCAGCCTCTGATACCCCACCCCTGATTCCCCACCTCTGATTCCCCATATCTGATTCCCCGCCTCTCTTTCCGTGCCTCTAATTCCCCGCCTCTGATTCCCCATATCTGATTCCCCGCCTCCGATTCCCCAACTCTGATTTCCCCGCCTCTGATTCCCCAGCTCTGTTTCCCCGCCTCTGTTTCCCCGCCTCTGATTCCCTGCCTCTGATTCCCAACCTCTGATTCCACACCTCTGATTCCCCATATCTGATTCCCCGCCTCTGATTCCCCAGCTCTGATTCCCAACCTCTGATTTCCCGTGTTTGATTCCCTGCCTCTGATTCCCCGCCTCTGATTCCCCATCTCTGATTCACCGCCTTTGATTCGCCACCTCTGATTCCACATATCTGATTCCCCACCTCTGTTTCCCCGCCTCTGATTCCCCGCCTCTGATTCTCCATATCTCATTCCCCGCCTCTGAATCCCCATCTCTGATTCCCGGACTCTGATTCCCCACCTCTGATTCCCGGCCTCTTATTCCCAGCATCTGATTCCCGGCCTCTGATTCCCGGCCTCTGATTCCCCGCTTCTGATTCTGATTCCCTGCCTCTGATTCCCCATCTCTGATTCCGCACATCTGATTCCCTGCCTCTGATTCCCCACCTCTGATTCCCCATATCTGATTTCCCGCCTCTGTTTCCCCGCCTCTGATTCCCCGCCTCTGTTTCCCCATATCTAATTCTCAACCTCTGATGCCCCAACTCTGATTCCCTGCCTCTGATTCCCCGCGTTCTATTCCCTGCCTCTGATTCCCCGCCTGTGATTCCCCATCTCTGATTCACCACCTCTGATTTCCCACCTCTGATTCCCCATATCTAATTTCCCGCCTCTGTTTGCCCGCCTCTGATTCCCCGCCTCTGTTTCCCCATATCTGATTCCCCGCCTCTGAATCCCCAACTCTGATTCCCTGCCTCTGATTCCCCAGCTCTGATTCCCCGCCTTTGATTCCCCCCGTCTGATTCCCAGCCTCTGAATCCCCGTGTCTGATTTCCTGCCTCTGATTCCCCGCCTCTGATTCCCCATCTCTGATTCACAGCCTCTGATTCCCCACCTCTGATTCCCCATCTCTGATTCCGCACATCTGATTCCCTGCCTCTGATTCCCCAGCTCTGATTCCCCGCCTCTGATTCCCCGTGTTTGATTCCCTGCCTCTGATTCCCCGCCTCTGATTCACCATCTCTGATTCAACGCCTTTGATTCGCCACCTCTGATTCCCCATATCTGATTCCTCGCCTCTGTTTCCCCGCCTCTGATTCCCCTCCTCTGATTCCCCATATCTCATTCCCCGCCTCTGATTCCCCATCTCTGATTCCCGGACTCTGATTCCCCACCTCTGATTCCCGGCCTCTTATTCCCAGCATCTGATTCCGGCCTCTGATTCCCGGCCTCTGATTCCCTGCTTCTGATTCCCCATCTCTGATTCCGCAAATCTAATTCCCTGCCTCTGATTCCCCACCTCTGATTCCCCATATCTGATTCCCCGCCTCTGTTTCCCCGCCTCTGATTCCCCACCTGTTTCCCCATATCTAAGTCCCCGCCTCTGATTCGCCAACTTTGATTCCCCACCTCTGAATCCCCAGCTCTGATTACCCGCCTCTGATTCCCCGCATCTGATTCCATGCATCTGATTCCCAGCCTCTGATTCCCAGCCACTGATTCCCAACCTCTGATTCCCCACCTCTGATCCCCATATCTGATTCCCCGCCTCTGTTTCCCCGCCTCTGATTCCCCAAATCTGATTCCCCGCCTCTGATTACCCAGCTCTGATTCCCCGCGTCTGATTCCCTGCCTCTGATTCCCCGCCTCTGAATCCCCGTGTCTGATACCCAGCCTCTGATACCCCACCCCTGATTCCCCACCTCTGATTCCCCATATCTGATACCCCGCCTCTCTTTCCGTGCCTCTAATTCCCCGCCTCTGATACCCCATATCTGATTCCCCGCCTCCGATTCCCCAGCTCTGATTTCCCCGCCTCTGATTCCCCAGCTCTGTTTCCCCGCCTCTGATTCCCCGCCTCTGTTTCCCCATATCTAATTCCACGCCTCTGATTCCCAAACTCTGATTCCCCGCCTCTGATTCCCCAGCTCTGATTCCCCGCCTCTGATTCCCCACATCTGATTCCCTTCCTCTGATTCCCCGCCTCTGATTCCCTGCCTCTGATTCCCCAGCTCTGATTCCCCGTGTTTGATTCCCCGCCTCTGAATCCCCATCTCTGATTCCCGGCCTCTGATTGCCGGCCTCCGATTCCCGGCCTCTGATTCCCGGCCTCTGATTCCCGGCCTCTGATTCCCCGCCTCTGATTCCCCGCCTCTGATTCGCTGCCTCTGATTCCCCATCTCTGATTCTGCACATCTGATTCCCTGCCTCTGATTCCCCGCCTCTGACTCCCCGCCTCTGATTCCCTGCCTCTGTTTCCCATCCTCTGATTCCCCACCTCTGATTCCCCATATCTGATTCCCCGCCTCTGTTTCCCCATATCTGATTCCCCGCCTCTGATTCACCAACTCTGATTCCCCGCCTCTGATTCCCCAGCTCTGATTCCCCGCCTCTGATTCACCATCTCTGATTCACCGCCTTTCATTCGCCACCCTGATTCCCCATATCAGATTCCCCGCCTCTGTTTCCCCGCATCTGATACCCCGCCTCTGATTCCCCATATTTCATTCCCCGCCTCTGATTCCCCATCTCTGATTCCCGGACTCTGATTCCTGGCCTCTTATTCCCGGCATCTGATTCCCGGCCTCTGATCCCGGCCTCTGATTCCCCGCTTCTGATTCTGATCCCTGCCTCTGATTCCCCATCTCTGATTCCGCACATCTGATTCCCTGCCTCTGATTCCCCACCTCTGATTCCCCATATCTGATTCCCCGCCTCTGTTTCCCCGCCTCTAATTCCCCGCCTCTGTTTCCCCATATCTATTTCCCCGCCTCTGATTCCCCGCCTCTGATTCCCCAGCTCTGATTCCCCGCCTCTGAATCCCCAACTCTGATTCCCTGCCTCTGATTCCCCAGCTCTGATTCCCCGCCTCTGATTCCCCAGCTCTGATTCCCTGCCTCTGTTTCGCAACCTCTGATTCCCCACCTCTGATTCCCCATATATGATTCCCCACCTCTGTTTCCCTGCCTCTGATTCCCAGCCTCTGTTTCCCCATATCTGATTCCCCGCCTCTGATTCCCCAACTCTGATTCCCCGCCTCTGATTCCCCAGCTCTGATTCCCCACCTATGATTCCCCGTGTTTGATTCACTGCCTCCGATTCCCCGCCTCTGATTCCCCATCTCTGATTCACCGCCTTTCATTCGCCACCTCTGATTCCCCATATCAGATTCCCCGCCTCTGATTCCCTGCCTCTGATTCCCCATCTCCGATTCCGCACATCTGATTCCCCGCCTCAGATTCCCTGCCTCTGATTCCCAACCTCTGATAACCCACCTCTGATTCCCCATATCTGATTCCCCGCCTCTGTTTCCCCGCCTCTGATTCCCCTCCTCTGATTCCCCAACTCTAATTCCCCGCCTCTGATTCCCCAGCTCTGATTCCCCGTGTTTGATTCCCTGCCTCTGATTCCCTGCCCTGATTCCCCATCTCTGTTTCACCGCCTTTGATTCGCCACCTCTGATTCCCCATATCTGATTCCCCGCCTCTGTTTCCCCGCCTCTGATTCCCTGCCTCTGATTCCCAACCTCTGATTCCACACCTCTGATTCCCCATATCTGATTCCCCGCCTCTGTTTCCCCGCCTCTGATTCCCTGCCCCTGTTTCCCCATATCTGATTCCCTGCCTCTGATTCCCCAACTCTGATTCCCCGCCTCTGATTCCCCAGCTCTGATTCCCAACCTCTGATTTCCCGTGTTTGATTCCCTGCCTCTGATTCCCCGCCTCTGATTCCCCATCTCTGATTCACCGCCTTTGATTCGCCACCTCTGATTCCACATATCTGATTCCCCACCTCTGTTTCCCCGCCTCTGATTCCCCGCCTCTGATTCTCCATATCTCATTCCCCGCCTCTGAATCCCCATCTCTGATTCCCGGACTCTGATTCCCCACCTCTGATTCCCGGCCTCTTATTCCCAGCATCTGATTCCCGGCCTCTGATTCCCGGCCTCTGATTCCCCGCTTCTGATTCTGATTCCCTGCCTCTGATTCCCCATCTCTGATTCCGCACATCTGATCCCCTGCCTCTGATTCCCCACCTCTGATTCCCCATATCTGATTTCCCGCCTCTGTTTCCCCGCCTCTGATTCCCCGCCTCTGTTTCCCCATATCTAATTCTCAACCTCTGATGCCCCAACTCTGATTCCCTGCCTCTGATTCCCCGCGTTCTATTCCCTGCCTCTGATTCCCCGCCTGTGATTCCCCATCTCTGATTCACCACCTCTGATTCCCCACCTCTGATTCCCCATATCTAATTTCCCGCCTCTGTTTGCCCGCCTCTGATTCCCCGCCTCTGTTTCCCCATATCTGATTCCCCGCCTCTGAATCCCCAACTCTGATTCCCTGCCTCTGATTCCCCAGCTCTGATTCCCCGCCTTTGATTCCCCCCGTCTGATTCCCAGCCTCTGAATCCCCGTGTCTGATTTCCTGCCTCTGATTCCCCGCCTCTGATTCCCCATCTCTGATTCACAGCCTCTGATTCCCCACCTCTGATTCCCCATCTCTGATTCCGCACATCTGATTCCCTGCCTCTGATTCCCCAGCTCTGATTCCCCGCCTCTGATTCCCCGTGTTTGATTCCCTGCCTCTGATTCCCCGCCTCTGATTCACCATCTCTGATTCAACGCCTTTGATTCGCCACCTCTGATTCCCCATATCTGATTCCTCGCCTCTGTTTCCCCGCCTCTGATTCCCCTCCTCTGATTCCCCATATCTCATTCCCCGCCTCTGATTCCCCATCTCTGATTCCCGGACTCTGATTCCCCACCTCTGATTCCCGGCCTCTTATTCCCAGCATCTGATTCCGGCCTCTGATTCCCGGCCTCTGATTCCCTGCTTCTGATTCCCCATCTCTGATTCCGCAAATCTAATTCCCTGCCTCTGATTCCCCACCTCTGATTCCCCATATCTGATTCCCCGCCTCTGTTTCCCCGCCTCTGATTCCCCACCTCTGTTTCCCCATATCTAAGTCCCCGCCTCTGATTCGCCAACTTTGATTCCCCACCTCTGATTCCCCAGCTCTGATTACCCGCCTCTGATTCCCCGCATCTGATTCCATGCATCTGATTCCCAGCCTCTGATTCCCAGCCTCTGATTCCCAACCTCTGATTCCCCACCTCTGATCCCCATATCTGATTCCCCGCCTCTGTTTCCCCGCCTCTGATTCCCCGCCTCTGTTTCCCCATATCTGATCCCCACCTCTATTTGCCCGCCTCTGATTCCCCGCCTCTGTTTCCCCATATCTGATTCCCCGCCTCTGAATGCCCAACTCTGATTCCCTGCCTCTAATTTCCCAGCTCTGATTCCCCACCTCTGATTCCCCGCGTCTGATTACCGGCCTCTGATTCCCCACCTCTGATTCCCCATCTCTGATTCACAACCTCTGATTCCCCACCTCTGATACCCCATATCTGATTCCCCGCCTCTGTTTCCCCGCCTCTGATTCCCCACCTCTGATTCCCAATATCTGATTCCCCGCCTCTGATTCCCCACCTCTGATTCCCTGCCTCTGATTCCCTGCCCTGATTCCCCATCTCTGTTTCACCGCCTTTGATTCGCCACCTCTGATTCCCCATATCTGATTCCCCACCTCTGTTTCCCCGCCTCTGATTCCCTGCCTCTGATTCCCAACCTCTGATTCCACACCTCTGATTCCCCATATCTGATACCCCGCCTCTGTTTCCCCGCCTCTGATTCCCTGCCCCTGTTTCCCCATATCTGATTCCCTGCCTCTGATTCCCCAACTCTGATTCCCCGCCTCTGATTCCCCAGCTCTGATTCCCCGACTCTGATTTCCCGTGTTTGATTCCCTGCCTCTGATTCCCCGCCTCTGATTCCCCATCTCTGATTCACCGCCTTTGATTCGCCACCTCTGATTCCACATATCTGATTCCCCACCTCTGTTTCCCCGCCTCTGATTCCCCGCCTCTGATTCTCCATATCTCATTCCCCGCCTCTGAATCCCCATCTCTGATTCCCGGACTCTGATTCCCCACCTCTGATTCCCGGCCTCTTATTCCCAGCATCTGATTCCCGGCCTCTGATTCCCGGCCTCTGATTCCCCGCTTCTGATTCTGATTCCCTGCCTCTGATTCCCCATCTCTGATTCCGCACATCTGATTCACTGCCTCTGATTCCCCACCTCTGATTCCCCATATCTGATATCCCGCCTCTGTTTCCCCGCCTCTGATTCCCCGCCTCTGTTTCCCCATATCTAATTCCCAACCTCTGATGCCCCAACTCTGATTCCCTGCCTCTGATTTCCCGCGTTCTATTCCCTGCCTCTGATTCCCCGCCTGTGATTCCCCATCTCTGATTCACCACCTCTGATTCCCCACCTCTGATTCCCCATATCTAATTCCCCGCCTCTGAATCCCCGCCTCTGAATCCCCGCCTCTGTTTCCCCATATCTGATTCCCCGCCTCTGAATCCCCAACTCTGATTCCCTGCCTCTGATTCCCCAGCTCTGATTCCCCGCCTTTGATTCCCCCCGTCTGATTCCCAGCCTCTGAATCCCCGTGTCTGATTTCCTGCCTCTGATTCCCCGCCTCTGATTCCCCATCTCTGATTCACAGCCTCTGATTCCCCACCTCTGATTCCCCATCTCTGATTCCGCACATCTGATTCCCTGCCTCTGATTCCCTGACTCTGATCCCCACCTCTGATTCCCCAGCTCTGATTCCCCGCCTCTGATTCCCCAACTCTGATTCCCCGCCTCTGATTCCCCAGCTCAGATTCCCCGCCTCTGATTCCCCGTGTTTGATTCCCTGCCTCTGATTCCCCGCCTCTGATTCCCCATCTCTGATTCAACGCCTTTGATTCGCCACCTCTGATTCCCCATATCTGATTCCTCGCCTCTGTTTCCCAGCCTCTGATTCCCCTCCTCTGATTCCCCATATCTCATTCCCCGCCTCTGATTCCCTATCTCTGATTCCCGGACTCTGATTCCCCACCTCTGATTCCCGGCCTCTTATTCCCGGCATCTGATTCCGGCCTCTGATTCCCGGCCTCTGATTCCCTGCTTCTGATTCCCCATTTCTGATTCCGCAAATCTAATTCCCTGCCTCTGATTCCCCACCTCTGATTCCCCATATCTGATTCCCCGCCTCTGTTACCCCGCCTCTGATTCCCCGCCTCTGTTTCCCCATATCTAAGTCCCCGCCTCTGATTCCCCAACTTTGATTCCCCACCTCTGATTCCCCAGCTCTGATTCCCCGCCTCTGATTCCCCACATCTGATTCCATGCATCTGATTCCCAGCCTCTGATTCCCAGCCTCTGATTCCCAACCTCTGATTCCCCACCTCTGATCCCCATATCTGATTCCCCGCCTCTGTTTCCCCGCCTCTGATTCCCCGCCTCTGTTTCCCCATATCTGATCCCCGCCTCTATTTGCCCACCTCTGATTCCCCGCCTCTGTTTCCCCATATCTGATTCCCCGCCTCTGAATCCCCAACTCTGATTCCCTGCCTCTGAATCCCCACCTCTGATTCCCCGCCTCTGTTTCCCCATATCTGATTCCCCGCCTCTGAATCCCCAACTCTGATTCCCTGCCTCTAATTTCCCAGCTCTGATTCCCCGCCTCTGATTCCCCGCGTCTGATTACCGGCCTCTGATTCCCCGCCTCTGATTCCCCATCTCTGATTCACAACCTCTGATTCCCAATATCTGATTCCCCAGCTCTGATTCCCCACCTCTGATTCCCCGCCTCTGATTCGCCAGCTATGATTCCCCGCCTCTTATTCCCCGCGTCTGATTCCCTGCCTCTGATTCCCCGCCTCTGATTCCACATCTCTGATTCACCACCTCTGATTCCCCGCGTCTGATTCCCTGCCTCTGATTCCCCATCTCTGATTCCCCATCTCTGATTGCCTAATTCTGATTCCCCTCCTCTGATTCCCCGTGTTTGATTCCCTGCCTCTGATTCCCGGCCTCTGATTCCCCATCTCTGATTCACCGCCTTTGATTCGCCACCTCTGATTCGCCATATCTGATTCCCCGCCTCTGTTTCCCCGCCTCTGATTCCCCGCCTCTGATTCCCCATATCTCATTCCCCGCCTCTGAATCCCCATCTATGATTCCCGGACTCTGATTCCCCACCTCTGATTCCCGGCCTCTTATTCCCGGCATCTGATTCCGGCCTCTGATTCCCGGCCTCTGATTCCCTGCTTCTGATTCTGATTCCCTGCCTTTGATTCCCCATCTCTGATTCCGCACATCTGATTCCCTGCCTCTGATTCCCCATCTCTGATTCCGCACATCTGATTCCCTGCCTCTGATTCCCCGCCTCTGAATCCCCGTGTCTGATACCCAGCCTCTGATACCCCACCCCTGATTCCCCACCTCTGATTCCCCATATCTGATTCCCCGCCTCTCTTTCCGTGCCTCTAATTCCCCGCCTCTGATTCCCCATATCTGATTCCCCGCCTCCGATTCCCCAACTCTGATTTCCCCGCCTCTGATTCCCCAGCTCTGTTTCCCCGCCTCTGATTCCCCGCCTCTGTTTCCCCATATCTAATTCCACGCCTCTGATTCCCAAACTCTGATTCCCCGCCTCTGATTCCCCAGCTCTGATTCCCCGCCTCTGATTCCCCACATCTGATTCCCTTCCTCTGATTCCCCGCCTCTGATTCCCTGCCTCTGATTCCCCAGCTCTGATTCCCCGTGTTTGATTTCCCGCCTCTGAATCCCCATCTCTGATTCCCGGCCTCTGATTGCCGCCCTCTGATTCCCGGCCTCTGATTCCCGGCCTCTGATTCCCGGCCTCTGATTCCCCGCCTCTGATTCCCCGCCTCTGATTCGCTGCCTCTGATTCCCCATCTCTGATTCTGCACATCTGATTCCCTGCCTCTGATTCCCCGCCTCTGACTCCCCGCCTCTGATTCCCTGCCTCTGTTTCCCATCCTCTGATTCCCCACCTCTGATTCCCCATATCTGATTCCCCGCATCTGTTTCCCCATATCTGATTCCCCGCCTCTGATTCCCCAACTCTGATTCCCCGCCTCTGATTCCCCAGCTCTGATTCCCCGCCTCTGATTCCCCGTGTTTGATTCCCTGCCTCTGATTCCCCGCCTCTGATTCACCATCTCTGATTCACCGCCTCTGATTACCCGTGTTTGATTCCCCGCCTCTGATACCCCGCCTCTGATTCCCCATATTTCATTCCCCGCCTCTGATTCCCCATCTCTGATTCCCGGACTCTGATTCCTGGCCTCTTATTCCCGGCATCTGATTCCCGGCCTCTGATCCCGGCCTCTGATTCCCCGCTTCTGATTCTGATCCCTGCCTCTGATTCCCCATCTCTGATTCCGCACATCTGATTCCCTGCCTCTGATTCCCCACCTCTGATTCCCCATATCTGATTCCCCGCCTCTGTTTCCCCGCCTCTAATTCCCCGCCTCTGTTTCCCCATATCTATTTCCCCGCCTCTGATTCCCCGCCTCTGATTCCCCAGCTCTGATTCCACGCCTCTGAATCCCCAACTCTGATTCCCTGCCTCATATTCCGCAGCTCTGATTCCCCGCCTCTGATTCCCCAGCTCTGATTCCCTGCCTCTGTTTCGCAACCTCTGATTCCCCACCTCTGATTCCCCATATATGATTCCCCACCTATGTTTCCCTGCCTCTGATTCCCAGCCTCTGTTTCCCCATATCTGATTCCCCGCCTCTGATTCCCCAACTCTGATTCCCCGCCTCTGATTCCCCAGCTCTGATTCCCCACCTATGATTCCCCATGTTTGATTCACTGCCTCTGATTCCCCGCCTCTGATTCCCCATCTCTGATTCACCGCCTTTCATTCGCCACCTCTGATTCCCCATATCAGATTCCCCGCCTCTGTTTCCCCGCCTCTGATTCCCCTCCTCTGTTTCCCCATATCTGATTCCCCGCTTCTGATTCCCCAACTCTGATTCCCCGCCTCTGATTCCCCAGCTCTGATTCCCCGCCTTTGATTCCCCCCGTCTGATTCCCAGCCTCTGAGTCCCCGTGTCTGATTTCCTGCCTCTGATTCCCCGCCTCTGATTCCCCATCTCTGATTCACAGCCGCTGATTCCCCACCTCTGATTCCCCATCTCTGATTCCGCACATCTGATTCCCTGCCTCTGATTCCCCGACTCTGATCCCCACCTCTGATTCCCCAGCTCTGATTCCCCGCCTCTGATTCCCCAACTCTGATTCCCCGCCTCTGATTCCCCAGCTCTGATTCCCCGCCTCTGATTCCCCGTGTTTGATTCCCTGCCTCTGATTCCCCGCCTCTGATTCCCCATCTCTGATTCAACGCCTTTGATTCGCCACCTCTGATTCCCCATATCTGATTCCTCGCCTCTGTTTCCCCGCCTCTGATTCCCCTCCTCTGATTCCCCATATCTCATTCCCCGCCTCTGATTCCCAATCTCTGATTCCCGGTCTCTTATTCCCGGCATCTGATTCCGGCCTCTGATTCCCGGCCTCTGATTCCCTGCTTCTGATTCCCCATCTCTGATTCCGCAAATCTAATTCCCTGCCTCTGATTCCCCACCTCTGATTCCCCATATCTGATTCCCCGCCTCTGTTTCCCCGCCTCTGATTCCCCGCCTCTGTTTCCCCATATCTAAGTCCCCGCCTCTGATTCCCCAACTTTGATTCCCCACCTCTGATTCCCCAGCTCTGATTCCCCGCCTCTGATTCCCCGCATCTGATTCCATGCATCTGATTCCCAGCCTCTGATTCCCAGCCTCTGATTCCCAACCTCTGATTCCCCACCTCTGATCCCCATATCTGATTCCCCGCCTCTGTTTCCCCGCCTCTGATTCCCTGCCTCTGTTTCCCCATATCTGAACCCCGCCTCTATTTGCCCGCCTCTGATTCATCGCCTCTGTTTCCCCATATCTGATTCCCCGCCTCTGAATCCCCAACTCTGATTCCCTGCCTCTAATTTCCCAGCTCTGATTCCCCGCCTCTGATTCCCCGCGTCTGATTACCGGCCTCTGATTCCCCGCCTCTGATTCCCCATCTCTGATTCACAACCTCTGATTCCCCACCTCTGATACCCCATATCTGATTCCCCGCCTCTGTTTCCCCGCCTCTGATTCCCCACCTCTGATTCCCAATATCTGATTCCCCGCTTCTGATTCCACATCTCTGATTCACCACCTCTGATTCCCCGCGTCTGATTCCCTGCCTCTGATTCCCCATCTCTGATTCCCCATCTCTGATTCCCCAATTCTGATTCCCCTCCTCTGATTCCCCGTGTTTGATTCCCTGCCTCTGATTCCCGGCCTCTGATTCCCCATCTCTGATTCACCGCCTTTGATTCGCCACCTCTGATTCGCCATATCTGATTCCCCGCCTCTGTTTCCCCGCTTCTGATTCCCCGCCTCTGATTCCCCATATCTCATTCCCCGCCTCTGAATCCCCATCTCTGATTCCCGGACTCTGAATCCCCACCTCTGATTTCCGGCCTCTTATTCCCGGCATCTGATTCCGGCCTCTGATTCCCGGCCTGTGATTCCCTGCTTCTGATTCTGATTCCCTGCCTTTGATTCCCCATCTCTGATTCCGCACATCTGATTCCCTGCTTCTGATTCCCCATCTCTGATTCCGCACATCTGATTCCCTGCCTCTGATTCCCCGCCTCTGAATCCCCGTGTCTGATACCCAGCCTCTGATACCCCACCCCTGATTCCCCACCTCTGATTCCCCATATCTGATTCCCCGCCTCTCTTTCCGTGCCTCTAATTCCCCGCCTCTGATTCCCCATATCTGATTCCCCGCCTCCGATTCCCCAACTCTGATTTCCCCGCCTCTGATTCCCCAGCTCTGTTTCCCCGCCTCTGATTCCCCACCTCTGTTTCCCCATATCTAATTCCACGCCTCTGATTCCCAAACTCTGATTCCCCGCCTCCGATTCCCCAGCTCTGATTCCCCGCCTCTGATTCCCCACATCTGATTCCCTTCCTCTGATTCCCCGCCTCTGATTCCCTGCCTCTGATTCCCCAGCTCTGATTCCCCGTGTTTGATTCCCCGCCTCTGTTTCCCCATATCTGATTCCCCGCCTCTGAATCCCCAACTCTGATTCCCTGCCTCTAATTTCCCAGCTCTGATTCCCCGCCTCTGATTCCCCGCGTCTGATTACCGGCCTCTGATTCCCCGCCTCTGATTCCCCATCTCTGATTCACAACCTCTGATTCCCCACCTCTGATACCCCATATCTGATTCCCCGCCTCTGTTTCCCCGCCTCTGATTCCCCACCTCTGATTCCCAATATCTGATTCCCCACCTCTGATTCCCCACCTCTGATTCCCCGCCTCTGATTCGCCAGCTATGATTCCCCGCCTCTTATTCCCCGCGTCTGATTCCCTGCCTCTGATTCCCCGCCTCTGATTCCACATCTCTGATTCACCACCTCTGATTCCCCGCGTCTGATTCCCTGCCTCTGATTCCCCATCTCTGATTCCCCATCTCTGATTGCCTAATTCTGATTCCCCTCCTCTGATTCCCCGTGTTTGATTCCCTGCCTCTGATTCCCGGCCTCTGATTCCCCATCTCTGATTCACCGCCTTTGATTCGCCACCTCTGATTCGCCATATCTGATTCCCCGCCTCTGTTTCCCCGCCTCTGATTCCCCGCCTCTGATTCCCCATATCTCATTCCCCGCCTCTGAATCCCCATCTATGATTCCCGGACTCTGATTCCCCACCTCTGATTCCCGGCCTCTTATTCCCGGCATCTGATTCCGGCCTCTGATTCCCGGCCTCTGATTCCCTGCTTCTGATTCTGATTCCCTGCCTTTGATTCCCCATCTCTGATTCCGCACATCTGATTCCCTGCCTCTGATTCCCCATCTCTGATTCCGCACATCTGATTCCCTGCCTCTGATTCCCCGCCTCTGAATCCCCGTGTCTGATACCCAGCCTCTGATACCCCACCCCTGATTCCCCACCTCTGATTCCCCATATCTGATTCCCCGCCTCTCTTTCCGTGCCTCTAATTCCCCGCCTCTGATTCCCCATATCTGATTCCCCGCCTCCGATTCCCCAACTCTGATTTCCCCGCCTCTGATTCCCCAGCTCTGTTTCCCCGCCTCTGATTCCCCGCCTCTGTTTCCCCATATCTAATTCCACGCCTCTGATTCCCAAACTCTGATTCCCCGCCTCTGATTCCCCAGCTCTGATTCCACGCCTCTGATTCCCCACATCTGATTCCCTTCCTCTGATTCCCCGCCTCTGATTCCCTGCCTCTGATTCCCCAGCTCTGATTCCCCGTGTTTGATTTCCCGCCTCTGAATCCCCATCTCTGATTCCCGGCCTCTGATTGCCGCCCTCTGATTCCCGGCCTCTGATTCCCGGCCTCTGATTCCCGGCCTCTGATTCCCCGCCTCTGATTCCCCGCCTCTGATTCGCTGCCTCTGATTCCCCATCTCTGATTCTGCACATCTGATTCCCTGCCTCTGATTCCCCGCCTCTGACTCCACGCCTCTGATTCCGTGCCTCTGTTTCCCATCCTCTGATTCCCCACCTCTGATTCCCCATATCTGATTCCCCGCATCTGTTTCCCCATATCTGATTCCCCGCCTCTGATTCCCCAACTCTGATTCCCCGCCTCTGATTCCCCAGCTCTGATTCCCCGCCTCTGATTCCCCGTGTTTGATTCCCTGCCTCTGATTCCCCGCCTCTGATTCACCATCTCTGATTCACCGCCTCTGATTACCCGTGTTTGATTCCCCGCCTCTGATACCCCGCCTCTGATTCCCCATATTTCATTCCCCGCCTCTGATTCCCCATCTCTGATTCCCGGACTCTGATTCCTGGCCTCTTATTCCCGGCATCTGATTCCCGGCCTCTGATCCCGGCCTCTGATTCCCCGCTTCTGATTCTGATCCCTGCCTCTGATTCCCCATCTCTGATTCCGCACATCTGATTCCCTGCCTCTGATTCCCCACCTCTGATTCCCCATATCTGATTCCCCGCCTCTGTTTCCCCGCCTCTAATTCCCCGCCTCTGTTTCCCCATATCTATTTCCCCGCCTCTGATTCCCCGCCTCTGATTCCCCAGCTCTGATTCCACGCCTCTGAATCCCCAACTCTGATTCCCTGCCTCATATTCCGCAGCTCTGATTCCCCGCCTCTGATTCCCCAGCTCTGATTCCCTGCCTCTGTTTCGCAACCTCTGATTCCCCACCTCTGATTCCCCATATATGATTCCCCACCTATGTTTCCCTGCCTCTGATTCCCAGCCTCTGTTTCCCCATATCTGATTCCCCGCCTCTGATTCCCCAACTCTGATTCCCCGCCTCTGATTCCCCAGCTCTGATTCCCCACCTATGATTCCCCATGTTTGATTCACTGCCTCTGATTCCCCGCCTCTGATTCCCCATCTCTGATTCACCGCCTTTCATTCGCCACCTCTGATTCCCCATATCAGATTCCCCGCCTCTGTTTCCCCGCCTCTGATTCCCCTCCTCTGTTTCCCCATATCTGATTCCCCGCTTCTGATTCCCCAACTCTGATTCCCCGCCTCTGATTCCCCAGCTCTGATTCCCCGCCTTTGATTCCCCCCGTCTGATTCCCAGCCTCTGAGTCCCCGTGTCTGATTTCCTGCCTCTGATTCCCCGCCTCTGATTCCCCATCTCTGATTCACAGCCGCTGATTCCCCACCTCTGATTCCCCATCTCTGATTCCGCACATCTGATTCCCTGCCTCTGATTCCCCGACTCTGATCCCCACCTCTGATTCCCCAGCTCTGATTCCCCGCCTCTGATTCCCCAACTCTGATTCCCCGCCTCTGATTCCCCAGCTCTGATTCCCCGCCTCTGATTCCCCGTGTTTGATTCCCTGCCTCTGATTCCCCGCCTCTGATTCCCCATCTCTGATTCAACGCCTTTGATTCGCCACCTCTGATTCCCCATATCTGATTCCTCGCCTCTGTTTCCCCGCCTCTGATTCCCCTCCTCTGATTCCCCATATCTCATTCCCCGCCTCTGATTCCCAATCTCTGATTCCCGGTCTCTTATTCCCGGCATCTGATTCCGGCCTCTGATTCCCGGCCTCTGATTCCCTGCTTCTGATTCCCCATCTCTGATTCCGCAAATCTAATTCCCTGCCTCTGATTCCCCACCTCTGATTCCCCATATCTGATTCCCCGCCTCTGTTTCCCCGCCTCTGATTCCCCGCCTCTGTTTCCCCATATCTAAGTCCCCGCCTCTGATTCCCCAACTTTGATTCCCCACCTCTGATTCCCCAGCTCTGATTCCCCGCCTCTGATTCCCCGCATCTGATTCCATGCATCTGATTCCCAGCCTCTGATTCCCAGCCTCTGATTCCCAACCTCTGATTCCCCACCTCTGATCCCCATATCTGATTCCCCGCCTCTGTTTCCCCGCCTCTGATTCCCTGCCTCTGTTTCCCCATATCTGAACCCCGCCTCTATTTGCCCGCCTCTGATTCATCGCCTCTGTTTCCCCATATCTGATTCCCCGCCTCTGAATCCCCAACTCTGATTCCCTGCCTCTAATTTCCCAGCTCTGATTCCCCGCCTCTGATTCCCCGCGTCTGATTACCGGCCTCTGATTCCCCGCCTCTGATTCCCCATCTCTGATTCACAACCTCTGATTCCCCACCTCTGATACCCCATATCTGATTCCCCGCCTCTGTTTCCCCGCCTCTGATTCCCCACCTCTGATTCCCAATATCTGATTCCCCGCTTCTGATTCCACATCTCTGATTCACCACCTCTGATTCCCCGCGTCTGATTCCCTGCCTCTGATTCCCCATCTCTGATTCCCCATCTCTGATTCCCCAATTCTGATTCCCCTCCTCTGATTCCCCGTGTTTGATTCCCTGCCTCTGATTCCCGGCCTCTGATTCCCCATCTCTGATTCACCGCCTTTGATTCGCCACCTCTGATTCGCCATATCTGATTCCCCGCCTCTGTTTCCCCGCTTCTGATTCCCCGCCTCTGATTCCCCATATCTCATTCCCCGCCTCTGAATCCCCATCTCTGATTCCCGGACTCTGAATCCCCACCTCTGATTTCCGGCCTCTTATTCCCGGCATCTGATTCCGGCCTCTGATTCCCGGCCTGTGATTCCCTGCTTCTGATTCTGATTCCCTGCCTTTGATTCCCCATCTCTGATTCCGCACATCTGATTCCCTGCTTCTGATTCCCCATCTCTGATTCCGCACATCTGATTCCCTGCCTCTGATTCCCCGCCTCTGAATCCCCGTGTCTGATACCCAGCCTCTGATACCCCACCCCTGATTCCCCACCTCTGATTCCCCATATCTGATTCCCCGCCTCTCTTTCCGTGCCTCTAATTCCCCGCCTCTGATTCCCCATATCTGATTCCCCGCCTCCGATTCCCCAACTCTGATTTCCCCGCCTCTGATTCCCCAGCTCTGTTTCCCCGCCTCTGATTCCCCACCTCTGTTTCCCCATATCTAATTCCACGCCTCTGATTCCCAAACTCTGATTCCCCGCCTCCGATTCCCCAGCTCTGATTCCCCGCCTCTGATTCCCCACATCTGATTCCCTTCCTCTGATTCCCCGCCTCTGATTCCCTGCCTCTGATTCCCCAGCTCTGATTCCCCGTGTTTGATTCCCCGCCTCTGAATCCCCATCTCTGATTCCCGGCCTCTGATTGCCGGCCTCTGATTCCCGGCCTCTGATTCCCGGCCTCTGATTCCCGGCCTCTGATTCCCCGCCTCTGATTCGCTGCCTCTGATTCCCCATCTCTGATTCTGCACATCTGATTCCCTGCCTCTGTTTCCCCGCCTCTGACTCCCCGCCTCTGATTCCCTGCCTCTGTTTCCCATCCTCTGATTCCCCACCTCTGATTCCCCATATCTGATTCCCCGCCTCTGTTTCCCCATATCTGATTCCCCGCCTCTGATTCCCCAACTCTGATTCCCCGCCTCTGATTCCCCAACTCTGATTCCCCGCCTCTGTTTCCCCATATCTGATTCCCCGCCTCTGATTCCCCAACTCTGATTCCCTGCCTCTGATTCCCCATCTCTGATTCCGCACATCTGATTCCCTGCCTCTGATTCCCCACCTCTGATTCCCCATATCTGATTTCCCGCCTCTGTTTCCCCGCCTCTGATTCCCCGCCTCTGTTTCCCCATATCTAATTCCCCGCCTCTGATTCCCCGCCTCTGATTCCCCAAATCTGATTCCCCGCCTCTGATTACCCAGCTCTGATTCCCCGCGTCTGATTCCCTGCCTCTGATTCCCCGCCTCTGAATCCCCGTGTCTGATACCCAGCCTCTGATACCCCACCCCTGATTCCCCACCTCTGATTCCCCATATCTGATTCCCCGCCTCTCTTTCCGTGCCTCTAATTCCCCGCCTCTGATTCCCCATATCTGATTCCCCGCCTCCGATTCCCCAACTCTGATTTCCCCGCCTCTGATTCCCCAGCTCTGTTTCCCCGCCTCTGATTCCCCGCCTCTGTTTCCCCATATCTAATTCCACGCCTCTGATTCCCAAACTCTGATTCCCCGCCTCTGATTCCCCAGCTCTGATTCCCCGCCTCTGATTCCCCACATCTGATTCCCTTCCTCTGATTCCCCGCCTCTGATTCCCTGCCTCTGATTCCCCAGCTCTGATTTCCCGTGTTTGATTCCCCGCCTCTGAATCCCCATCTCTGATTACCGGCCTCTGATTGCCGGCCTCCGATTCCCGGCCTCTGATTCCCGGCCTCTGATTCCCGGCCTCTGATTTCCCGCCTCTGATTCCCCGCCTCTGATTCGCTGCCTCTGATTCCCCATCTCTGATTCTGCACATCTGATTCCCTGCCTCTGATTCCCCGCCTCTGACTCCCCGCCTCTGATTCCCTGCCTCTGTTTCCCATCCTCTGATTCCCCACCTCTGATTCCCCATATCTGATTCCCCGCCTCTGTTTCCCCATATCTGATTCCCCGCCTCTGATTCCCCAACTCTGATTCCCCGCCTCTGATTCCCCAGCTCTGATTCCCCGCCTCTGATTCACCATCTCTGATTCACCGCCTTTCATTCGCCACCCTGATTCCCCATATCAGATTCCCCGCCTCTGTTTCCCCGCCTCTGATACCCCGCCTCTGATTCCCCATATTTCATTCCCCGCCTCTGATTCCCCATCTCTGATTCCCGGACTCTGATTCCTGGCCTCTTATTCCCGGCATCTGATTCCTGGCCTCTGATCCCGGCCTCTGATTCCCCGCTTCTGATTCTGATCCCTGCCTCTGATTCCCCATCTCTGATTCCGCACATCCGATTCCCTGCCTCTGATTCCCCACCTCTGATTCCCCATATCTGATTCCCCGCCTCTGTTTCCCCGCCTCTAATTCCCCGCCTCTGTTTCCCCATATCTATTTCCCCGCCTCTGATTCCCCGCCTCTGATTCCCCAGCTCTGATTCCCCGCCTCTGAATCCCCAACTCTGATTCCCTGCCTCTGATTCCCCAGCTCTGATTCCCCGCCTCTGATTCCCCAGCTCTGATTCCCTGCCTCTGTTTCGCAACCTCTGATTCCCCACCTCTGATTCCCCATATATGATTCCCCACCTCTGTTTCCCTGCCTCTGATTCCCAGCCTCTGTTTCCCCATATCTGATTCCCCGCCTCTGATTCCCCAACTCTGATTCCCCGCCTCTGATTCCCCAGCTCTGATTCCCCACCTATGATTCCCCGTGTTTGATTCACTGCCTCTGATTCCCCGCCTCTGATTCCCCATCTCTGATTCACCGCCTTTCATTCGCCACCTCTGATTCCCCATATCAGATTCCCCGCCTCTGATTCCCTGCCTCTGATTCCCCATCTCCGATTCCGCACATCTGATTCCCCGCCTCAGATTCCCTGCCTCTGATTCCCAACCTCTGATAACCCACCTCTGATTCCCCATATCTGATTCCCCGCTTCTGTTTCCCCGCCTCTGATTCCCCTCCTCTGATTCCCCAACTCTAATTCCCCGCCTCTGATTCCCCAGCTCTGATTCCCCGTGTTTGATTCCCTGCCTCTGATTCCCTGCCCTGATTCCCCATCTCTGTTTCACCGCCTTTGATTCGCCACCTCTGATTCCCCATATCTGATTCCCCGCCTCTGTTTCCCCGCCTCTGATTCCCTGCCTCTGATTCCCAACCTCTGATTCCACACCTCTGATTCCCCATATCTGATTCCCCGCCTCTGTTTCCCCGCCTCTGATTCCCTGCCCCTGTTTCCCCATATCTGATTCCCTGCCTCTGATTCTCCAACTCTGATTCCCCGCCTCTGATTCCCCAGCTCTGATTCCCAACCTCTGATTTCCCGTGTTTGATTCCCTGCCTCTGATTCCCCGCCTCTGATTCCCCATCTCTGATTCACCGCCTTTGATTCGCCACCTCTGATTCCACATATCTGATTCCCCACCTCTGTTTCCCCGCCTCTGATTCCCCGCCTCTGATTCTCCATATCTCATTCCCCGCCTCTGAATCCCCATCTCTGATTCCCGGACTCTGATTCCCCACCTCTGATTCCCGGCCTCTTATTCCCAGCATCTGATTCCCGGCCTCTGATTCCCGGCCTCTGATTCCCCGCTTCTGATTCTGATTCCCTGCCTCTGATTCCCCATCTCTGATTCCGCACATCTGATTCCCTGCCTCTGATTCCCCACCTCTGATTCCCCATATCTGATTTCCCGCCTCTGTTTCCCCGCCTCTGATTCCCCGCCTCTTTTTCCCCATATCTAATTCTCAACCTCTGATGCCCCAACTCTGATTCCCTGCCTCTGATTCCCCGCGTTCTATTCCCTGCCTCTGATTCCCCGCCTGTGATTCCCCATCTCTGATTCACCACCTCTGATTCCCCACCTCTGATTCCCCATATCTAATTTCCCGCCTCTGTTTGCCCGTCTCTGATTCCCCGCCTCTGTTTCCCCATATCTGATTCCCCGCCTCTGAATCCCCAACTCTGATTCCCTGCCTCTGATTCCCCAGCTCTGATTCCCCGCCTTTGATTCCCCCCGTCTGATTCCCAGCCTCTGAATCCCCGTGTCTGATTTCCTGCCTCTGATTCCCCGCCTCTGATTCCCCATCTCTGATTCACAGCCTCTGATTCCCCACCTCTGATTCCCCATCTCTGATTCCGCACATCTGATTCCCTGCCTCTGATTCCCCAGCTCTGATTCCCCGCCTCTGATTCCCCGTGTTTGATTCCCTGCCTCTGATTCCCCGCCTCTGATTCACCATCTCTGATTCAACGCCTTTGATTCGCCACCTCTGATTCCCCATATCTGATTCCTCGCCTCTGTTTCCCCGCCTCTGATTCCCCTCCTCTGATTCCCCATATCTCATTCCCCGCCTCTGATTCCCCATCTCTGATTCCCGGACTCTGATTCCCCACCTCTGATTCCCGGCCTCTTATTCCCAGCATCTGATTCCGGCCTCTGATTCCCGGCCTCTGATTCCCTGCTTCTGATTCCCCATCTCTGATTCCGCATATCTAATTCCCTGCCTCTGATTCCCCACCTCTGATTCCCCATATCTGATTCCCCGCCTCTGTTTCCCCGCCTCTGATTCCCCACCTCTGTTTCCCCATATCTAAGTCCCCGCCTCTGATTCGCCAACTTTGATTCCCCACCTCTGATTCCCCAGCTCTGATTACCCGCCTCTGATTCCCCGCATCTGATTCCATGCATCTGATTCCCAGCCTCTGATTCCCAGCCTCTGATTCCCAACCTCTGATTCCCCACCTCTGATCCCCATATCTGATTCCCCGCCTCTGTTTCCCCGCCTCTGATTCCCCGCCTCTGTTTCCCCATATCTGATCCCCACCTCTATTTGCCCGCCTCTGATTCCCCGCCTCTGTTTCCCCATATCTGATTCCCCGCCTCTGAATCCCCAACTCTGATTCCCTGCATCTAATTTCCCAGCTCTGATTCCCCACCTCTGATTCCCCGCGTCTGATTACCGGCCTCTGATTCCCCGCCTCTGATTCCCCATCTCTGATTCACAACCTCTGATTCCCCACCTCTGATACCCCATATCTGATTCCCCGCCTCTGTTTCCCCGCTTCTGATTCCCCACCTCTGATTCCCAATATCTGATTCCCCGCCTCTGATTCCCCACCTCTGATTCCCTGCCTCTGATTCCCTGCCCTGATTCCCCATCTCCGTTTCACCGCCTTTGATTCGCCACCTCTGATTCCCCATATCTGATTCCCCGCCTCTGTTTCCCCGCCTCTGATTCCCTGCCTCTGATTCCCAACCTCTGATTCCACACCTCTGATTCCCCATATCTGATACCCCGCCTCTGTTTCCCCGCCTCTGATTCCCTGCCCCTGTTTCCCCATATCTGATTCCCTGCCTCTGATTCCCCAACTCTGATTCCCCGCCTCTGATTCCCCAGCTCTGATTCCCCGCCTCTGATTTCCCGTGTTTGATTCCCTGCCTCTGATTCCCCGCCTCTGATTCCCCATCTCTGATTCACCGCCTTTGATTCGCCACCTCTGATTCCACATATCTGATTCCCCACCTCTGTTTCCCCGCCTCTGATTCCCCGGCTCTGATTCTCCATATCTCATTCCCCGCCTCTGAATCCCCATCTCTGATTCCCGGACTCTGATTCCCCACCTCTGATTCCCGGCCTCTTATTCCCAGCATCTGATTCCCGGCCTCTGATTCCCGGCCTCTGATTCCCCGCTTCTGATTCTGATTCCCTGCCTCTGATTCCCCATCTCTGATTCCGCACATCTGATTCACTGCCTCTGATTCCCCACCTCTGATTCCCCATATCTGATATCCCGCCTCTGTTTCCCCGCCTCTGATTCCCCGCCTCTGTTTCCCCATATCTAATTCCCAACCTCTGATGCCCCAACTCTGATTCCCTGCCTCTGATTTCCCGAGTTCTATTCCCTGCCTCTGATTCCCCGCCTGTGATTCCCCATCTCTGATTCACCACCTCTGATTCCCCACCTCTGATTCCCCATATCTAATTCCCCGCCTCTGAATCCCCGCCTCTGATTCCCCGCCTCTGTTTCCCCATATCTGATTCCCCGCCTCTGAATCCCCAACTCTGATTCCCTGCCTCTGATTCCCCAGCTCTGATTCCCCGCCTTTGATTCCCCCGACTGATTCCCAGCCTCTGAATCCCCGTGTCTGATTTCCTGCCTCTGATTCCCCGCCTCTGATTCCCCATCTCTGATTCACAGCCTCTGATTCCCCACCTCTGATTCCCCATCTCTGATTCCGCACATCTGATTCCCTGCCTCTGATTCCCCGACTCTGATCCCCACCTCTGATTCCCCAGCTCTGATTCCCCGCCTCTGATTCCCCAACTCTGATTCCCCGCCTCTGATTCCCCAGCTCTGATTCCCCGCCTCTGATTCCCCGTGTTTGATTCCCTGCCTCTGATTCCCCGCCTCTGATTCCCTATCTCTGATTCAACGCCTTTGATTCGCCACCTCTGATTCCCCATATCTGATTCCTCGCCTCTGTTTCCCAGCCTCTGATTCCCCTCCTCTGATTCCCCATATCTCATTCCCCGCCTCTGATTCCCTATCTCTGATTCCCGGACTCTGATTCCCCACCTCTGATTCCCGGCCTCTTATTCCCGGCATCTGATTCCGGCCTCTGATTCCCGGCCTCTGATTCCCTGCTTCTGATTCCCCATCTCTGATTCCGCAAATCTAATTCCCTGCCTCTGATTCCCCACCTCTGATTCCCCATATCTGATTCCCCGCCTCTGTTACCCCGCCTCTGATTCCCCGCCTCTGTTTCCCCATATCTAAGTCCCCGCCTCTGATTCCCCAACTTTGATTCCCCACCTCTGATTCCCCAGCTCTGATTCCCCGCCTCTGATTCCCCGCATCTGATTCCATGCATCTGATTCCCAGCCTCTGATTCCCAGCCTCTGATTCCCAACCTCTGATTCCCCACCTCTGATCCCCATATCTGATTCCCCGCCTCTGTTTCCCCGCCTCTGATTCCCCGCCTCTGTTTCCCCATATCTGATCCCCGCCTCTATTTGCCCACCTCTGATTCCCCGCCTCTGTTTCCCCATATCTGATTCCCCGCCTCTGAATCCCCAACTCTGATTCCCTGCCTCTAATTTCCCAGCTCTGATTCCCCGCCTCTGATTCCCCGCGTCTGATTACCGGCCTCTGATTCCCCGCCTCTGATTCCCCATCTCTGATTCACAACCTCTGATTCCCCACCTCTGATACCCCATATCTGATTCCCCGCCTCTGTTTCCCCGCCTCTGATTCCCCACCTCTGATTCCCAATATCTGATTCCCCGCCTCTGATTCCCCACCTCTGATTCCCCGCCTCTGATTCGCCAGCTATGATTCCCCGCCTCTTATTCCCCGCGTCTGATTCCCTGCCTCTGATTCCCCGCCTCTGATTCCACATCTCTGATTCACCACCTCTGATTCCCCGCGTCTGATTCCCTGCCTCTGATTCCCCATCTCTGATTCCCCATCTCTGATTGCCTAATTCTGATTCCCCTCCTCTGATTACCCGTGTTTGATTCCCTGCCTCCGATTCCCGGCCTCTGATTCCCCATCTCTGATTCACCGCCTTTGATTCGCCACCTCTGATTCGCCATATCTGATTCCCCGCCTCTGTTTCCCCGCCTCTGATTCCCCGCCTCTGATTCCCCATATCTCATTCCCCGCCTCTGAATCCCCATCTCTGATTCCCGGACTCTGATTCCCCACCTCTGATGGCCTCTTATTCCGGCATCTGATTCCGGCCTCTGATTCCCGGCCTCTGATTCCCTGCTTCTGATTCTGATTCCCTGCCTTTGATTCCCCATCTCTGATTCCGCACATCTGATTCCCTGCCTCTGATTCCCCATCTCTGATTCCGCACATCTGATTCCCTGCCTCTGATTCCCCGCCTCTGAATCCCCGTGTCTGATACCCAGCCTCTGATACCCCACCCCTGATTCCCCACCTCTGATTCCCCATATCTGATTCCCCGCCTCTCTTTCCGTGCCTCTAATTCCCCACCTCTGATTCCCCATATCTGATTCCCCGCCTCCGATTCCCCAACTCTGATTTCCCCGCCTCTGATTCCCCAGCTCTGTTTCCCCGCCTCTGATTCCCCGCCTCTGTTTCCCCATATCTAATTCCACGCCTCTGATTCCCAAACTCTGATTCCCCGCCTCTGATTCCCCAGCTCTGATTCCCCGCCTCTGATTCCCCACATCTGATTCCCTTCCTCTGATTCCCCGCCTCTGATTCCCTGCCTCTGATTCCCCAGCTCTGATTCCCCGTGTTTGATTTCCCGCCTCTGAATCCCCATCTCTGATTCCCGGCCTCTGATTTCCGCCCTCTGATTCCCGGCCTCTGATTCGTGGCCTCTGATTCCCGGCCTCTGATTCCCCGCCTCTGATTCCCCGCCTCTGATTCACTGCCTCTGATTCCCCATCTCTGATTCTGCACATCTGATTCCCTGCCTCTGATTCCCCGCCTCTGACTCCCCGCCTCTGATTCCCTGCCTCTGTTTCCCATCCTCTGATTCCCCACCTCTGATTCCCCATATCTGATTCCCCGCATCTGTTTCCCCATATCTGATTCCCCGCCTCTGATTCCCCAACTCTGATTCCCCGCCTCTGATTCCCCAGCTCTGATTCCCCGCCTCTGATTCCCCGTGTTTGATTCCCTGCCTCTGATTCCCCGCCTCTGATTCACCATCTCTGATTCACCGCCTTTCATTCGCCACCCTGATTCCCCATATCAGATTCCCCGCCTCTGTTTCCCCGCCTCTGATACCCCGCCTCTGATTCCCCATATTTCATTCCCCGCCTCTGATTCCCCATCTCTGATTCCCGGACTCTGATTCCTGGCCTCTTATTCCCGGCATCTGATTCCCGGCCTCTGATCCCGGCCTCTGATTCCCCGCTTCTGATTCTGATCCCTGCCTCTGATTCCCCATCTCTGATTCCGCACATCTGATTCCCTGCCTCTGATTCCCCACCTCTGATTCCCCATATCTGATTCCCCGCCTCTGTTTCCCCGCCTCTAATTCCCCGCCTCTGTTTCCCCATATCTATTTCCCCGCCTCTGATTCCCCGCCTCTGATTCCCCAGCTCTGATTCCACGCCTCTGAATCCCCAACTCTGATTCCCTGCCTCATATTCCGCAGCTCTGATTCCCCGCCTCTGATTCCCCAGCTCTGATTCCCTGCCTCTGTTTCGCAACCTCTGATTCCCCACCTCTGATTCCCCATATATGATTCCCCACCTCTGTTTCCCTGCCTCTGATTCCCAGCCTCTGTTTCCCCATATCTGATTCCCCGCCTCTGATTCCCCAACTCTGATTCCCCGCCTCTGATTCCCCAGCTCTGATTCCCCACCTATGATTCCCCGTGTTTGATTCACTGCCTCTGATTCCCCGCCTCTGATTCCCCATCTCTGATTCACCGCCTTTCATTCGCCACCTCTGATTCCCCATATCAGATTCCCCGCCTCTGTTTCCCCGCCTCTGATTCCCCTCCTCTGTTTCCCCATATCTGATTCCCCGCTTCTGATTCCCCAACTCTGATTCCCCGCCTCTGATTCCCCAGCTCTGATTCCCCGCCTTTGATTCCCCCCGTCTGATTCCCAGCCTCTGAGTCACCGTGTCTGATTTCCTGCCTCTGATTCCCCGCCTCTGATACCCCATCTCTGATTCACAGCCGCTGATTCCCCACCTCTGATTCCCCATCTCTGATTCCACACATCTGATTCCCTGCCTCTGATTCCCCGACTCTGATCCCCACCTCTGATTCCCCAGCTCTGATTCCCCGCCTCTGATACCCCAACTCTGATTCCCCGCCTCTGATTCCCCAGCTCTGATTCCCCGCCTCTGATTCCCCGTGTTTGATTCCCTGCCTCTGATTCCCCGCCTCTGATTCCCCATCTCTGATTCAACGCCTTTGATTCGCCACCTCTGATTCCCCATATCTGATTCCTCGCCTCTGTTTCCCCGCCTCTGATTCCCCTCCTCTGATTCCCCATATCTCATTCCCCGCCTCTGATTCCCCATCTCTGATTCCCGGCCTCTGATTCCCTGCTTCTGATTCCCCATCTCTGATTCCGCAAATCTAATTCCCTGCCTCTGATTCCCCACCTCTGATTCCCCATATCTGATTCCCCGCCTCTGTTTCCCCGCCTCTGATTCCCCGCCTCTGTTTCCCCATATCTAAGTCCCCGCCTCTGATTCCCCAACTTTGATTCCCCACCTCTGATTCCCCAGCTCTGATTCCCCGCCTCTGATTCCCCGCATCTGATTCCATGCATCTGATTCCCAGCCTCTGATTCCCAGCCTCTGATTCCCAACCTCTGATTCCCCACCTCTGATCCCCATATCTGATTCCCCGCCTCTGTTTCCCCGCCTCTGATTCCCCGCATCTGTTTCCCCATATCTGAACCCCGCCTCTATTTGCCCGCCTCTGATTCATCGCCTCTGTTTCCCCATATCTGATTCCCCGCCTCTGAATCCCCAACTCTGATTCCCTGCCTCTAATTTCCCAGCTCTGATTCCCCGCATCTGATTCCCCGCGTCTGATTACCGGCCTCTGATTCTCCGCCTCTGATTCCCCATCTCTGATTCACAACCTCTGATTCCCCACCTCTGATACCCCATATCTGATTCCCCGCCTCTGTTTCCCCGCCTCTGATTCCCCACCTCTGATTCCCAATATCTGATTCCCCGCTTCTGATTCCCCACCTCTGATTCCCCGCCTCTGATTCGCCAGCTATGATTCCCCGCCTCATATTCCCCGCGTCTGATTCCCTGCATCTGATTCCCCGCCTCTGATTCCACATCTCTGATTCACCACCTCTGATTCCCCGCGTCTGATTCCCTGCCTCTGATTCCCCATCTCTGATTCCCCATCTCTGATTCCCCAATTCTGATTCCCCTCCTCTGATTCCCCGTGTTTGATTCCCTGCCTCTGATTCCCGGCCTCTGATTCCCCATCTCTGATTCACCGCCTTTGATTCGCCACCTCTGATTCGCCATATCTGATTCCCCGCCTCTGTTTCCCCGCTTCTCATTCCCCGCCTCTGATTCCCCATATCTCATTCCCCGCCTCTGAATCCCCATCTCTGATTCCCGGACTCTGAATCCCCACCTCTGATTTCCGGCCTCTTATTCCCGGCATCTGATTCCGGCCTCTGATTCCCGGCCTGTGATTCCCTGCTTCTGATTCTGATTCCCTGCCTTTGATTCCCCATCTCTGATTCCGCACATCTGATTCCCTGCTTCTGATTCCCCATCTCTGATTCCGCACATCTGATTCCCTGCCTCTGATTCCCCGCCTCTGAATCCCCGTGTCTGATACCCAGCCTCTGATACCCCACCCCTGATTCCCCACCTCTGATTCCCCATATCTGATTCCCCGCCTCACTTTCCGTGCCTCTAATTCCCCGCCTCTGATTCTCCATATCTGATTCCCCGCCTCCGATTCCCCAACTCTGATTTCCCCACCTCTGATTCCCCGGCTCTGTTTCCCCGCCTCTGATTCCCCGCCTCTGTTTCCCCATATCTAATTCCACGCCTCTGATTCCCAAACTCTGATTCCCCGCCTCTGATTCCCCAGCTCTGATTCCCCGCCTCTGATTCCCCACATCTGATTCCCTTCCTCTGATTCCCCGCCTCTGATTCCCTGCCTCTGATTCCCCAGCTCTGATTCCCCGTGTTTGATTCCCCGCCTCTGAATCCCCATCTCTGATTCCCGGCCTCTGATTGCCGGCCTCTGATTCCCGGCCTCTGATTCCCGGCCTCTGATTCCCGGCCTCTGATTCCCCGCCTCTGATTCCCCGCCTCTGATTCGCTGCCTCTGATTCCCCATCTCTGATTCTGCACATCTGATTCCCTGCCTCTGATTCCCCGCCTCTGACTCCCCGCCTCTGATTCCCTGCCTCTGTTTCCCATCCTCTGATTCCCCACCTCTGATTCCCCATATCTGATTCCCCGCCTCTGTTTCCCCATATCTGATTCCCCGCCTCTGATTCCCCAACTCTGATTCCCCGCCTCTGATTCCCCAGCTCTGATTCCCCGCCTCTGATTCCCCGTGTTTGATTCCCTGCCTCTGATTCCCCGCCTCTGATTCACCATCTCTGATTCACCGCCTTTCATTCGCCACCCTGATTCCCCATATCAGATTCCCCGCCTCTGTTTCCCCGCCTCTGATACCCCGCCTCTGATTCCCCATATTTCATTCCCCGCCTCTGATTCCCCATCTCTGATTCCCGGACTCTGATTCCTTGCCTCTTATTCCCGGCATCTGATTCCCGGCCTCTGATCCCGGCCTCTGATTCCCCGCTTCTGATTCTGATCCCTGCCTCTGATTCCCCATCTCTGATTCCGCACATCTGATTCCCTGCCTCTGATTCCCCACCTCTGATTCCCCATATCTGATTCCCCGCCTCTGTTCCCCGCCTCTAATTCCCCGCCTCTGTTTCCCCATATCTATTTCCCCGCCTCTGATTCCCCGCCTCTGATTCCCCAGCTCTGATTCCCCGCCTCTGAATCCCCAACTCTGATTCCCTGCCTCTGATTCCCCAGCTCTGATTCCCCGCCTCTGATTCCCCAGCTCTGATTCCCTGCCTCTGTTTCGCAACCTCTGATTCCCCACCTCTGATTCCCCATATATGATTCCCCACCTCTGTTTCCCTGCCTCTGATTCCCAGCCTCTGTTTCCCCATATCTGATTCCCCGCCTCTGATTCCCCAACTCTGATTCCCCGCCTCTGATTCCCCAGCTCTGATTCCCCACCTATGATTCCCCGTGTTTGATTCACTGCCTCTGATTCCCCGCCTCTGATTCCCCATCTCTGATTCACCGCCTTTCATTCGCCACCTCTGATTCCCCATATCAGATTCCCCGCCTCTGTTTCCCCGCCTCTGATTCCCCTCCTCTGTTTCCCCATATCTGATTCCCCGCCTCTGATTCCCCAACTCTGATTCCCCGCCTCTGATTCCCCAGCTCTGATTCCCCGCCTTTGATACCCCCCGTCTGATTCCCAGCCTCTGAGTCCCCGTGTCTGATTTCCTGCCTCTGATTCCCCGCCTCTGATTCCCCATCTCTGATTCACAGCCGCTGATTCCCCACCTCTGATTCCCCATCTCTGATTCCGCACATCTGATTCCCTGCCTCTGATTCCCCGACTCTGATCCCCACCTCTGATTCCCCAGCTCTGATTCCCCGCCTCTGATTCCCCAACTCTGATTCCCCGCCTCTGATTCCCCAGCTCTGATTCCCCGCCTCTGATTCCCCGTGTTTGATTCCCTGCCTCTGATTCCCCGCCTCTGATTCCCCCTCTCTGATTCAACGCCTTTGATTCGCCACCTCTGATTCCCCATATCTGATTCCTCGCCTCTGTTTCCCCGCCTCTGATTCCCCTCCTCTGATTCCCCATATCTCATTCCCCGCCTCTGATTCCCCATCTCTGATTCCCGGACTCTGATTCCCCACCTCTGATTCCCGGCCTCTTATTCCCGGCATCTGATTCCGGCCTCTGATTCCCGGCCTCTGATTCCCTGCTTCTGATTCCCCATCTCTGATTCCGCAAATTTAATTCCCTGCCTCTGATTCCCCACCTCTGATTCCCCATATCTGAACCCCGCCTCTATTTGCCCGCCTCTGATTCCCCGCCTCTGTTTCCCCATATCTGATTCCCCGCCTCTGAATCCCAAACTCTGATTCCCTGCCTCTAATTTCCCAGCTCTGATTCCCCGCCTCTGATTCACAACCTCTGATTCCCCACCTCTGATACCCCATATCTGATTCCCCGCCTCTGTTTCCCCGCCTCTGATTCCCCACCTCTGATTCCCAATATCTGATTCCCCACCTCTGATTCCCCACCTCTGAATCCCCGCCTCTGATTCGCCAGCTATGATTCCCCGCCTCTTATTCCCCGCGTCTGATTCCCTGCCTCTGATTCCCCGCCTCTGATTCCACATCTCTGATTCACCACCTCTGATTCCCCGCGTCTGATTCCCTGCCTCTGATTCCCCATCTCTGATTCCCCATCTCTGATTCCCCAATTCTGATTCCCCTCCTCTGATTCCCCGTGTTTGATTCCCTGCCTCTGATTCCCGGCCTCTGATTCCCCATCTGTGATTCACCGCCTTTGATTCGCCACCTCTGATTCGCCATATCTGATTCCCTGCCTCTGTTTCCCCGCCTCTGATTCCCCGCCTCTGATTCCCCATATCTCATTCCCCGCCTCTGAATCCCCATCTCTGATTCCCGGACTCTGATTCCCCACCTCTGATTTCCGGCCTCTTATTCCCGGCATCTGATTCCGGCCTCTGATTCCCGGCCTCTGATTCCCTGCTTCTGATTCTGATTCCCTGCCTTTGATTCCCCATCTCTGATTCCGCACATCTGATTCCCTGCCTCTGATTCCCCATCTCTGATTCCCCATATCTGATTCCCCGCCTCTGATTCCCTGCCTCTGTTTCCCAATATCTAAGTCCCCGCCTCTGATTCCCCAACTCTGATTCCCCACCTCTGATTCCCCAGCTCTGATTCCCCGCCTCTGATTCCACGCATCTGATTCCCTGCATCTGATTCCAAGCCTCTGATTCCCTGCCTCTGATTCCCAACCTCTGATTCCCCACCTCTGATTCCCCATATCTGATTCCCAGCCTCTGTTTCCCCGCCTCTGATTCCCCGCCTCTGTTTCGCCATATCTGATTCCCGGCCTCTGATTCCCCGCCTCTGATTCCCCGCCTCTGATTCCCTATCTCCGATTCCGCACATCTGATTCCCTGCCTCTGATTCCCCGCCTCTGATTCCCCGCCTCTGATTCCCTGCCTCTGATTCCCAACCTCTGATTCCCCACCTCTGATTCCCCGTGTTTGATTCCCCGCCTCTGTTTCCCCGCCTCTGATGCCCCGCCTCTGATTCCCCAACTCTAATTCCCCGCCTCTGATTCCCCATATCTGATTCCCCGCCTCTGTATCCCCGCCTCTGATTCCCCGCCTCTGTTTCCCCATATCCGATTCCCTGCCTCTGATTCCCCAACTTTGATTCCCAGCCTCTGATTCCCCAGCTCTGATTCCCCGCCTCTGATTCCCCGTGTTTGATTCCCTGCCTCTGATTCCCCGCCTCTGATTCCCCATCTCTGATTCACCACCTTTGATTCGCCACCTCTGATTCCCCATATCTGATTCCCCACCTCTGTTTTCCCGCCTCTGATTCCCCGCCTCTGATTCTCCATATCTCATTCCCCGCCTCTGAATCCCCATCTCTGATTCCCGGACTCTGATTCCCCACCTCTGATTCCCGGCCTCTTATTCCCAGCATCTGATTCCAGGCCTCTGATTCCCGGCCTCTGACTCCCCGCTTCTGATTCTAATTCCCTGCCTCTGATTCCCCATCTCTGATTCCGCACATCTGATTACCTGCCTCTGATTCCCCACCTCTGATTCCCCATATCTGATTCCCCGCCTCTGATTCCCCGCATCCGATTCCCCATATCTGATTCCCCGCCTCTGTTTCCCCGCCCCTGATTCCCCGCCTCTGTTTCCCAATATCTGATTCCCCGCCTCTGATTCCCAACTATGATTCCCCGCCTCTGATTCCCCAGCTCTGATTTCCTGCCTCTGATTCCCCGCGTTCTATTCCCTGCCTCTGATTCCCCGCCTGTGATTCCCCATCTCTGATTCCCCGCCTCTGATTCCCCGTGTTTGATTCCCTGCCTCTGATTCCCCAACTCTGATTTCCCATATTGATTCCCTGCGTCTGATTCCCCACCTCTGATTTCCCACATTGATTCCCTGCGTCTGATTCCCCGCCTCTGATTCCCCAACTCTGATTCCCCGCCTCTGATTCCCCAGCTCTGATTCCCCGCATCTGATTCCCCGTGTTTGATTCCCTGCCTCTGATTCCCCACCTCTGATTCCCCATATCTGATTCCTCGCCTCTGTTTCCCCGCCTCTGATTCCCCGCCTCTGATTCCCCAGCTCTGATTCCCCGCCTCTGATTCCCCGTGTTTGATTCCCTGCCTCTGATTCCCCGCCTCTGATTCACCATCTCTGATTCACCGCCTTTCATTCGCCACCCTGATTCCCCATATCAGATTCCCCGCCTCTGTTTCCCCGCCTCTGATACCCCGCCTCTGATTCCCCATATTTCATTCCCCGCCTCCTATTCCCCATCTCTGATTCCCGGACTCTGATTCCTTGCCTCTTATTCCCGGCATCTGATTCCCGGCCTCTGATCCCGGCCTCTGATCCCGGCCTCTGATTCCCCGCTTCTGATTCTGATCCCTGCCTCTGATTCCCCATCTCTGATTCCGCACATCTGATTCCCTGCCTCTGATTCCCCACCTCTGATTCCCCATATCTGATTCCCCGCCTCTGTTCCCCGCCTCTAATTCCCCGCCTCTGTTTCCCCATATCTATTTCCCCGCCTCTGATTCCCCGCCTCTGATTCCCCAGCTCTGATTCCCCGCCTCTGAATCCCCAACTCTGATTCCCTGCCTCTGATTCCCCAGCTCTGATTCCCCGCCTCTGATTCCCCAGCTCTGATTCCCTGCCTCTGTTTCGCAACCTCTGATTCCCCACCTCTGATTCCCCATATATGATTCCCCACCTCTGTTTCCCTGCCTCTGATTCCCAGCCTCTGTTTCCCCATATCTGATTCCCCGCCTCTGATTCCCCAAGTCTGATTCCCCGCCTCTGATTCCCCAGCTCTGATTCCCCACCTATGATTCCCCGTGTTTGATTCACTGCCTCTGATTCCCCGCCTCTGATTCCCCATCTCTGATTCACCGCCTTTCATTCGCCACCTCTGATTCCCCATATCAGATTCCCCGCCTCTGTTTCCCCGCCTCTGATTCCCCTCCTCTGTTTCCCCATATCTGATTCCCCGCCTCTGATTCCCCAACTCTGATTCCCCGCCTCTGATTCCCCAGCTCTGATTCCCCGCCTTTGATTCCCCCCGTCTGATTCCCAGCCTCTGAGTCCCCGTGTCTGATTTCCTGCCTCTGATTCCCCGCCTCTGATTCCCCATCTCTGATTCACAGCCGCTGATTCCCCACCTCTGATTCCCCATCTCTGATTCCGCACATCTGATTCCCTGCCTCTGATTCCCCGACTCTGATCCCCACCTCTGATTCCCCAGCTCTGATTCCCCGCCTCTGATTCCCCAACTCTGATTCCCCGCCTCTGATTCCCCAGCTCTGATTCCCCGCCTCTGATTCCCCGTGTTTGATTCCCTGCCTCTGATTCCCCGCCTCTGATTCCCCATCTCTGATTCAACGCCTTTGATTCGCCACCTCTGATTCCCCATATCTGATTCCTCGCCTCTGTTTCCCCGCCTCTGATTCCCCTCCTCTGATTCCCCATATCTCATTCCCCGCCTCTGATTCCCCATCTCTGATTCCCGGACTCTGATTCCCCACCTCTGATTCCCGGCCTCTTATTCCCGGCATCTGATTCCGGCCTCTGATTCCCGGCCTCTGATTCCCTGCTTCTGATTCCCCATCTCTGATTCCGCAAATCTAATTCCCTGCCTCTGATTCCCCACCTCTGATTCCCCATATCTGAACCCCGCCTCTATTTGCCCGCCTCTGATTCCCCGCCTCTGTTTCCCCATATCTGATTCCCCGCCTCTGAATCCCCAACTCTGATTCCCTGCCTCTAATTTCCCAGCTCTGATTCCCCGCCTCTGATTCCCCGCCTCTGATTCCCCTCCTCTGTTTCCCCATATCTGATTCCCCGCCTCTGATTCCCCAACTCTGATTCCCCGCCTCTGATTCCCCAGCTCTGATTCCCCGCCTTTGATTCCCCCCGTCTGATTCCCAGCCTCTGAGTCCCCGTGTCTGATTTCCTGCCTCTGATTCCCCGCCTCTGATTCCCCATCTCTGATTCACAGCCGCTGATTCCCCACCTCTGATTCCCCATCTCTGATTCCGCACATCTGATTCCCTGCCTCTGATTCCCCGACTCTGATCCCCACCTCTGATTCCCCAGCTCTGATTCCCCGCCTCTGATTCCCCAACTCTGATTCCCCGCCTCTGATTCCCCAGCTCTGATTCCCCGCCTCTGATTCCCCGTGTTTGATTCCCTGCCTCTGATTCCCCGCCTCTGATTCCCCATCTCTGATTCAACGCCTTTGATTCGCCACCTCTGATTCCCCATATCTGATTCCTCGCCTCTGTTTCCCCGCCTCTGATTCCCCTCCTCTGATTCCCCATATCTCATTGCCCGCCTCTGATTCCCCATCTCTGATTCCCGGACTCTGATTCCCCACCTCTGATTCCCGGCCTCTTATTCCCGGCATCTGATTCCGGCCTCTGATTCCCGGCCTCTGATTCCCTGCTTCTGATTCCCCATCTCTGATTCCGCAAATCTAATTCCCTGCCTCTGATTCCCCACCTCTGATTCCCCATATCTGAACCCCGCCTCTATTTGCCCGCCTCTGATTCCCCGCCTCTGTTTCCCCATATCTGATTCCCTGCCTCTGAATCCCCAACTCTGATTCCCTGCCTCTAATTTCCCAGCTCTGATTCCCCGCCTCTGATTCCCCGCGTCTGATTACCGGCCTCTGATTCCCCGCCTCTGATTCCCCATCTCTGATTCACAACCTCTGATTCCCCACCTCTGATACCCCATATCTGATTCCCCGCCTCTGTTTCCCCGCCTCTGATTCCGCACCTCTGATTCCCAATATCTGATTCCCCGCCTCTGATTCCCCACCTCTGATTCCCCGCCTCTGATTCTCCAGCTATGATTCCCCGCCTCTTATTCCCCGCGTCTGATTCCCTGCCTCTGATTCCCCGCCTCTGATTCCACATCTCTGATTCACCACCTCTGATTCCCCGCGTCTGATTCCCTGCCTCTGATTCCCCATCTCTGATTCCCCATCTCTGATTCCCCAATTCTGATTCCCCTCCTCTGATTCCCCGTGTTTGATTCCCTGCCACTGATTCCCGGCCTCTGATTCCCCATCTCTGATTCACCGCCTTTGATTCGCCACCTCTGATTCGCCATATCTGATTCCCCGCCTCTGTTTCCCCGCCTCTGATTCCACGCCTCTGATTCCCCATATCTCATTCCCCGCCTCTGAATCCCCATCTCTGATTCCCGGACTCTGATTCCCCACCTCTGATTTCCGGCCTCTTATTCCCGGCATCTGATTCCGGCCTCTGATTCCCGGCCTCTGATTCCCTGCTTCTGATTCTGATTCCCTGCCTTTGATTCCCCATCTCTGATTCCGCACATCTGATTCCCTGCCTCTGATTCCCCATCTCTGATTCCCCGCCTCTGATTCCCCAACTCTGATTCCCCACCTCTGATTCCCCAGCTCTGATTCCCAACCTCTGATTCCCCACCTCTGATTCCCCGTGTTTGATTCCCCGCCTCTGTTTCCCCGCCTCTGATGCCCCGCTTCTGATTCCCCAACTCTAATTCCCCGCCTCTGATTCCCCATATCTGATTCCCCGCCTCTGTTTCCCCGCCTCTGATTCCCCGCCCCTGTTTCCCCATATCAGATTCCCTGCCTCTGATTCCCCAACTTTGATTCCCAGCCTCTGATTCCCCAGCTCTGATTTCCCGCCTCTGATTCCCCGTGTTTGATTCCCTGCCTCTGATTCCCCGCCTCTGATTCCCCATCTCTGATTCACCACCTTTGATTCGCCACCTCTGATTCCCCATATCTGATTCCCCACCTCTGTTTTCCCGCCTCTGATTCCCCGCCTCTGATTCTCCATATCTCATTCCCCGCCTCTGAATCCCCATCTCTGATTCCCGGACTCTGATTCCCCACCTCTGATTCCCGGCCTCTTATTCCCAGCATCTGATTCCAGGCCTCTGATTCCCGGCCTCTGACTCCCCGCTTCTGATTCTGATTCCCTGCCTCTGATTCCCCATCTCTGATTCCGCACATCTGATTACCTGCCTCTGATTCCCCACCTCTGATTCCCCATATCTGATTCCCCGCCTCTGATTCCCCGCATCCGATTCCCCATATCTGATTCCCCGCCTCTGTTTCCCCGCCCCTGATTCCCCGCCTCTGTTTCCCCATATCTGATTCCCCGCCTCTGATTCCCAACTATGATTCCCGCCTCTGATTCCCCAGCTCTGATTCCCTGCCTCTGATTCCCCGCGTTCTATTCCCTGCCTCTGATTCCCCGCCTGTGATTCCCCATCTCTGATAAACCACCTCTGATTCCCCACCACTGATTCCCCATATCTAATTCCCCGCCTCTGTTTGCCCGCCTCTGATTCCCCACCTCTGATTCCCCATATCTAATTCCCCGCCTCTGTTTGCCCACCTCTGATTCCCCGCCTCTGTTTCCCCATATCTGATTCCCCGCCTCTGAATCCCCAACTCTGATTCCCTGCCTCTGATTCCCCAGCTCTGATTCCCCGCCTTTGATTCCCCCGTCTGATTCCCAGCCTCTGAAACCCCGTGTCTGATTTCTTGCCTCTGATTCCCCGCCTCTGATTCCCCATCTCTGATTCACAGCCTCTGATTCCCCACCTCTGATTCCCCATCTCTGATTCCGCACATCTGATTCCCTGCCTCTGATTCCCCGACTCTGATCCCCACCGCTGATTCCCCAGCTCTGATTCCCCGCCTCTGAATCCCCAACTCTGATTCCCCGCCTCTGATTCCCCAGCTCTGATTCCCCGCCTCTGATTCCCCGTGTTTGATTCCCTGCCTCTGATTCCACGCCTCTGATTCCCCATCTCTGATTCATCGCCTTTGATTCGCCACCTCTGATTCCCCATATCTGATTCCTCGCCTCTGTTTCCCCGCCTCTGATTCCCCGCCTCTGATTCCCCATATCTCATTCCCCGCCTCTGATTCCCCATCTCTGATTCCCGGACTCTGATTCCCCACCTCTGATTCCCGGCCTCTTATTCCCGGCATCTGATTCCGGCCTCTGATTCCCCACCTCTGATTCCCCATATCTGATTCCCCACCTCTGTTTCCCGGCCTCTGATTCCCCGCTTCTGATTCTGAATCCCTGCCTCTGATTCCCCATCTCTGATTCCGCACATCTGATTCCCTGCCTCTGATTCCCCACCTCTGATTCCCCATATCTGATTTCCCGCCTCTGTTTCCCCGCCTCTGATTCCCCGCCTCTGTTTCCCCATATCTAATTCCCAACCTCTGATGCCCCAACTCTGATTCCCTGCCTCTGATTCCCCGCGTTCTATTCCCTGCCTCTGATTCCCCGCCTGTGATTCCCCATCTCTGATTCACCACCTCTGATTCCCCACCTCTGATTCCCCATATCTAATTCCCCGCCTCTGTTTGCCCGACTCTGATTCCCCGCCTCTGTTTCCCCATATCTGATTCCCCGCCTCTGAATCCCCAACTCTGATTCCCTGCCTCTGATTCCCCAGCTCTGATTCCCCGCCTTTGATTCCCCCGTCTGATTCCCAGCCTCTGAAACCCCGTGTCTGATTTCTTGCCTCTGATTCCCCGCCTCTGATTCCCCATCTCTGATTCACAGCCTCTGATTCCCCACCTCTGATTCCCCATCTCTGATTCCGCACATCTGATTCCCTGCCTCTGATTCCACGACTCTGATCCCCACCTCTGATTCCGCAGCTCTGATTCCCCGCCTCTGATTCCCCAACTCTGATTCCACGCCTCTGATTCTCCAGCTCTGATTCCCCGCCTCTGATTCCCCGTGTTTGATCCCCTGCCTCTGATTCCCCGACTCTGATCCCCACCTCTGATTCCGCAGCTCTGATTCCCCGCCTCTGATTCCCCAACTCTGATTCCCCGCCTCTGATTCCCCAACTCTGATTCCCTGCCTCTGATTCCCCAGCTTCATTCCCCGCCTTTGATTCCCCCCGTCTGATTCCCAGCCTCTGAATCCCCGTGTCTGATAACCTGCCTCTGATTCCCCGCCTCTGATTCCCCATCTCAGATTCACCGCCTCTGATTCCCCACCTCTGATTCCCCATCTCTGATTCCGCACATCCGACTCCCTGCCTCTGATTCCCCGACTCTGATTCCCCACCTCTGATTCCCCAGCTCTGATTCCCCGCCTCTGATTCCCCAACTCTGATTCCCCGCCTCTGAATCCACAGCTCTGATTCCCCGCCTCTGATTCCCCGTGTTTGATCCCCTGCCTCTGATTCCCCGCCTCTGATTCCCCATCTCTGATTCACCGCCTTTGATTCGCCACCTCTGATTCCCCATCTCTGATTCACCGCCTTTGATTCGCCACCTCTGATTCCCCATATCTGATTCCCCGCCTCTGATTCCCCATATCTCATTCCCCGCCTCTGATTCGCCAGCTATGATTCCCCTCCTCTGATTCCCCGCGTCTGATTCCCTGCCTCTGATTCCCCGCCTCTGATTCCACATCTCTGATTCACCACCTCTGATTCCACGCGTCTGATTCCCCGCCTCTGATTCCCCATCTCTGATTCCCCATCTCTGATTCCCCAATTCTGATTCCCCGCCTCTGATTCCCCAGCTCTGATTCCTCGCCTCTGATTCCCTTCCTTTGATTCCCAACCTCTGATTCCCCAACTCTGATTTCCCATATTGATTCCCTGCGTCTGATTCCCCACCTCTGATTTCCCACATTGATTCCCTGCGTCTGATTCCCCGCCTCTGATTCCCCAACTCTGATTCCCCGCCTCTGATTCCCCAGCTCTGATTCCCCGCATCTGATTCCCCGTGTTTGATTCCCTGCCTCTGATTCCCCACCACTGATTCCCCATATCTGATTCCTCGCCTCTGTTTCCCCGCCTCTGATTCCCCGCCTCTGATTCCCCATATCTCATTCCCCGCCTCTGATTCCCCATCTCTGATTCCCGGACTCTGATTCCCCACCTCTGATTCCCGGCCTCTTATTCCCGGCATCTGATTCCGGCCCCCCATCTCTGATTCCCGGACTCTGAATCCCCACCTCTGATTTCCGGCCTCTTATTCCCGGCATCTGATTCCGGCCTCTGATTCCCGGCCTGTGATTCCCTGCTTCTGATTCTGATTCCCTGCCTTTGATTCCCCATCTCTGATTCCGCACATCTGATTCCCTGCTTCTGATTCCCCATCTCTGATTCCGCACATCTGATTCCCTGCCTCTGATTCCCCGCCTCTGAATCCCCGTGTCTGATACCCAGCCTCTGATACCCCACCCCTGATTCCCCACCTCTGATTCCCCATATCTGATTCCCCGCCTCTCTTTCCGTGCCTCTAATTCCCCGCCTCTGATTCCCCATATCTGATTCCCCGCCTCCGATTCCCCAACTCTGATTTCCCCACCTCTGATTCCCCAGCTCTGTTTCCCCGTCTCTGATTCCCCGCCTCTGTTTCCACATATCTAATTCCACGCCTCTGATTCCCAAACTCTGATTCCCCGCCTCTGATTCCCCAGCTCTGATTCCCCGCCTCTGATTCCCCACATCTGATTCCCTTCCTCTGATTCCCCGCCTCTGATTCCCTGCCTCTGATTCCCCAGCTCTGATTCCCCGTGTTTGATTCCCCGCCTCTGAATCCCCATCTCTGATTCCCGGCCTCTGATTGCCGGCCTCTGATTCCCGGCCTCTGATTCCCGGCCTCTGATTCCCGGCCTCTGATTCCCCGCCTCTGATTCCCCGCCTCTGATTCGCTGCCTCTGATTCCCCATCTCTGATTCGGCACATCTGATTCCCTGCCTCTGATTCCCCGCCTCTGACTCCCCGCCTCTGATTCCCTGCCTCTGTTTCCAATCCTCTGATTCCCCACCTCTGATTCCCCATATCTGATTCCCCGCCTCTGTTTCCCCATATCTGATTCCCCGCCTCTGATTCCCCAGCTCTGATTCCCCGCCTCTGATTCCCCGTGTTTGATTCCCTGCCTCTGATTCCCCGCCTCTGATTCACCATCTCTGATTCACCGCCTTTCATTCGCCACCCTGATTCCCCATATCAGATTCCCCGCCTCTGTTTCCCCGCCTCTGATACCCCGCCTCTGATTCCCCATATTTCATTACCCGCCTCCTATTCCCCATCTCTGATTCCCGGACTCTGATTCCTTGCCTCTTATTCCCGGCATCTGATTCCCGGCCTCTGATCCCGGCCTCTGATCCCGGCCTCTGATTCCCCGCTTCTGATTCTGATCCCTGCCTCTGATTCCCCATCTCTGATTCCGCACATCTGATTCCCTGCCTCTGATTCCCCACCTCTGATTCCCCATATCTGATTCCCCGCCTCTGTTCCCCGCCTCTAATTCCCCGCCTCTGTTTCCCCATATCTATTTCCCCGCCTCTGATTCCCCGCCTCTGATTCCCCAGCTCTGATTCCCCGCCTCTGAATCCCCAACTCTGATTCCCTGCCTCTGATTCCCCAGCTCTGATTCCCCGCCTCTGATTCCCCAGCTCTGATTCCCTGCCTCTGTTTCGCAACCTCTGATTCCCCACCTCTGATTCCCCATATATGATTCCCCACCTCTGTTTCCCTGCCTCTGATTCCCAGCCTCTGTTTCCCCATATCTGATTCCCCGCCTCTGATTCGCCAACTCTGATTCCCCGCCTCTGATTCCCCAGCTCTGATTCCCCACCTATGATTCCCCGTGTTTGATTCACTGCCTCTGATTCCCCGCATCTGATTCCCCATCTCTGATTCAACGCCTTTCATTCGCCACCTCTGATTCCCCATATCAGATTCCCCGCCTCTGTTTCCCCGCCTCTGATTCCCCTCCTCTGTTTCCCCATATCTGATTCCCCGCCTCTGATTCCCCAACTCTGATTCCCCGCCTCTGATTCCCCAGCTCTGATTCCCCGCCTTTGATTCCCCCCGTCTGATTCCCAGCCTCTGAGTCCCCGTGTCTGATTTCCTGCCTCTGATTCCCCGCCTCTGATTCCCCATCTCTGATTCACAGCCGCTGATTCCCCACCTCTGATTCCCCATCTCTGATTCCGCACATCTGATTCCCTGCCTCTGATTCCCCGACTCTGATCCCCACCTCTGATTCCCCAGCTCTGATTCCCCGCCTCTGATTCCCCAACTCTGATTCCCCGCCTCTGATTCCCCAGCTCTGATTCCCCGCCTCTGATTCCCCGTGTTTGATTCCCTGCCTCTGATTCCCCGCCTCTGATTCCCCATCTCTGATTCAACGCCTTTGATTCGCCACCTCTGATTCCCCATATCTGATTCCTCGCCTCTGTTTCCCCGCCTCTGATTCCCCTCCTCTGATTCCCCATATCTCATTCCCCGCCTCTGATTCCCCATCTCTGATTCCCGGACTCTGATTCCCCACCTCTGATTCCCGGCCTCTTATTCCCGGCATCTGATTCCGGCCTCTGATTCCCGGCCTCTGATTCCCTGCTTCTGATTCCCCATCTCTGATTCCGCAAATCTAATTCCCTGCCTCTGATTCCCCACCTCTGATTCCCCATATCTGAACCCCGCCTCTATTTGCCCGCCTCTGATTCCCCGCCTCTGTTTCCCCATATCTGATTCCCCGCCTCTGAATCCCCAACTCTGATTCCCTGCCTCTAATTTCCCAGCTCTGATTGCCCGCCTCTGATTCCCCGCGTCTGATTACCGGCCTCTGATTCCCCGCCTCTGATTCCCCATCTCTGATTCACAACCTCTGATTCCCCACCTCTGATACCCCATATCTGATTCCCCGCCTCTGTTTCCCCGCCTCTGATTCCCCACCTCTGATTCCCAATATCTGATTCCCCGCCTCTGATTCCCCACCTCTGATTCCCCGCCTCTGATTCGCCAGCTATGATTCCCCGCCTCTTATTCCCCGCGTCTGATTCCCTGCCTCTGATTCCCCGCCTCTGATTCCACATCTCTGATTCACCACCTCTGATTCCCCGCGTCTGATTCCCTGCCTCTGATTCCCCATCTCTGATTCCCCATCTCTGATTCCCCAATTCTGATTCCCCTCCTCTGATTCCCCGTGTTTGATTCCCTGCCTCTGATTCCCGGCCTCTGATTCCCCATCTCTGATTCAACGCCTTTCATTCGCCACCTCTGATTCCCCATATCAGATTCCCCGCCTCTGTTTCCCCGCCTCTGATTCCCCATCTCTGATTCACAGCCGCTGATTCCCCACCTCTGATTCCCCATCTCTGATTCCGCACATCTGATTCCCTGCCTCTGATTCCCCGACTCTGATCCCCACCTCTGATTCCCCAGCTCTGATTCCCCGCCTCTGATTCCCCAACTCTGATTCCCCGCCTCTGATTCCCCAGCTCTGATTCCCCGCCTCTGATTCCCCGTGTTTGATTCCCTGCCTCTGATTCCCCGCCTCTGATTCCCCATCTCTGATTCAACGCCTTTGATTCGCCACCTCTGATTCCCCATATCTGATTCCTCGCCTCTGTTTCCCCGCCTCTGATTCCCCTCCTCTGATTCCCCATATCTCATTCCCCGCCTCTGATTCCCCATCTCTGATTCCCGGACTCTGATTCCCCACCTCTGATTCCCGGCCTCTTATTCCCGGCATCTGATTCCGGCCTCTGATTCCCGGCCTCTGATTCCCTGCTTCTGATTCCCCATCTCTGATTCCGCAAATCTAATTCCCTGCCTCTGATTCCCCACCTCTGATTCCCCATATCTGAACCCCGCCTCTATTTGCCCGCCTCTGATTCCCCGCCTCTGTTTCCCCATATCTGATTCCCCGCCTCTGAATCCCCAACTCTGATTCCCTGCCTCTAATTTCCCAGCTCTGATTCCCCGCCTCTGATTCCCCGCGTCTGATTACCGGCCTCTGATTCCCCGCCTCTGATTCCCCATCTCTGATTCACAACCTCTGATTCCCCACCTCTGATACCCCATATCTGATTCCCCGCCTCTGTTTCCCCGCCTCTGATTCCCCACCTCTGATTCCCAATATCTGATTCCCCGCCTCTGATACCCCACCTCTGATTCCCCGCCTCTGATTCGCCAGCTATGATTCCCCGCCTCTTATTCCCCGCGTCTGATTCCCTGCCTCTGATTCCCCGCCTCTGATTCCACATCTCTGATTCACCACCTCTGATTCCCCGCGTCTGATTCCCTGCCTCTGATTCCCCATCTCTGATTCCCCATCTCTGATTCCCCAATTCTGATTCCCCTCCTCTGATTCCCCGTGTTTGATTCCCTGCCTCTGATTCCCGGCCTCTGATTCCCCATCTCTGATTCACCGCCTTTGATTCGCCACCTCTGATTCGCCATATCTGATTCCCCGCCTCTGTTTCCCCGCCTCTGATTCCCCGCCTCTGATTCCCCATATCTCATTCCCCGCCTCTGAATCCCCATCTCTGATTCCCGGACTCTGATTCCCCACCTCTGATTTCCGGCCTCTTATTCCCGGCATCTGATTCCGGCCTCTGATTCCGGGCCTCTGATTCCCTGCTTCTGATTCTGATTCCCTGCCTTTGATTCCCCATCTCTGATTCCGCACATCTGATTCCCTGCCTCTGATTCCCCATCTCTGATTCCCCATATCTGATTCCCCGCCTCTGATTCCCTGCCTCTGTTTCCCAATATCTAAGTCCCCGCCTCTGATTCCCCAACTCTGATTCCCCACCTCTGATTCCCCAGCTCTGATTCCCCGCCTCTGATTCCCCGCATCTGATTCCCTGCATCTGATTCCAAGCCTCTGATTCCCTGCCTCTGATTCCCAACCTCTGATTCCCCACCTCTGATTCCCCATATCTGATTCCCAGCGTCTGTTTCCCCGCCTCTGATTCCCCGCCTCTGATTCCCCAACTCTGATTCCCCGCCTCTGATTCCCCAGCTCTGATTCCCCACCTATGATACCCCGTGTTTGATTCACTGCCTCTGATTCCCCGCCTCTGATTCCCCATCTCTGATTCACCGCCTTTCATTCGCCACCTCTGATTCCCCGTATCAGATTCCCCGCCTCTGTTTCCCCGCCTCTGATTCCCCTCCTCTGTTTCCCAATATCTGATTCCCCGCCTCTGATTCCCCAACTCTGATTCCCCGCCTCTGATTCCCCAGCTCTGATTCCCCGCCTTTGATTCCCCCCGTCTGATTCCCAGCCTCTGAGTCCCCGTGTCTGATTTCCTGCCTCTGATTCCCCGCCTCTGATTCCCCATCTCTGATTCACAGCCGCTGATTCCCCACCTCTGATTCCCCATCTCTGATTCCGCACATCTGATTCCCTGCCTCTGATTCCCCGACTCTGATCCCCACCTCTGATTCCCCAGCTCTGATTCCCCGCCTCTGATTCCCCAACTCTGATTGCCCGCCTCTGATTCCCCAGCTCTGATTCCCCGCCTCTGATTCCCCGTGTTTGATTCCCTGCCTCTGATTCCCCGACTCTGATTCCCCATCTCTGATTCAACGCCTTTGATTCGCCACCTCTGATTCCCCATATCTGATTCCTCGCCTCTGTTTCCCCGCCTCTGATTCCCCTCCTCTGATTCCCCATATCTCATTCCCCGCCTCTGATTCCCCATCTCTGATTCCCGGACTCTGATTCCCCACCTCTGATTCCCGGCCTCATATTCCCGGCATCTGATTCCGGCCTCTGATTCCCGGCCTCTGATTCCCTGCTTCTGATTCCCCATCTCTGATTCCGCAAATCTAATTCCCTGCCTCTGATTCCCCACCTCTGATTCCCCATATCTGAACCCCGCCTCTATTTGCCCGCCTCTGATTCCCCGCCTCTGTTTCCCCATATCTGATTCCCCGCCTCTGAATCCGCAACTCTGATTCCCTGCCTCTAATTTCCCAGCTCTGATTCCCCGCCTCTGATTCCCCGCGTCTGATTACCGGCCTCTGATTCCCCGCCTCTGATTCCCCATCTCTGATTCTCAACCTCTGATTCCCCACCTCTGATACCCCATATCTGATTCCCCGCCTCTGTTTCCCCGCCTCTGATTCCGCACCTCTGATTCCCAATATCTGATTCCCCGCCTCTGATTCCCCACCTCTGATTCCCCGCCTCTGATTCGCCAGCTATGATTCCCCGCCTCTTATTCCCCGCGTCTGATTCCCTGCCTCTGATTCCCCGCCTCTGATTCCACATCTCTGATTCACCACCTCTGATTCCCCGCGTCTGATTCCCTGCCTCTGATTCCCCATCTCTGATTCCCCATCTCTGATTCCCCAATTCTGATTCCCCTCCTCTGATTCCCCGTGTTTGATTCCCTGCCTCTGATTCCCGGCCTCTGATTCCCCATCTCTGATTCACCGCCTTTGATTCGCCACCTCTGATTCGCCATATCTGATTCCCCGCCTCTGTTTCCCCGCCTCTGATTCCCCGCCTCTGATTCCCCATATCTCATTCCCCGCCTCTGAATCCCCATCTCTGATTCCCGGACTCTGATTCCCCACCTCTGATTTCCGGCCTCTTATTCCCGGCATCTGATTCCGGCCTCTGATTCCCGGCCTCTGATTCCCTGCTTCTGATTCTGATTCCCTGCCTTTGATTCCCCATCTCTGATTCCGCATATCTGATTCCCTGCCTCTGATTCCCCATCTCTGATTCCCCGCCTCTGATTCCCCAACTCTGATTCCCCACCTCTGATTCCCCAGCTCTGATTCCCAACCTCTGATTCCCCACCTCTGATTCCCCGTGTTTGATTCCCCGCCTCTGTTTCCCCGCCTCTGATGCCCCGCCTCTGATTCCCCAACTCTAATTCCCCGCCTCTGATTCCCCATATCTGATTCCCCGCCTCTGTTTCCCCGCCTCTGATTCCCCGCCCCTGTATCCCCATATCAGATTCCCTGCCTCTGATTCCCCAACTTTGATTCCCAGCCTCTGATTCCCCAGCTCTGATTCCCCGCCTCTGATTCCCCGTGTTTGATTCCCTGCCTCTGATTCCCCGCCTCTGATTCCCCATCTCTGATTCACCACCTTTGATTCGCCACCTCTGATTCCCCATATCTGATTCCCCACCTCTGTTTTCCCGCCTCTGATTCCCCGCCTCTGATTCTCCATATCTCATTCCCCGCCTCTGAATCCCCATCTCTGATTCCCGGACTCTGATTCCCCACCTCTGATTCCCGGCCTCTTATTCCCAGCATCTGATTCCAGGCCTCTGATTCCCGGCCTCTGACTCCCCGCTTCTGATTCTGATTCCCTGCCTCTGATTCCCCATCTCTGATTCCGCACATCTGATTACCTGCCTCTGATTCCCCACCTCTGATTCCCCATATCTGATTCCCCGCCTCTGATTCCCCGCATCCGATTCCCCATATCTGATTCCCCGCCTCTGTTTCCCCGCCCCTGATTCCCCGCCTCTGTTTCCCCATATCTGATTCCCCGCCTCTGATTCCCAACTATGATTCCCGCCTCTGATTCCCCAGCTCTGATTCCCTGCCTCTGATTCCCCGCGTTCTATTCCCTGCCTCTGATTCCCCGCCTGTGATTCCCCATCTCTGATAAACCACCTCTGATTCCCCACCACTGATTCCCCATATCTAATTCCCCGCCTCTGTTTGCCCGCCTCTGATTCCCCACCTCTGATTCCCCATATCTAATTCCCCGCCTCTGTTTGCCCACCTCTGATTCCCCGCCTCTGTTTCCCCATATCTGATTCCCCGCCTCTGAATCCCCAACTCTGATTCCCTGCCTCTGATTCGCCAGCTCTGATTCCCCGCCTTTGATTCCCCCGTCTGATTCCCAGCCTCTGAAACCCCGTGTCTGATTTCTTGCCTCTGATTCCCCGCCTCTGATTCCCCATCTCTGATTCACAGCCTCTGATTCCCCACCTCTGATTCCCCATCTCTGATTCCGCACATCTGATTCCCTGCCTCTGATTCCCCGACTCTGATCCCCACCTCTGATTCCCCAGCTCTGATTTCCCGCCTCTGATTCCCCAACTCTGATTCCCCGCCTCTGATTCCCCAGCTCTGATTCCCCGCCTCTGATTCCCCGTGTTTGATTCCCTGCCTCTGATTCCACGCCTCTGATTCCCCATCTCTGATTCATCGCCTTTGATTCGCCACCTCTGATTCCCCATATCTGATTCCTCGCCTCTGTTTCCCCGCCTCTGATTCCCCGCCTCTGATTCCCCATATCTCATTCCCCGCCTCTGATTCCCCATCTCTGTTTCCCGGACTCTGATTCCCCACCTCTGATTCCCGGCCTCTTATTCCCGGCATCTGATTCCGGCCTCTGATTCCCCACCTCTGATTCCCCATATCTGATTCCCCACCTCTGTTTCCCGGCCTCTGATTCCACGCTTCTGATTCTGAATCCCTGCCTCTGATTCCCCATCTCTGATTCCGCACATCTGATTCCCTGCCTCTGATTCCCCACCTCTGATTCCCCATATCTGATTTCCCGCCTCTGTTTCCCCGCCTCTGATTCCCCGCCTCTGTTTCCCCATATCTAATTCCCAACCTCTGATGCCCCAACTCTGATTCCCTGCCTCTGATTCCCCGCGTTCTATTCCCTGCCTCTGATTCCCCGCCTGTGATTCCCCATCTCTGATTCACCACCTCTGATTCCCCACCTCTGATTCCCCATATCTAATTCCCCGCCTCTGTTTGCCCGACTCTGATTCCCCGCCTCTGTTTCCCCATATCTGATTCCCCGCCTCTGAATCCCCAACTCTGATTCCCTGCCTCTGATTCCCCAGCTCTGATTCCCCGCCTTTGATTCCCCCGTCTGATTCCCAGCCTCTGAAACCCCGTGTCTGATTTCTTGCCTCTGATTCCCCGCCTCTGATTCCCCATCTCTGATTCACAGCCTCTGATTCCCCACCTCTGATTCCCCATCTCTGATTCCGCACATCTGATTCCCTGCCTCTGATTCCACGACTCTGATCCCCACCTCTGATTCCGCAGCTCTGATTCCCCGCCTCTGATTCCCCAACTCTGATTCCACGCCTCTGATTCCCCAGCTCTGATTCCCCGCCTCTGATTCCCCGTGTTTGATCCCCTGCCTCTGATTCCCCGACTCTGATCCCCACCTCTGATTCCGCAGCTCTGATTCCCCGCCTCTGATTCCCCAACTCTGATTCCCCGCCTCTGATTCCCCAACTCTGATTCCCTGCCTCTGATTCCCCAGCTTCATTCCCCGCCTTTGATTCCCCCCGTCTGATTCCCAGCCTCTGAATCCCCGTGTCTGATAACCTGCCTCTGATTCCCCGCCTCTGATTCCCCATCTCAGATTCACCGCCTCTGATTCCCCACCTCTGATTCCCCATCTCTGATTCCGCACATCCGACTCCCTGCCTCTGATTCCCCGCCTCTGATTCCCCATCTCTGATTCACCGCCTTTGATTCGCCACCTCTGATTCCCCATCTCTGATTCACCGCCTTTGATTCGCCACCTCTGATTCCCCATATCTGATTCCCCGCCTCTGATTCCCCATATCTCATTCCCCGCCTCTGATTCGCCAGCTATGATTCCCCGCCTCTGATTCCCCGCGTCTGATTCCCTGCCTCTGATTCCCCGCCTCTGATTCCACATCTCTGATTCACCACCTCTGATTCCACGCGTCTGATTCCCCGCCTCTGATTCCCCATCTCTGATTCCCCATCTCTGATTCCCCAATTCTGATTCCCCGCCTCTGATTCCCCAGCTCTGATTCCTCGCCTCTGATTCCCTTCCTTTGATTCCCAACCTCTGATTCCCCAACTCTGATTTCCCATATTGATTCCCTGCGTCTGATTCCCCACCTCTGATTTCCAACATTGATTCCCTTCGTCTGATTCCCCGCCTCTGATTCCCCAACTCTGATTCCCCGCCTCTGATTCCCCAGCTCTGATTCCCCGCATCTGATTCCCCGTGTTTGATTCCCTGCCTCTGATTCCCCACCTCTGATTCCCCATATCTGATTCCCCGCCTCTGTTTCCCCACCTTTGATTCCCCGCCTCTGTTTCCCAATATCTAAGTCCCCGCCTCTGATTCCCCAACTCTGATTCCCCAACTCTGATTCCCCGCTTCTGATTCCCCAGCTCTGATTCCCCGCCTCTGATTCCCCGTGTTTGATCCCCTGCCTCTGATTCCCCGCCTCTGATTCCCCATCTCTGATTCACCGCCTTTGATTCGCCACCTCTGATTCCCCATATCTGATTCCTCGCCTCTGTTTCCCCGCCTCTGATTCCCCGCCTCTGATTCCCCATATCTCATTCCCCGCCTCTGATTCCCCATCTCTGATTCCCGGACTCTGATTCCCCACCTCTGATTCACGGCCTCTTATTCCCGGCATCTGATTCCGGCCTCTGATTCCCGGCCTCTGATTCCCTGCTTCTGATTCCCCATCTCTGATTCCGCAAATCTAATTCCCTGCCACTGATTCCCCACCTCTGATTCCCCATATCTGATTCCCCGCCTCTGTTTCCCCGCCTCTGATTCCCCGCCTCTGTTTCCCCATATCTAAGTCCCCGCCTCTGATTCCCCAACTTTGATTCCCCACCTCTGATTCCCCAGCTCTGATTCCCCGCCTCTGATTCCCCGCATCTGATTCCATGCATCTGATTCCCAGCCTCTGATTCCCAGCCTCTGATTCCCAACCTCTGATTCCCCACCTCTGATTCCCCATATCTGATTCCACGCCTCTGTTTCCCCGCCTCTGATTCCCCGCCTCTGTTTCCCCATATCTGATCCCCGCCTCTATTTGCCCGCATCTGATTCCCCGCCTCTGTTTCCCCATATCTGATTCACCGCCTCTGAATCCCCAACTCTGATTCCCTGCCTCTAATTTCCCAGCTCTGATTCCCCGCCTCTGATTCCCCGCGTCTGATTACCGGCCTCTGATTCCCCGCCTCTGATTCCCCATCTCTGATTCACAACCTCTGATTCCCCACCTCTGATACCCCATATCTGATTCCCCGCCTCTGTTTCCCCGCCTCTGATTCCCCACCTCTGATTCCCAATATCTGATTCCCCGCCTCTGATTCCCCACCTCTGATTCCCCGCCTCTGATTCGCCAGCTATGATTCCCCGCCTCTGATTCCCCGTGTTTGATTCTCTGCCTCTGATTTCCGGCCTCTGATTCCCCAACTCTGATTCACTGCCTTTGATTCGCCACCTCTGATTCCCCATATCTGATTCCCCGCCTCTGTTTCCCCGCCTCTGATTCCCCGCCTCTGATTCCCCATATCTCATTCCCCGCCTCTGAATCCCCATCTCTGATTCCCGGACTCTGATTCCCCACCTCTGATTCCCTGCTACTGATTTTGATTCCCTGCCTTTGATTCCCCATCTCTGATTCCGCACATCTGATTCCCTGCCTCTGATTCCCCATCTCTGATTCCCCATATCTGATTCCCCGCTTCTGTTTCCCCGCCTCTGATTCCCCGCCTCTGTTTCCCAATATCTAAGTCCCCGCCTCTGATTCCACAACTCTAATTCCCCACCTCTGATTCCCCAGCTCTGATTCCCCGCCTCTGATTCCCCGCATCTGATTCCCTGCATCTGATTCCAAGCCTCTTATTCCCTGCCTCTGATTCCCAACCTCTGATTCCCCACCTCTGATTCCCCATATCTGATTCCCAGCCTCTGTTTCCCCGCCTCTGATTCCCCGCCTCTGTTTCCCCATATCTGATTCCCGGCCTCTGGTTCCCCGCCTCTGATTCCCCGCCTCTGATTCCCTGCCTCTGATTCCCCATCTCCGATTCCGCACATCTGATTCCCTGCCTCTGATTCCCCGCCTCTGATTCCCCGCCTCTGATTCCCTGCCTCTGATTCCCAACCTCTGATTCCCCACCTCTGATTCCCCGTGTTTGATTCCCCGTCTCTGTTTCCCCGCCTCTGATTCCCCGCCTCTGATTCCCCAACTCTAATTCCCCGCCTCTGATTCCCCATATCTGATTCCCCGCCTCTGTTTCCCCGCCTCTGATTCCCCACCCCTGTTTCCCCATATCTGATTCCCTGCCTCTGATTCCCCGCCTCTGATTCCCCATATCTCATTCCCCGCCTCTGAATCCCCATCTCTGATTCCCGGACTCTGATTCCCCACCTCTGATTCCCTGCTACTGATTTTGATTCCCTGCCTTTGATTCCCCATCTCTGATTCCGCACATCTGATTCCCTGCCTCTGATTCCCCATCTCTGATTCCCCATATCTGATTCCCCGCTTCTGTTTCCCCGCCTCTGATTCCCCGCCTCTGTTTCCCAATATCTAAGTCCCCGCCTCTGATTCCACAACTCTAATTCCCCACCTCTGATTCCCCAGCTCTGATTCCCCGCCTCTGATTCCCCGCATCTGATTCCCTGCATCTGATTCCAAGCCTCTTATTCCCTGCCTCTGATTCCCAACCTCTGATTCCCCACCTCTGATTCCCCATATCTGATTCCCAGCCTCTGTTTCCCCGCCTCTGATTCCCCGCCTCTGTTTCCCCATATCTGATTCCCGGCCTCTGGTTCCCCGCCTCTGATTCCCCGCCTCTGATTCCCTGCCTCTGATTCCCCATCTCCGATTCCGCACATCTGATTCCCTGCCTCTGATTCCCCGCCTCTGATTCCCCGCCTCTGATTCCCAGCCTCTGATTCCCAACCTCTGATTCCCCACCTCTGATTCCCCGTGTTTGATTCCCCGCCTCTGTTTCCCCGCCTCTGATTCCCCGCCTCTGATTCACCAACTCTAATTCCCCGCCTCTGATTCCCCATATCTGATTCCCCGCCTCTCTTTCCCCGCCTCTGATTCCCCACCCCTGTTTCCCCATATCTGATTCCCTGCCTCTGATTCCCCAACTTTGATTCCAGGCATCTGATTCCCCAGCTCTGATTCCCCGCCTCTGATTCCCCGCATCTGATTCCCTGCATCTGATTCCAAGCCTCTGATTCCCTGCCTCTGATTCCCAACCTCTGATTCCCCACCTCTGATTCCCCATATCAGATCCCCAGCCTCTGTTTCCCCGCCTCTGTTTCCCCATATCTGATTCCCGGCCTCTGATTCCCCGCCTCTGATTCCCCGCCTCTGATTCCCTGCCTCTGATTCCCCATCTCTGATTCCGCACATCTGATTCCCTGCCTCTGATTCCCCGCCTCTGATTCCCCGCCTCTGATTCCCTGCATCTGATTCCCAACCTCTGATTCCCCACCTCTGATTCCCCGTGTTTGATTCCCCGCCTCTGTTTCCCCGCCTCTGATTCCCCGCCTCTGATTCCCCAACTCTAATTCCCCGCCTCTGATACCCATATCTGATTCCCTGCCTCTGTTTCCCCGCCTCTGATTCCCCGCCCCTGTTTCCCCATATCTGATTCCCTGCCTCTGATTCCCCAACTTTGATTCCCAGCCTCTGATTCCCCAGCTCTGATTCCCCGCCTCTGATTCCCCGTGTTTGATTCCCTGCCTCTGATTCCCCGCCTCTGATTCCCCAACTCTAATTCCCCGCCTCTGATTCCCCATATCTGATTCCCTGCCTCTGTTTCCCCGCCTCTGATTCCCCGCCTCTGTTTCCCCGCCTCTGATTCCCCACCTCTGGTTCCCAATATCTGATTCCCCGCCTCTGATTCCCCACCTCTGATTCCCCACCTCTGATTCGCCAGCTATGATTCCCCGCCTCCTATTCCCCGCGTCTGATTCCCTGCCTCTGATTCCCCGCCTCTGATTCCACATCTCTGATTCACCACCTCTGATTCCCCGCGTCTGATTCCGTGCCTCTGATTCCCCATCTCTGATTCCCCATCTCTGATTCCCCAATTCTGATTCCCATCCTCTGATTCCCCGTGTTTGATTCCCAGCCTCTGATTCCCGGCCTCTGATTCCCCATCTCTGATTCACCGCCTTTGATTCGCCACCTCTGATTCACCATATCTGATTCCCCGCCTCTGTTTCCCCGCCTCTGATTCCCCGCCTCTGATTCCCCATATCTCATTCCCCGCCTCTGAATCCCCATCTCTGATTCCCGGACTCTGATTCCCCACCTCTGATTTCCGGCCTCTTATTCCCGGCATCTGATTCCGGCCTCTGATTCCCGGCCTCTGATACCCTGCTTCTGATTCTGATTCCCTGCCTTTGATTCCCCATCTCTGATTCCGCACATCTGATTCCCTGCCTCTGATTCCCCATCTCTGATTCCCCATATCTGATTCCCCGCCTCTGATTCCCTGCCTCTGTTTCCCAATATCTAAGTCCCCGCCTCTGATTCCCCAACTCTGATTCCCCACCTCTGATTCCCCAGCTCTGATTCCCCGCCTCTGATTCCCCGCATCTGATTCCCTGCATCTGATTCCAAGCCTCTGATTCCCTGCCTCTGATACCCAACCTCTGATTCCCCACCTCTGATTCCCCATATCTGATTCCCAGCCTCTGTTTCCCCGCCTCTGATTCCCCGCCTCTGTTTCCCCATATCTGATTCCCGGCCTCTGATTCCCCGCCTCTGTTTCCCCGCCTCTGATTCCCCGCATCTGTTTCCCCATATCTGAACCCCGCCTCTATTTGCCCGCCTCTGATTCATCGCCTCTGTTTCCCCATATCTGATTCCCCGCCTCTGAATCCCCAACTCTGATTCCCTGCCTCTAATTTCCCAGCTCTGATTCCCCGCCTCTGATTCCCCGCGTCTGATTACCGGCCTCTGATTCCCCGCCTCTGATTCCCCATCTCTGATTCACAACCTCTGATTCCCCACCTCTGATACCCCATATCTGATTCCCCGCCTCTGTTTCCCCGCCTCTGATTCCCCACCTCTGATTCCCAATATCTGATTCCCCGCTTCTGATTCCCCACCTCTGATTCCCCGCCTCTGATTCGCCAGCTATGATTCCCCGCCTCATATTCCCCGCGTCTGATTCCCTGCATCTGATTCCCTGCCTCTGATTCCACATCTCTGATTCACCACCTCTGATTCCCCGCGTCTGATTCCCTGCCTCTGATTCCCCATCTCTGATTCCCCATCTCTGATTCCCCAATTCTGATTCCCCTCCTCTGATTCCCCGTGTTTGATTCCCTGCCTCTGATTCCCGGCCTCTGATTCCCCATCTCTGATTCACCGCCTTTGATTCGCCACCTCTGATTCGCCATATCTGATTCCCCGCCTCTGTTTCCCCGCTTCTGATTCCCCGCCTCTGATTCCCCATATCTCATTCCCCGCCTCTGAATCCCCATCTCTGATTCCCGGACTCTGAATCCCCACCTCTGATTTCCGGCCTCTTATTCCCGGCATCTGATTCCGGCCTCTGATTCCCGGCCTGTGATTCCCTGCTTCTGATTCTGATTCCCTGCCTTTGATTCCCCATCTCTGATTCCGCACATCTGATTCCCTGCTTCTGATTCCCCATCTCTGATTCCGCACATCTGATTCCCTGCCTCTGATTCCCCGCCTCTGAATCCCCGTGTCTGATACCCAGCCTCTGATACCCCACCCCTGATTCCCCACCTCTGATTCCCCATATCTGATTCCCCGCCTCTCTTTCCGTGCCTCTAATTCCCCGCCTCTGATTCTCCATATCTGATTCCCCGCCTCCGATTCCCCAACTCTGATTTCCCCACCTCTGATTCCCCAGCTCTGTTTCCCCGCCTCTGATTCCCCGCCTCTGTTTCCCCATATCTAATTCCACGCCTCTGATTCCCAAACTCTGATTCCCCGCCTCTGATTCCCCAGCTCTGATTCCCCGCCTCTGATTCCCCACATCTGATTCCCTTCCTCTGATTCCCCGCCTCTGATTCCCTGCCTCTGATTCCCCAGCTCTGATTCCCCGTGTTTGATTCCCCGCCTCTGAATCCCCATCTCTGATTCCCGGCCTCTGATTGCCGGCCTCTGATTCCCGGCCTCTGATTCCCGGCCTCTGATTCCCGGCCTCTGATTCCCCGCCTCTGATTCCCCGCCTCTGATTCGCTGCCTCTGATTCCCCATCTCTGATTCTGCACATCTGATTCCCTGCCTCTGATTCCCCGCCTCTGACTCCCCGCCTCTGATTCCCTGCCTCTGTTTCCCATCCTCTGATTCCCCACCTCTGATTCCCCATATCTGATTCCCCGCCTCTGTTTCCCCATATCTGATTCCCCGCCTCTGATTCCCCAACTCTGATTCCCCGCCTCTGATTCCCCAGCTCTGATTCCCCGCCTCTGATTCCCCGTGTTTGATTCCCTGCCTCTGATTCCCCGCCTCTGATTCACCATCTCTGATTCACCGCCTTTCATTCGCCACCCTGATTCCCCATATCAGATTCCCCGCCTCTGTTTCCCCGCCTCTGATACCCCGCCTCTGATTCCCCATATTTCATTCCCCGCCTCTGATTCCCCATCTCTGATTCCCGGACTCTGATTCCTTGCCTCTTATTCCCGGCATCTGATTCCCGGCCTCTGATCCCGGCCTCTGATTCCCCGCTTCTGATTCTGATCCCTGCCTCTGATTCACCATCTCTGATTCCGCACATCTGATTCCCTGCCTCTGATTCCCCACCTCTGATTCCCCATATCTGATTCCCCGCCTCTGTTCCCCGCCTCTAATTCCCCGCCTCTGTTTCCCCATATCTATTTCCCCGCCTCTGATTCCCCGCCTCTGATTCCCCAGCTCTGATTCCCCGCCTCTGAATCCCCAACTCTGATTCCCTGCCTCTGATTCCCCAGCTCTGATTCCCCGCCTCTGATTCCCCAGCTCTGATTCCCTGCCTCTGTTTCGCAACCTCTGATTCCCCACCTCTGATTCCCCATATATGATTCCCCACCTCTGTTTCCCTGCCTCTGATTCCCAGCCTCTGTTTCCCCATATCTGATTCCCCGCCTCTGATTCCCCAACTCTGATTCCCCGCCTCTGATTCCCCAGCTCTGATTCCCCACCTATGATTCCCCGTGTTTGATTCACTGCCTCTGAATCCCCGCCTCTGATTCCCCATCTCTGATTCACCGCCTTTCATTCGCCACCTCTGATTCCCCATATCAGATTCCCCGCCTCTGTTTCCCCGCCTCTGATTCCCCTCCTCTGTTTCCCCATATCTGATTCCCCGCCTCTGATTCCCCAACTCTGATTCCCCGCCTCTGATTCCCCAGCTCTGATTCCCCGCCTTTGATTCCCCCCGTCTGATTCCCAGCCTCTGAGTCCCCGTGTCTGATATCCTGCCTCTGATTCCCCGCCTCTGATTCCCCATCTCTGATTCACAGCCGCTGATTCCCCACCTCTGATTCCCCATCTCTGATTCCGCACATCTGATTCCCTGCCTCTGATTCCCCGACTCTGATCCCCACCTCTGATTCCCCAGCTCTGATTCCCCGCCTCTGATTCCCCAACTCTGATTCCCCGCCTCTGATTCCCCAGCTCTGATTCCCCACCTATGATTCCCCGTGTTTGATTCACTGCCTCTGATTCCCCGCCTCTGATTCCCCATCTCTGATTCACCGCCTTTCATTCGCCACCTCTGATTCCCCATATCAGATTCCCCGCCTCTGTTTCCCCGCCTCTGATTCCCCTCCTCTGTTTCCCCATATCTGATTCCCCGCCTCTGATTCCCCAACTCTGATTCCCCGCCTCTGATTCCCCAGCTCTGATTCCCCGCCTTTGATTCCCCCCGTCTGATTCCCAGCCTCTGAGTCCCCGTGTCTGATTTCCTGCCTCTGATTCCCCGCCTCTGATTCCCCATCTCTGATTCACAGCCGCTGATTCCCCACCTCTGATTCCCCATCTCTGATTCCGCACATCTGATTCCCTGCCTCTGATTCCCCGACTCTGATCCCCACCTCTGATTCCCCAGCTCTGATTCCCCGCCTCTGATTCCCCAACTCTGATTCCCCGCCTCTGATTCCCCAGCTCTGATTCCCCGCCTCTGATTCCCCGTGTTTGATTCCCTGCCTCTGATTCCCCGCCTCTGATTCCCCATCTCTGATTCAACGCCTTTGATTCGCCACCTCTGATTCCCCATATCTGATTCCTCGCCTCTGTTTCCCCGCCTCTGATTCCCCTCCTCTGATTCCCCATATCTCATTCCCCGCCTCTGATTCCCCATCTCTGATTCCCGGACTCTGATTCCGCACCTCTGATTCCCAATATCTGATTCCCCGCCTCTGATTCCCCACCTCTGATTCCCCGCCTCTGATTCGCCAGCTATGATTCCCCGCCTCTTATTCCCCGCGTCTGATTCCCTGCCTCTGATTCCCCGCCTCTGATTCCACATCTCTGATTCACCACCTCTGATTCCCCGCGTCTGATTCCCTGCCTCTGATTCCCCATCTCTGATTCCCCATCTCTGATTCCCCAATTCTGATTCCCCTCCTCTGATTCCCCGTGTTTCATTCCCTGCCTCTGATTCCCGGCCTCTGATTCCCCATCTCTGATTCACCGCCTTTGATTCGCCACCTCTGATTCGCCATATCTGATTCCCCGCCTCTGTTTCCCCGCCTCTGATTCCCCGCCTCTGATTCCCCATATCTCATTCCCCGCCTCTGAATCCCCATCTCTGATTCCCGGACTCTGATTCCCCACCTCTGATTTCCGGCCTCTTATTCCCGGCATCTGATTCCGGCCTCTGATTCCCGGCCTCTGATTCCCTGCTTCTGATTCTGATTCCCTGCCTTTGATTCCCCATCTCTGATTCCGCACATCTGATTCCCTGCCTCTGATTCCCCATCTCTGATTCCCCATATCTGATTCCCCGCCTCTGATTCCCTGCCTCTGTTTCCCAATATCTAAGTCCCCGCCTCTGATTCCCCAACTCTGATTCCCCACCTCTGATTCCCCAGCTCTGATTCCCCGCCTCTGATTCCCAACCTCTGATTCCCCACCTCTGATTCCCCATATCTGATTCCCAGCGTCTGTTTCCCCGCCTCTGATTCCCCGCCTCTGATTCCCCAACTCTGATTCCCCGCCTCTGATTCCCCAGCTCTGATTCCCCACCTATGATACCCCGTGTTTGATTCACTGCCTCTGATTCCCCGCCTCTGATTCCCCATCTCTGATTCACCGCCTTTCATTCGCCACCTCTGATTCCCCGTATCAGATTCCCCGCCTCTGTTTCCCCGCCTCTGATTCCCCTCCTCTGTTTCCCCATATCTGATTCCCCGCCTCTGATTCCCCAACTCTGATTCCCCGCCTCTGATTCCCCAGCTCTGATTCCCCGCCTTTGATTCCCCCCGTCTGATTCCCAGCCTCTGAGTCCCCGTGTCTGATTTCCTGCCTCTGATTCCCCGCCTCTGATTCCCCATCTCTGATTCACAGCCGCTGATTCCCCACCTCTGATTCCCCATCTCTGATTCCGCACATCTGATTCCCTGCCTCTGATTCCCCGACTCTGATCCCCACCTCTGATTCCCCAGCTCTGATTCCCCGCCTCTGATTCCCCAACTCTGATTCCCCGCCTCTGATTCCCCAGCTCTGATTCCCCGCCTCTGATTCCCGGTGTTTGATTCCCTGCCTCTGATTCCCCGCCTCTGATTCCCCATCTCTGATTCAACGCCTTTGATTCGCCACCTCTGATTCCCCATATCTGATTCCTCGCCTCTGTTTCCCCGCCTCTGATTCCCCTCCTCTGATTCCCCATATCTCATTCCCCGCCTCTGATTCCCCATCTCTGATTCCCGGACTCTGATTCCCCACCTCTGATTCCCGGCCTCTTATTCCCGGCATCTGATTCCGGCCTCTGATTCCCGGCCTCTGATTCCCTGCTTCTGATTCCCCATCTCTGATTCCGCAAATCTAATTCCCTGCCTCTGATTCCCCACCTCTGATTCCCCATATCTGAACCCCGCCTCTATTTGCCCGCCTCTGATTCCCCGCCTCTGTTTCCCCATATCTGATTCCCCGCCTCTGAATCCCCAACTCTGATTCCCTGCCTCTAATTTCCCAGCTCTGATTCCCCGCCTCTGATTCCCCGCGTCTGATTACCGGCCTCTGATTCCCCGCCTCTGATTCCCCATCTCTGATTCACAACCTCTGATTCCCCACCTCTGATACCCCATATCTGATTCCCCGCCTCTGTTTCCCCGCCTCTGATTCCGCACCTCTGATTCCCAATATCTGATTCCCCGCCTCTGATTCCCCACCTCTGATTCCCCGCCTCTGATTCGCCAGCTATGATTCCCCGCCTCTTATTCCCCGCGTCTGATTCCCTGCCTCTGATTCCCCGCCTCTGATTCCACATCTCTGATTCACCACCTCTGATTCCCCGCGTCTGATTCCCTGCCTCTGATTCCCCATCTCTGATTCCCCATCTCTGATTCCCCAATTCTGATTCCCCTCCTCTGATTCCCCGTGTTTGATTCCCTGCCTCTGATTCCCGGCCTCTGATTCCCCATCTCTGATTCACCGCCTTTGATTCGCCACCTCTGATTCGCCATATCTGATTCCCCGCCTCTGTTTCCCCGCCTCTGATTCCCCGCCTCTGATTCCCCATATCTCATTCCCCGCCTCTGAATCCCCATCTCTGATTCCCGGACTCTGATTCCCCACCTCTGATTTCCGGCCTCTTATTCCCGGCATCTGATTCCGGCCTCTGATTCCCGGCCTCTGATTCCCTGCTTCTGATTCTGATTCCCTGCCTTTGATTCCCCATCTCTGATTCCGCACATCTGATTCCCTGCCTCTGATTCCCCATCTCTGATTCCCCGCCTCTGATTCCCCAACTCTGATTCCCCACCTCTGATTCCCCAGCTCTGATTCCCAACCTCTGATTCCCCACCTCTGATTCCCCGTGTTTGATTCCCCGCCTCTGTTTCCCCGCCTCTGATGCCCCGCCTCTGATTCCCCAACTCTAATTCCCCGCCTCTGATTCCCCATATCTGATTCCCCGCCTCTGTTTCCCCGCCTCTGATTCCCCGCCCCTGTTTCCCCATATCAGATTCCCTGCCTCTGATTCCCCAACTTTGATTCCCAGCCTCTGATTCCCCAGCTCTGATTCCCCGCCTCTGATTCCCCGTGTTTGATTCCCTGCCTCTGATTCCCCGCCTCTGATTCCCCATCTCTGATTCACCACCTTTGATTCGCCACCTCTGATTCCCCATATCTGATTCCCCACCTCTGTTTTCCCGCCTCTGATTCCCCGCCTCTGATTCTCCATATCTCATTCCCCGCCTCTGAATCCCCATCTCTGATTCCCGGACTCTGATTCCCCACCTCTGATTCCCGGCCTCTTATTCCCAGCATCTGATTCCAGGCCTCTGATTCCCGGCCTCTGACTCCCCGCTTCTGATTCTGATTCCCTGCCTCTGATTCCCCATCTCTGATTCCGCACATCTGATTACCTGCCTCTGATTCCCCACCTCTGATTCCCCATATCTGATTCCCCGCCTCTGATTCCCCGCATCCGATTCCCCATATCTGATTCCCCGCCTCTGTTTCCCCGCCCCTGATTCCCCGCCTCTGTTTCCCCATATCTGATTCCCCGCCTCTGATTCCCAACTATGATTCCCGCCTCTGATTCCCCAGCTCTGATTCCCTGCCTCTGATTCCCCGCGTTCTATTCCCTGCCTCTGATTCCCCGCCTGTGATTCCCCATCTCTGATAAACCACCTCTGATTCCCCACCACTGATTCCCCATATCTAATTCCCCGCCTCTGTTTGCCCGCCTCTGATTCCCCACCTCTGATTCCCCATATCTAATTCCCCGCCTCTGTTTGCCCACCTCTGATTCCCCGCCTCTGTTTCCCCATATCTGATTCCCCGCCTCTGAATCCCCAACTCTGATTCCCTGCCTCTGATTCGCCAGCTCTGATTCCCCGCCTTTGATTCCCCCGTCTGATTCCCAGCCTCTGAAACCCCGTGTCTGATTTCTTGCCTCTGATTCCCCGCCTCTGATTCCCCATCTCTGATTCACAGCCTCTGATTCCCCACCTCTGATTCCCCATCTCTGATTCCGCACATCTGATTCCCTGCCTCTGATTCCCCGACTCTGATCCCCACCTCTGATTCCCCAGCTCTGATTCCCCGCCTCTGATTCCCCAACTCTGATTCCCCGCCTCTGATTCCCCAGCTCTGATTCCCCGCCTCTGATTCCCCGTGTTTGATTCCCTGCCTCTGATTCCACGCCTCTGATTCCCCATCTCTGATTCATCGCCTTTGATTCGCCACCTCTGATTCCCCATATCTGATTCCTCGCCTCTGTTTCCCCGCCTCTGATTCCCCGCCTCTGATTCCCCATATCTCATTCCCCGCCTCTGATTCCCCATCTCTGATTCCCGGACTCTGATTCCCCACCTCTGATTCCCGGCCTCTTATTCCCGGCATCTGATTCCGGCCTCTGATTCCCCATATCTGATTCCCCACCTCTGTTTCCCGGCCTCTGATTCCCCGCTTCTGATTCTGAATCCCTGCCTCTGATTCCCCATCTCTGATTCCGCACATCTGATTCCCTGCCTCTCATTCCCCACCTCTGATTCCCCATATCTGATTTCCCGCCTCTGTTTCCCCGCCTCTGATTCCCCGCCTCTGTTTCCCCATATCTAATTCCCAACCTCTGATGCCCCAACTCTGATTCCCTGCCTCTGATTCCCCGCGTTCTATTCCCTGCCTCTGATTCCCCGCCTGTGATTCCCCATCTCTGATTCACCACCTCTGATTCCCCACCTCTGATTCCCCATATCTAATTCCCCGCCTCTGTTTGCCCGACTCTGATTCCCCGCCTCTGTTTCCCCATATCTGATTCCCCGCCTCTGAATCCCCAACTCTGATTCCCTGCCTCTGATTCCCCAGCTCTGATTCCCCGCCTTTGATTCCCCCGTCTGATTCCCAGCCTCTGAAACCCCGTGTCTGATTTCTTGCCTCTGATTCCCCGCCTCTGATTCCCCATCTCTGATTCACAGCCTCTGATTCCCCACCTCTGATTCCCCATCTCTGATTCCGCACATCTGATTCCCTGCCTCTGATTCCACGACTCTGATCCCCACCTCTGATTCCCCAGCTCTGATTCCCCGCCTCTGATTCCCCAACTCTGATTCCACGCCTCTGATTCCCCAGCTCTGATTCCCCGCCTCTGATTCCCCGTGTTTGATCCCCTGCCTCTGATTCCCCGACTCTGATCCCCACCTCTGATTCCGCAGCTCTGATTCCCCGCCTCTGATTCCCCAACTCTGATTCCCCGCCTCTGATTCCCCAACTCTGATTCCCTGCCTCTGATTCCCCAGCTTCATTCCCCGCCTTTGATTCCCCCCGTCTGATTCCCAGCCTCTGAATCCCCGTGTCTGATAACCTGCCTCTGATTCCCCGCCTCTGATTCCCCATCTCAGATTCACCGCCTCTGATTCCCCACCTCTGATTCCCCATCTCTGATTCCGCACATCCGACTCCCTGCCTCTGATTCCCCGACTCTGATTCCCCACCTCTGATTCCCCAGCTCTGATTCCCCGCCTCTGATTCCCCAACTCTGATTCCCCGCCTCTGAATCCACAGCTCTGATTCCCCGCCTCTGATTCCCCGTGTTTGATCCCCTGCCTCTGATTCCCCGCCTCTGATTCCCCATCTCTGATTCACCGCCTTTGATTCGCCACCTCTGATTCCCCATCTCTGATTCACCGCCTTTGATTCGCCACCTCTGATTCCCCATATCTGATTACCCGCCTCTGATTCCCCATATCTCATTCCCCGCCTCTGATTCGCCAGCTATGATTCCCCGCCTCTGATTCCCCGCGTCTGATTCCCTACCTCTGATTCCCCGCCTCTGATTCCACATCTCTGATTCACCACCTCTGATTCCACGCGTCTGATTCCCCGCCTCTGATTCCCCATCTCTGATTCCCCATCTCTGATTCCCCAATTCTGATTCCCCGCCTCTGATTCCCCAGCTCTGATTCCTCGCCTCTGATTCCCTTCCTTTGATTCCCAACCTCTGATTCCCCAACTCTGATTTCCCATATTGATTCCCTGCGTCTGATTCACCACCTCTGATTTCCCACATTGATTCCCTGCGTCTGATTCCCCGCCTCTGATTCCCCAACTCTGATTCCCCGCCTCTGATTCCCCAGCTCTGATTCCCCGCATCTGATTCCCCGTGTTTGATTCCCTGCCTCTGATTCCCCACCTCTGATTCCCCATATCTGATTCCCCGCCTCTGTTTCCCCACCTTTGATTCCCCGCCTCTGTTTCCCAATATCTAAGTCCCCGCCTCTGATTCCCCAACTCTGATTCCCCACCTCTGATTCCCCAACTCTGATTCCCCGCCTCTGATTCCCCAGCTCTGATTCCCCGCCTCTGATTCCCCGTGTTTGATCCCCTGCCTCTGATTCCCCGCCTCTGATTCCCCATCTCTGATTCACCGCCTTTGATTCGCCACCTCTGATTCCCCATATCTGATTCCTCGCCTCTGTTTCCCCGCCTCTGATTCCCCGCCTCTGATTCCCCATATCTCATTCCCCGCCTCTGATTCCCCATCTCTGATTCCCGGACTCTGATTCCCCACCTCTGATTCACGGCCTCTTATTCCCGGCATCTGATTCCGGCCTCTGATTCCCGGCCTCTGATTCCCTGCTTCTGATTCCCCATCTCTGATTCCGCAAATCTAATTCCCTGCCACTGATTCCCCACCTCTGATTCCCCATATCTGATTCCCCGCCTCTGTTTCCCCGCCTCTGATTCCCCGCCTCTGTTTCCCCATATCTAAGTCCCCGCCTCTGATTCCCCAACTTTGATTCCCCACCTCTGATTCCCCAGCTCTGATTCCCCGCCTCTGATTCCCCGCATCTGATTCCATGCATCTGATTCCCAGCCTCTGATTCCCAGCCTCTGATTCCCAACCTCTGATTCCCCACCTCTGATTCCCCAGATCTGATTCCACGCCTCTGTTTCCCCGCCTCTGATTCCCCGCCTCTGTTTCCCCATATCTGATCCCCGCCTCTATTTGCCCGCATCTGATTCCCCGCCTCTGTTTCCCCATATCTGATTCCCCGCCTCTGAATCCCCAACTCTGATTCCCTGCCTCTAATTTCCCAGCTCTGATTCCCCGCCTCTGATTCCCCGCGTCTGATTACCGGCCTCTGATTCCCCGCCTCTGATTCCCCATCTCTGATTCACAACCTCTGATTCCCCACCTCTGATACCCCATATCTGATTCCCCGCCTCTGTTTCCCCGCCTCTGATTCCCCACCTCTGATTCCCAATATCTGATTCCCCGCCTCTGATTCCCCACCTCTGATTCCCCGCCTCTGATTCGCCAGCTATGATTCCCCGCCTCTGATTCCCCGTGTTTGATTCTCTGCCTCTGATTTCCGGCCTCTGATTCCCCAACTCTGATTCACTGCCTTTGATTCGCCACCTCTGATTCCCCATATCTGATTCCCCGCCTCTGTTTCCCCGCCTCTGATTCCCCGCCTCTGATTCCCCATATCTCATTCCCCGCCTCTGAATCCCCATCTCTGATTCCCGGACTCTGATTCCCCACCTCTGATTCCCTGCTACTGATTTTGATTCCCTGCCTTTGATTCCCCATCTCTGATTCCGCACATCTGATTCCCTGCCTCTGATTCCCCATCTCTGATTCCCCATATCTGATTCCCCGCTTCTGTTTCCCCGCCTCTGATTCCCCGCCTCTGTTTCCCAATATCTAAGTCCCCGCCTCTGATTCCACAACTCTAATTCCCCACCTCTGATTCCCCAGCTCTGATTCCCCGCCTCTGATTCCCCGCATCTGATTCCCTGCATCTGATTCCAAGCCTCTTATTCCCTGCCTCTGATTCCCAACCTCTGATTCCCCACCTCTGATTCCCCATATCTGATTCCCAGCCTCTGTTTCCCCGCCTCTGATTCCCCGCCTCTGTTTCCCCATATCTGATTCCCGGCCTCTGGTTCCCCGCCTCTGATTCCCCGCCTCTGATTCCCTGCCTCTGATTCCCCATCTCCGATTCCGCACATCTGATTCCCTGCCTCTGATTCCCCGCCTCTGATTCCCCGCCTCTGATTCCCTGCCTCTGATTCCCAACCTCTGATTCCCCACCTCTGATTCCCCGTGTTTGATTCCCCGTCTCTGTTTCCCCGCCTCTGATTCCCCGCCTCTGATTCCCCAACTCTAATTCCCCGCCTCTGATTCCCCATATCTGATTCCCCGCCTCTGTTTCCCCGCCTCTGATTCCCCACCCCTGTTTCCCCATATCTGATTCCCTGCCTCTGATTCCCCGCCTCTGATTCCCCATATCTCATTCCCCGCCTCTGAATCCCCATCTCTGATTCCCGGACTCTGATTCCCCACCTCTGATTCCCTGCTACTGATTTTGATTCCCTGCCTTTGATCCCCCATCTCTGATTCCGCACATCTGATTCCCTGCCTCTGATTCCCCATCTCTGATTCCCCATATCTGATTCCCCGCTTCTGTTTCCCCGCCTCTGATTCCCCGCCTCTGTTTCCCAATATCTAAGTCCCCGCCTCTGATTCCACAACTCTAATTCCCCACCTCTGATTCCCCAGCTCTGATTCCCCGCCTCTGATTCCCCGCATCTGATTCCCTGCATCTGATTCCAAGCCTCTTATTCCCTGCCTCTGATTCCCAACCTCTGATTCCCCACCTCTGATTCCCCATATCTGATTCCCAGCCTCTGTTTCCCCGCCTCTGATTCCCCGCCTCTGTTTCCCCATATCTGATTCCCGGCCTCTGGTTCCCCGCCTCTGATTCCCCGCCTCTGATTCCCTGCCTCTGATTCCCCATCTCCGATTCCGCACATCTGATTCCCTGCCTCTGATTCCCCGCCTCTGATTCCCCGCCTCTGATTCCCTGCCTCTGATTCCCAACCTCTGATTCCCCACCTCTGATTCCCCGTGTTTGATTCCCCGCCTCTGTTTCCCCGCCTCTGATTCCCCGCCTCTGATTCCCCAACTCTAATTCCCCGCCTCTGATTCCCCATATCTGATTCCCCGCCTCTGTTTCCCCGCCTCTGATTCCCCACCCCTGTTTCCCCATATCTGATTCCCTGCCTCTGATTCCCCAACTTTGATTCCAGGCATCTGATTCCCCAGCTCTGATTCCCCGCCTCTGATTCCCCGCATCTGATTCCCTGCATCTGATTCCAAGCCTCTGATTCCCTGCCTCTGATTCCCAACCTCTGATTCCCCACCTCTGATTCCCCATATCTGATCCCCAGCCTCTGTTTCCCCGCCTCTGTTTCCCCATATCTGATTCCCGGCCTCTGATTCCCCGCCTCTGATTCCCCGCCTCTGATTCCCTGCCTCTGATTCCCCATCTCTGATTCCGCACATCTGATTCCCTGCCTCTGATTCCCCGCCTCTGATTCCCCGCCTCTGATTCCCTGCATCTGATTCCCAACCTCTGATTCCCCACCTCTGATTCCCCGTGTTTGATTCCCCGCCTCTGTTTCCCCGCCTCTGATTCCCCGCCTCTGATTCCCCAACTCTAATTCCCCGCCTCTGATTCCCCATATCTGATTCCCTGCCTCTTTTTCCCCGCCTCTGATTCCCCGCCCCTGTTTCCCCATATCTGATTCCCTGCCTCTGATTCCCCAACTTTGATTCCCAGCCTCTGATTCCCCAGCTCTGATTCCCCGCCTCTGATTCCCCGTGTTTGATTCCCTGCCTCTGATTCCCCGCCTCTGATTCCCCAACTCTAATTCCCCGCCTCTGATTCCCCATATCTGATTCCCTGCCTCTGTTTCCCCGCCTCTGATTCCCCGCCTCTGTTTCCCCGCCTCTGATTCCCCACCTCTGGTTCCCAATATCTGATTCCCCGCCTCTGATTCCCCACCTCTGATTCCCCACCTCTGATTCGCCAGCTATGATTCCCCGCCTCCTATTCCCCGCGTCTGATTCCCTGCCTCTGATTCCCCGCCTCTGATTCCACATCTCTGATTCACCACCTCTGATTCCCCGCGTCTGATTCCCTGCCTCTGATTCCCCATCTCTGATTCCCCATCTCTGATTCCCCAATTCTGATTCCCATCCTCTGATTCCCCGTGTTTGATTCCCAGCCTCTGATTCCCGGCCTCTGATTCCCCATCTCTGATTCACCGCCTTTGATTCGCCACCTCTGATTCACCATATCTGATTCCCCGCCTCTGTTTCCCCTCCTCTGATTCCCCGCCTCTGATTCCCCATATCTCATTCCCCGCCTCTGAATCCCCATCTCTGATTCCCGGACTCTGATTCCCAACCTCTGATTTCCGGCCTCTTATTCCCGGCATCTGATTCCGGCCTCTGATTCCCGGCCTCTGATACCCTGCTTCTGATTCTGATTCCCTGCCTTTGATTCCCCATCTCTGATTCCGCACATCTGATTCCCTGCCTCTGATTCCCCATCTCTGATTCCCCATATCTGATTCCCCGCCTCTGATTCCCTGCCTCTGTTTCCCAATATCTAAGTCCCCGCCTCTGATTCCCCAACTCTGATTCCCCACCTCTGATTCCCCAGCTCTGATTCCCCGCCTCTGATTCCCCGCATCTGATTCCCTGCATCTGATTCCAAGCCTCTGATTCCCTGCCTCTGATTCCCAACCTCTGATTCCCCACCTCTGATTCCCCATATCTGATTCCCAGCCTCTGTTTCCCCGCCTCTGATTCCCCGCCTCTGTTTCCCCATATCTGATTCCCGGCCTCTGATTCCCCGCCTCTGTTTCCCCGCCTCTGATTCCCCGCATCTGTTTCCCCATATCTGAACCCCGCCTCTATTTGCCCGCCTCTGATTCATCGCCTCTGTTTCCCCATATCTGATTCCCCGCCTCTGAATCCCCAACTCTGATTCCCTGCCTCTAATTTCCCAGCTCTGATTCCCCGCCTCTGATTCCCCGCGTCTGATTACCGGCCTCTGATTCCCCGCCTCTGATTCCCCATCTCTGATTCACAACCTCTGATTCCCCACCTCTGATACCCCATATCTGATTCCCCGCCTCTGTTTCCCCGCCTCTGATTCCCCACCTCTGATTCCCAATATCTGATTCCCCGCTTCTGATTCCCCACCTCTGATTCCCCGCCTCTGATTCGCCAGCTATGATTCCCCGCCTCATATTCCCCGCGTCTGATTCCCTGCATCTGATTCCCCGCCTCTGATTCCACATCTCTGATTCACCACCTCTGATTCCCCGCGTCTGATTCCCTGCCTCTGATTCCCCATCTCTGATTCCCCATCTCTGATTCCCCAATTCTGATTCCCCTCCTCTGATTCCCCGTGTTTGATTCCCTGCCTCTGATTCCCGGCCTCTGATTCCCCATCTCTGATTCACCGCCTTTGATTTGCCACCTCTGATTCGCCATATCTGATTCCCCGCCTCTGTTTCCCCGCTTCTGATTCCCCGCCTCTGATTCCCCATATCTCATTCCCCGCCTCTGAATCCCCATCTCTGATTCCCGGACTCTGAATCCCCACCTCTGATTTCCGGCCTCTTATTCCCGGCATCTGATTCCGGCCTCTGATTCCCGGCCTGTGATTCCCTGCTTCTGATTCTGATTCCCTGCCTTTGATTCCCCATCTCTGATTCCGCACATCTGATTCCCTGCTTCTGATTCCCCATCTCTGATTCCGCACATCTGATTCCCTGCCTCTGATTCCCCGCCTCTGAATCCCCGTGTCTGATACCCAGCCTCTGATACCCCACCCCTGATTCCCCACCTCTGATTCCCCGCTTCTCTTTCCGTGCCTCTAATTCCCCGCCTCTGATTCTCCATATCTGATTCCCCGCCTCCGATTCCCCAACTCTGATTTCCCCACCTCTGATTCCCCAGCTCTGTTTCCCCGCCTCTGATTCCCCGCCTCTGTTTCCCCATATCTAATTCCACGCCTCTGATTCCCAAACTCTGATTCCCCGCCTCTGATTCCCCAGCTCTGATTCCCCGCCTCTGATTCCCCACATCTGATTCCCTTCCTCTGATTCCCCGCCTCTGATTCCCTGCCTCTGATTCCCCAGCTCTGATTCCCCGTGTTTGATTCCCCGCCTCTGAATCCCCATCTCTGATTCCCGGCCTCTGATTGCCGGCCTCTGATTCCCGGCCTCTGATTCCCGGCCTCTGATTCCCGGCCTCTGATTCCCCGCCTCTGATTCCCCGCCTCTGATTCGCTGCCTCTGATTCCCCATCTCTGATTCTGCACATCTGATTCCCTGCCTCTGATTCCCCGCCTCTGACTCCCCGCCTCTGATTCCCTGCCTCTGTTTCCCATCCTCTGATTCCCCACCTCTGATTCCCCATATCTGATTCCCCGCCTCTGTTTCCCCATATCTGATTCCCCGCCTCTGATTCCCCAACTCTGATTCCCCGCCTCTGATTCCCCAGCTCTGATTCCCCGCCTCTGATTCCCCGTGTTTGATTCCCTGCCTCTGATTCCCCGCCTCTGATTCACCATCTCTGATTCACCGCCTTTCATTCGCCACCCTGATTCCCCATATCAGATTCCCCGCCTCTGTTTCCCCGCCTCTGATACCCCGCCTCTGATTCCCCATATTTCATTCCCCGCCTCTGATTCCCCATCTCTGATTCCCGGACTCTGATTCCTTGCCTCTTATTCCCGGCATCTGATTCCCGGCCTCTGATCCCGGCCTCTGATTCCCCGCTTCTGATTCTGATCCCTGCCTCTGATTCCCCATCTCTGATTCCGCACATCTGATTCCCTGCCTCTGATTCCCCACCTCTGATTCCCCATATCTGATTCCCCGCCTCTGTTCCCCGCCTCTAATTCCCCGCCTCTGTTTCCCCATATCTATTTCCCCGCCTCTGATTCCCCGCCTCTGATTCCCCAGCTCTGATTCCCCGCCTCTGAATCCCCAACTCTGATTCCCTGCCTCTGATTCCCCAGCTCTGATTCCCCGCCTCTGATTCCCCAGCTCTGATTCCCTGCCTCTGTTTCGCAACCTCTGATTCCCCACCTCTGATTCCCCATATATGATTCCCCACCTCTGTTTCCCTGCCTCTGATTCCCAGCCTCTGTTTCCCCATATCTGATTCCCCGCCTCTGATTCCCCAACTCTGATTCCCCGCCTCTGATTCCCCAGCTCTGATTCCCCACCTATGATTCCCCGTGTTTGATTCACTGCCTCTGATTCCCCGCCTCTGATTCCCCATCTCTGATTCACCGCCTTTCATTCGCCACCTCTGATTCCCCATATCAGATTCCCCGCCTCTGTTTCCCCGCCTCTGATTCCCCTCCTCTGTTTCCCCATATCTGATTCCCCGCCTCTGATTCCCCAACTCTGATTCCCCGCCTCTGATTCCCCAGCTCTGATTCCCCGCCTTTGATTCCCCCCGTCTGATTCCCAGCCTCTGAGTCCCCGTGTCTGATTTCCTGCCTCTGATTCCCCGCCTCTGATTCCCCATCTCTGATTCACAGCCGCTGATTCCCCACCTCTGATTCCCCATCTCTGATTCCGCACATCTGATTCCCTGCCTCTGATTCCCCGACTCTGATCCCCACCTCTGATTCCCCAGCTCTGATTCCCCGCCTCTGATTCCCCAACTCTGATTCCCCGCCTCTGATTCCCCAGCTCTGATTCCCCGCCTCTGATTCCCCGTGTTTGATTCCCTGCCTCTGATTCCCCGCCTCTGATTCCCCATCTCTGATTCAACGCCTTTGATTCGCCACCTCTGATTCCCCATATCTGATTCCTCGCCTCTGTTTCCCCGCCTCTGATTCCCCTCCTCTGATTCCCCATATCTCATTCCCCGCCTCTGATTCCCCATCTCTGATTCCCGGACTCTGATTCCCCACCTCTGATTCCCGGCCTCTTATTCCCGGCATCTGATTCCGGCCTCTGATTCCCGGCCTCTGATTCCCTGCTTCTGATTCCCCATCTCTGATTCCGCAAATCTAATTCCCTGCCTCTGATTCCCCACCTCTGATTCCCCATATCTGAACCCCGCCTCTATTTGCCCGCCTCTGATTCCCCGCCTCTGTTTCCCCATATCTGATTCCCCGCCTCTGAATCCCCAACTCTGATTCCCTGCCTCTAATTTCCCAGCTCTGATTCCCCGCCTCTGATTCACAACCTCTGATTCCCCACCTCTGATACCCCATATCTGATTCCCCGCCTCTGTTTCCCCGCCTCTGATTCCCCACCTCTGATTCCCAATATCTGATTCCCCACCTCTGATTCCCCACCTCTGATTCCCCGCCTCTGATTCGCCAGCTATGATTCCCCGCCTCTTATTCCCCGCGTCTGATTCCCTGCCTCTGATTCCCCGCCTCTGATTCCACATCTCTGATTCACCACCTCTGATTCCCCGCGTCTGATTCCCTGCCTCTGATTCCCCATCTCTGATTCCCCATCTCTGATTCCCCAATTCTGATTCCCCTCCTCTGATTCCCCGTGTTTGATTCCCTGCCTCTGATTCCCGGCCTCTGATTCCCCATCTCTGATTCACCGCCTTTGATTCGCCACCTCTGATTCGCCATATCTGATTCCCCGCCTCTGTTTCCCCGCCTCTGATTCCCCGCCTCTGATTCCCCATATCTCATTCCCCGCCTCTGAATCCCCATCTCTGATTCCCGGACTCTGATTCCCCACCTCTGATTTCCGGCCCCTTATTCCCGGCATCTGATTCCGGCCTCTGATTCCCGGCCTCTGATTCCCTGCTTCTGATTCTGATTCCCTGCCTTTGATTCCCCATCTCTGATTCCGCACATCTGATTCCCTGCCTCTGATTCCCCATCTCTGATTCCCCATATCTGATTCCCCGCCTCTGATTCCCTGCCTCTGTTTCCCAATATCTAAGTCCCCGCCTCTGATTCCCCAACTCTGATTCCCCACCTCTGATTCCCCAGCTCTGATTCCCCGCCTCTGATTCCACGCATCTGATTCCCTGCATCTGATTCCAAGCCTCTGATTCCCTGCCTCTGATTCCCAACCTCTGATTCCCCACCTCTGATTCCCCATATCTGATTCCCAGCCTCTGTTTCCCCGCCTCTGATTCCCCGCCTCTGTTTCCCCATATCTGATTCCCGGCCTCTGATTCCCCGCCTCTGATTCCCCGCCTCTGATTCCCTATCTCCGATTCCGCACATCTGATTCCCTGCCTCTGATTCCCCGCCTCTGATTCCCCGCCTCTGATTCCCTGCCTCTGATTCCCAACCTCTGATTCCCCACCTCTGATTCCCCGTGTTTGATTCCCCGCCTCTGTTTCCCCGCCTCTGATGCCCCGCCTCTGATTCCCCAACTCTAATTCCCCGCCTCTGATTCCCCATATCTGATTCCCCGCCTCTGTATCCCCGCCTCTGATTCCCCGCCTCTGTTTCCCCATATCTGATTCCCTGCCTCTGATTCCCCAACTTTGATTCCCAGCCTCTGATTCCCCAGCTCTGATTCCCCGCCTCTGATTCCCCGTGTTTGATTCCCTGCCTCTGATTCCCCGCCTCTGATTCCCCATCTCTGATTCACCACCTTTGATTCGCCACCTCTGATTCCCCATATCTGATTCCCCACCTCTGTTTTCCCGCCTCTGATTCCCCGCCTCTGATTCTCCATATCTCATTCCCCGCCTCTGAATCCCCATCTCTTATTCCCGGACTCTGATTCCCCACCTCTGATTCCCGGCCTCTTATTCCCAGCATCTGATTCCAGGCCTCTGATTCCCGGCCTCTGACTCCCCGCTTCTGATTCTAATTCCCTGCCTCTGATTCCCCATCTCTGATTCCGCACATCTGATTACCTGCCTCTGATTCCCCACCTCTGATTCCCCATATCTGATTCCCCGCCTCTGATTCCCCGCATCCGATTCCCCATATCTGATTCCCCGCCTCTGTTTCCCCGCCCCTGATTCCCCGCCTCTGTTTCCCAATATCTGATTCCCCGCCTCTGATTCCCAACTATGATTCCCCGCCTCTGATTCCCCAGCTCTGATTTCCTGCCTCTGATTCCCCGCGTTCTATTCCCTGCCTCTGATTCCCCGCCTGTGATTCCCCATCTCTGATTCCCCGCCTCTGATTCCCCGTGTTTGATTCCCTGCCTCTGATTCCCCAACTCTGATTTCCCATATTGATTCCCTGCGTCTGATTCCCCACCTCTGATTTCCCACATTGATTCCCTGCGTCTGCTTCCCCGCCTCTGATTCCCCAACTCTGATTCCCCGCCTCTGATTCCCCAGCTCTGATTCCCCGCATCTGATTCCCCGTGTTTGATTCCCTGCCTCTGATTCCCCACCTCTGATTCCCCATATCTGATTCCTCGCCTCTGTTTCCCCGCCTCTGATTCCCCGCCTCTGATTCCCCAGCTCTGATTCCCCGCCTCTGATTCCCCGTGTTTGATTCCCTGCCTCTGATTCCCCGCCTCTGATTCACCATCTCTGATTCACCGCCTTTCATTCGCCACCCTGATTCCCCATATCAGATTCCCCGCCTCTGTTTCCCCGCCTCTGATACCCCGCCTCTGATTCCCCATATTTCATTCCCCGCCTCCTATTCCCCATCTCTGATTCCCGGACTCTGATTCCTTGCCTCTTATTCCCGGCATCTGATTCCCGGCCTCTGATCCCGGCCTCTGATCCCGGCCTCTGATTCCCCGCTTCTGATTCTGATCCCTGCCTCTGATTCCCCATCTCTGATTCCGCACATCTGATTCCCTGCCTCTGATTCCCCACCTCTGATTCCCCATATCTGATTCCCCGCCTCTGTTCCCCGCCTCTAATTCCCCGCCTCTGTTTCCCCATATCTATTTCCCCGCCTCTGATTCCCCGCCTCTGATTCCCCAGCTCTGATTCCCCGCCTCTGAATCCCCAACTCTGATTCCCTGCCTCTGATTCCCCAGCTCTGATTCCCCGCCTCTGATTCCCCAGCTCTGATTCCCTGCCTCTGTTTCGCAACCTCTGATTCCCCACCTCTGATTCCCCATATATGATTCCCCACCTCTGTTTCCCTGCCTCTGATTCCCAGCCTCTGTTTCCCCATATCTGATTCCCCGCCTCTGATTCCCCAACTCTGATTCCCCGCCTCTGATTCCCCAGCTCTGATTCCCCACCTATGATTCCCCGTGTTTGATTCACTGCCTCTGATTCCCCGCCTCTGATTCCCCATCTCTGATTCACCGCCTTTCATTCGCCACCTCTGATTCCCCATATCAGATTCCCCGCCTCTGTTTCCCCGCCTCTGATTCCCCTCCTCTGTTTCCCCATATCTGATTCCCCGCCTCTGATTCCCCAACTCTGATTCCCCGCCTCTGATTCCCCAGCTCTGATTCCCCGCCTTTGATTCCCCCCGTCTGATTCCCAGCCTCTGAGTCCCCGTGTCTGATTTCCTGCCTCTGATTCCCCGCCTCTGATTCCCCATCTCTGATTCACAGCCGCTGATTCCCCACCTCTGATTCCCCATCTCTGATTCCGCACATCTGATTCCCTGCCTCTGATTCCCCGACTCTGATCCCCACCTCTGATTCCCCAGCTCTGATTCCCCGCCTCTGATTCCCCAACTCTGATTCCCCGCCTCTGATTCCCCAGCTCTGATTCCCCGCCTCTGATTCCCCGTGTTTGATTCCCTGCCTCTGATTCCCCGCCTCTGATTCCCCATCTCTGATTCAACGCCTTTGATTCGCCACCTCTGATTCCCCATATCTGATTCCTCGCCTCTGTTTCCCCGCCTCTGATTCCCCTCCTCTGATTCCCCATATCTCATTCCCCGCCTCTGATTCCCCATCTCTGATTCCCGGACTCTGATTCCCCACCTCTGATTCCCGGCCTCTTATTCCCGGCATCTGATTCCGGCCTCTGATTCCCGGCCTCTGATTCCCTGCTTCTGATTCCCCATCTCTGATTCCGCAAATCTAATTCCCTGCCTCTGATTCCCCACCTCTGATTCCCCATATCTGAACCCCGCCTCTATTTGCCCGCCTCTGATTCCCCGCCTCTGTTTCCCCATATCTGATTCCCCGCCTCTGAATCCCCAACTCTGATTCCCTGCCTCTAATTTCCCAGCTCTGATTCCCCGCCTCTGATTCCCCGCCTCTGATTCCCCTCCTCTGTTTCCCCATATCTGATTCCCCGCCTCTGATTCCCCAACTCTGATTCCCCGCCTCTGATTCCCCAGCTCTGATTCCCCGCCTTTGATTCCCCCCGTCTGATTCCCAGCCTCTGAGTCCCCGTGTCTGATTTCCTGCCTCTGATTCCCCGCCTCTGATTCCCCATCTCTGATTCACAGCCGCTGATTCCCCACCTCTGATTCCCCATCTCTGATTCCGCACATCTGATTCCCTGCCTCTGATTCCCCGACTCTGATCCCCACCTCTGATTCCCCAGCTCTGATTCCCCGCCTCTGATTCCCCAACTCTGATTCCCCGCCTCTGATTCCCCAGCTCTGATTCCCCGCCTCTGATTCCCCGTGTTTGATTCCCTGCCTCTGATTCCCCGCCTCTGATTCCCCATCTCTGATTCAACACCTTTGATTCGCCACCTCTGATTCCCCATATCTGATTCCTCGCCTCTGTTTCCCCGCCTCTGATTCCCCTCCTCTGATTCCCCATATCTCATTCCCCGCCTCTGATTCCCCATCTCTGATTCCCGGACTCTGATTCCCCACCTCTGATACCCGGCCTCTTATTCCCGGCATCTGATTCCGGCCTCTGATTCCCGGCCTCTGATTCCCTGCTTCTGATTCCCCATCTCTGATTCCGCAAATCTAATTCCCTGCCTCTGATTCCCCACCTCTGATTCCCCATATCTGAACCCCACCTCTATTTGCCCGCCTCTGATTCCCCGCCTCTGTTTCCCCATATCTGATTCCCCGCCTCTGAATCCCCAACTCTGATTCCCTGCCTCTAATTTCCCAGCTCTGATTCCCCGCCTCTGATTCCCCGCGTCTGATTACCGGCCTCTGATTCCCCGCCTCTGATTCCCCATCTCTGATTCACAACCTCTGATTCCCCACCTCTGATACCCCATATCTGATTCCCCGCCTCTGTTTCCCCGCCTCTGATTCCGCACCTCTGATTCCCAATATCTGATTCCCCGCCTCTGATTCCCCACCTCTGATTCCCCGCCTCTGATTCGCCAGCTATGATTCCCCGCCTCTTATTCCCCGCGTCTGATTCCCTGCCTCTGATTCCCCGCCTCTGATTCCACATCTCTGATTCACCACCTCTGATTCCCCGCGTCTGATTCCCTGCCTCTGATTCCCCATCTCTGATTCCCCATCTCTGATTCCCCAATTCTGATTCCCCTCCTCTGATTCCCCGTGTTTGATTCCCTGCCTCTGATTCCCGGCCTCTGATTCCCCATCTCTGATTCACCGCCTTTGATTCGCCACCTCTGATTCGCCATATCTGATTCCCCGCCTCAGTTTCCCCGCCTCTGATTCCCCGCCTCTGATTCCCCATATCTCATTCCCCGCCTCTGAATCCCCATCTCTGATTCCCGGACTCTGATTCCCCACCTCTGATTTCCGGCCTCTTATTCCCGGCATCTGATTCCGGCCTCTGATTCCCGGCCTCTGATTCCCTGCTTCTGATTCTGATTCCCTGCCTTTGATTCCCCATCTCTGATTCCGCACATCTGATTCCCTGCCTCTGATTCCCCATCTCTGATTCCCCGCCTCTGATTCCCCAACTCTGATTCCCCACCTCTGATTCCCCAGCTCTGATTCCCAACCTCTGATTCCCCACCTCTGATTCCCCGTGTTTGATTCCCCGCCTCTGTTTCCCCGCCTCTGATGCCCCGCCTCTGATTCCCCAACTCTAATTCCCCGCCTCTGATTCCCCATATCTGATTCCCCGCCTCTGTTTCCCCGCCTCTGATTCCCCGCCCCTGTTTCCCCATATCAGATTCCCTGCCTCTGATTCCCCAACTTTGATTCCCAGCCTCTGATTCCCCAGCTCTGATTCCCCGCCTCTGATTCCCCGTGTTTGATTCCCTGCCTCTGATTCCCCGCCTCTGATTCCCCATCTCTGATTCACCACCTTTGATTCGCCACCTCTGATTCCCCATATCTGATTCCCCACCTCTGTTTTCCCGCCTCTGATTCCCCGCCTCTGATTCTCCATATCTCATTCCCCGCCTCTGAATCCCCATCTCTGATTCCCGGACTCTGATTCCCCACCTCTGATTCCCGGCCTCTTATTCCCAGCATCTGATTCCAGGCCTCTGATTCCCGGCCTCTGACTCCCCGCTTCTGATTCTGATTCCCTGCCTCTGATTCCCCATCTCTGATTCCGCAGATCTGATTACCTGCCTCTGATTCCCCACCTCTGATTCCCCATATCTGATTCCCCGCCTCTGATTCCCCGCATCCGATTCCCCATATCTGATTCCCCGCCTCTGTTTCCCCGCCCCTGATTCCCCGCCTCTGTTTCCCCATATCTGATTCCCCGCCTCTGATTCCCAACTATGATTCCCGCCTCTGATTCCGCAGCTCTGATTCCCTGCCTCTGATTCCCCGCGTTCTATTCCCTGCCTCTGATTCCCCGCCTGTGATTCCCCATCTCTGATAAACCACCTCTGATTCCCCACCACTGATTCCCCATATCTAATTCCCCGCCTCTGTTTGCCCGCCTCTGATTCCCCACCTCTGATTCCCCATATCTAATTCCCCGCCTCTGTTTGCCCACCTCTGATTCCCCGCCTCTGTTTCCCCATATCTGATTCCCCGCCTCTGAATCCCCAACTCTGATTCCCTGCCTCTGATTCCCCAGCTCTGATTCCCCGCCTTTGATTCCCCCGTCTGATTCCCAGCCTCTGAAACCCCGTGTCTGATTTCTTGCCTCTGATTCCCCGCCTCTGATTCCCCATCTCTGATTCACAGCCTCTGATTCCCCACCTCTGATTCCCCATCTCTGATTCCGCACATCTGATTCCCTGCCTCTGATTCCCCGACTCTGATCCCCACCTCTGATTCCCCAGCTCTGATTCCCCGCCTCTGATTCCCCAACTCTGATTCCCCGCCTCTGATTCCCCAGCTCTGATTCCCCGCCTCTGATTCCCCGTGTTTGATTCCCTGCCTCTGATTCCACGCCTCTGATTCCCCATCTCTGATTCATCGCCTTTGATTCGCCACCTCTGATTCCCCATATCTGATTCCTCGCCTCTGTTTCCCCGCCTCTGATTCCCCGCCTCTGATTCCCCATATCTCATTCCCCGCCTCTGATTCCCCATCTCTGATTCCCGGACTCTGATTCCCCACCTCTGATTCCCGGCCTCTTATTCCCGGCATCTGATTCCGGCCTCTGATTCCCCACCTCTGATTCCCCATATCTGATTCCCCACCTCTGTTTCCCGGCCTCTGATTCCCCGCTTCTGATTCTGAATCCCTGCCTCTGATTCCCCATCTCTGATTCCGCACATCTGATTCCCTGCCTCTGATTCCCCACCTCTGATTCCCCATATCTGATTTCCCGCCTCTGTTTCCCCGCCTCTGATTCCCCGCCTCTGTTTCCCCATATCTAATTCCCAACCTCTGATGCCCCAACTCTGATTCCCTGCCTCTGATTCCCCGCGTTCTATTCCCTGCCTCTGATTCCCCGCCTGTGATTCCCCGCCTCTGTTTGCCCGAATCTGATTCCCCGCCTCTGTTTCCCCATATCTGATTCCCCGCCTCTGAATCCCCAACTCTGATTCCCTGCCTCTGATTCCCCAGCTCTGATTCCCCGCCTTTGATTCCCCCGTCTGATTCCCAGCCTCTGAAACCCCGTGTCTGATTTCTTGCCTCTGATTCCCCGCCTCTGATTCCCCATCTCTGATTCACAGCCTCTGATTCCCCACCTCTGATTCCCCATCTCTGATTCCGCACATCTGATTCCCTGCCTCTGATTCCACGACTCTGATCCCCACCTCTGCTTCCGCAGCTCTGATTCCCCGCCTCTGATTCCCCAACTCTGATTCCACGCCTCTGATTCCCCAGCTCTGATTCCCCGCCTCTGATTCCCCGTGTTTGATCCCCTGCCTCTGATTCCCCGACTCTGATCCCCACCTCTGATTCCGCAGCTCTGATTCCCCGCCTCTGATTCCCCAACTCTGATTCCCCGCCTCTGATTCCCCAACTCTGATTCCCTGCCTCTGATTCCCCAGCTTCATTCCCCGCCTTTGATTCCCCCCGTCTGATTCCCAGCCTCTGAATCCCCGTGTCTGATAACCTGCCTCTGATTCCCCGCCTCTGATTCCCCATCTCAGATTCACCGCCTCTGATTCCCCACCTCTGATTCCCCATCTCTGATTCCGCACATCCGACTCCCTGCCTCTGATTCCCCGACTCTGATTCCCCACCTCTGATTCCCCAGCTCTGATTCCCCGCCTCTGATTCCCCAACTCTGATTCCCCGCCTCTGAATCCACAGCTCTGATTCCCCGCCTCTGATTCCCCGTGTTTGATCCCCTGCCTCTGATTCCCCGCCTCTGATTCCCCATCTCTGATTCACCGCCTTTGATTCGCCACCTCTGATTCCCCATCTCTGATTCACCGCCTTTGATTCGCCACCTCTGATTCCCCATATCTGATTCCCCGCCTCTGATTCCCCATATCTCATTCCCCGCCTCTGATTCGCCAGCTATGATTCCCCGCCTCTGATTCCCCGCGTCTGATTCCCTGCCTCTGATTCCCCGCCTCTGATTCCACATCTCTGATTCACCACCTCTGATTCCACGCGTCTGATTCCCCGCCTCTGATTCCCCATCTCTGATTCCCCATCTCTGATTCCCCAATTCTGATTCCCCGCCTCTGATTCCCCAGCTCTGATTCCTCGCCTCTGATTCCCTTCCTTTGATTCCCAACCTCTGATTCCCCAACTCTGATTTCCCATATTGATTCCCTGCGTCTGATTCCCCACCTCTGATTTCCCACATTGATTCCCTGCGTCTGATTCCCCGCCTCTGATTCCCCAACTCTGATTCCCCGCCTCTGATTCCCCAGCTCTGATTCCCCGCATCTGATTCCCCGTGTTTGATTCCCTGCCTCTGATTCCCCACCTCTGATTCCCCATATCTGATTCCTCGCCTCTGTTTCCCCGCCTCTGATTCCCCGCCTCTGATTCCCCATATCTCATTCCCCGCCTCTGATTCCCCATCTCTGATTCCCGGACTCTGATTCCCCACCTCTGATTCCCGGCCTCTTATTCCCGGCATCTGATTCCGGCCCCCCATCTCTGATTCCCGGACTCTGAATCCCCACCTCTGATTTCCGGCCTCTTATTCCCGGCATCTGATTCCGGCCTCTGATTCCCGGCCTGTGATTCCCTGCTTCTGATTCTGATTCCCTGCCTTTGATTCCCCATCTCTGATTCCGCACATCTGATTCCCTGCTTCTGATTCCCCATCTCTGATTCCGCACATCTGATTCCCTGCCTCTGATTCCCCGCCTCTGAATCCCCGTGTCTGATACCCAGCCTCTGATACCCCACCCCTGATTCCCCACCTCTGATTCCCCATATCTGATTCCCCGCCTCTCTTTCCGTGCCTCTAATTCCCCGCCTCTGATTCCCCATATCTGATTCCCCGCCTCCGATTCCCCAACTCTGATTTCCCCACCTCTGATTCCCCAGCTCTGTTTCCCCGCCTCTGATTCCCCGCCTCTGTTTCCACATATCTAATTCCACGCCTCTGATTCCCAAACTCTGATTCCCCGCCTCTGATTCCCCAGCTCTGATTCCCCGCCTCTGATTCCCCACATCTGATTCCCTTCCTCTGATTCCCCGCCTCTGATTCCCTGCCTCTGATTCCCCAGCTCTGATTCCCCGTGTTTGATTCCCCGCCTCTGAATCCCCATCTCTGATTCCCGGCCTCTGATTGCCGGCCTCTGATTCCCGGCCTCTGATTCCCGGCCTCTGATTCCCGGCCTCTGATTCCCCGCCTCTGATTCCCCGCCTCTGATTCGCTGCCTCTGATTCCCCATCTCTGATTCGGCACATCTGATTCCCTGCCTCTGATTCCCCGCCTCTGACTCCCCGCCTCTGATTCCCTGCCTCTGTTTCCCATCCTCTGATTCCCCACCTCTGATTCCCCATATCTGATTCCCCGCCTCTGTTTCCCCATATCTGATTCCCCGCCTCTGATTCCCCAGCTCTGATTCCCCGCCTCTGATTCCCCGTGTTTGATTCCCTGCCTCTGATTCCCCGCCTCTGATTCACCATCTCTGATTCACCGCCTTTCATTCGCCACCCTGATTCCCCATATCAGATTCCCCGCCTCTGTTTCCCCGCCTCTGATACCCCGCCTCTGATTCCCCATATTTCATTCCCCGCCTCCTATTCCCCATCTCTGATTCCCGGACTCTGATTCCTTGCCTCTTATTCCCGGCATCTGATTCCCGGCCTCTGATCCCGGCCTCTGATCCCGGCCTCTGATTCCCCGCTTCTGATTCTGATCCCTGCCTCTGATTCCCCATCTCTGATTCCGCACATCTGATTCCCTGCCTCTGATTCCCCACCTCTGATTCCCCATATCTGATTCCCCGCCTCTGTTCCCCGCCTCTAATTCCCCGCCTCTGTTTCCCCATATCTATTTCCCCGCCTCTGATTCCCCGCCTCTGATTCCCCAGCTCTGATTCCCCGCCTCTGAATCCCCAACTCTGATTCCCTGCCTCTGATTCCCCAGCTCTGATTCCCCGCCTCTGATTCCCCAGCTCTGATTCCCTGCCTCTGTTTCGCAACCTCTGATTCCCCACCTCTGATTCCCCATATATGATTCCCCACCTCTGTTTCCCTGCCTCTGATTCCCAGCCTCTGTTTCCCCATATCTGATTCCCCGCCTCTGATTCCCCAACTCTGATTCCCCGCCTCTGATTCCCCAGCTCTGATTCCCCACCTATGATTCCCCGTGTTTGATTCACTGCCTCTGATTCCCCGCCTCTGATTCCCCATCTCTGATTCACCGCCTTTCATTCGCCACCTCTGATTCCCCATATCAGATTCCCCGCCTCTGTTTCCCCGCCTCTGATTCCCTTCCTCTGTTTCCCCATATCTGATTCCCCGCCTCTGATTCCCCAACTCTGATTCCCCGCCTCTGATTCCCCAGCTCTGATTCCCCGCCGTTGATTCCCCCCGTCTGATTCCCAGCCTCTGAGTCCCCGTGTCTGATTTCCTGCCTCTGATTCCCCGCCTCTGATTCCCCATCTCTGATTCACAGCCGCTGATTCCCCACCTCTGATTCCCCATCTCTGATTCCGCACATCTGATTCCCTGCCTCTGATTCCCCGACTCTGATCCCCACCTCTGATTCCCCAGCTCTGATTCCCCGCCTCTGATTCCCCAACTCTGATTCCCCGCCTCTGATTCCCCAGCTCTGATTCCCCGCCTCTGATTCCCCGTGTTTGATTCCCTGCCTCTGATTCCCCGCCTCTGATTCCCCATCTCTGATTCAACGCCTTTGATTCGCCACCTCTGATTCCCCATATCTGATTCCTCGCCTCTGTTTCCCCGCCTCTGATTCCCCTCCTCTGATTCCCCATATCTCATTCCCCGCCTCTGATTCCCCATCTCTGATTCCCGGACTCTCATTCCCCACCTCTGATTCCCGGCCTCTTATTCCCGGCATCTGATTCCGGCCTCTGATTCCCGGCCTCTGATTCCCTGCTTCTGATTCCCCATCTCTGATTCCGCAAATCTAATTCCCTGCCTCTGATTCCCCACCTCTGATTCCCCATATCTGAACCCCGCCTCCATTTGCCCGCCTCTGATTCCCCGCCTCTGTTTCCCCATATCTGATTCCCCGCCTCTGAATCCCCAACTCTGATTCCCTGCCTCTAATTTCCCAGCTCTGATTCCCCGCCTCTGATTCCCCGCGTCTGATTACCGGCCTCTGATTCCCCGCCTCTGATTCCCCATCTCTGATTCACAACCTCTGATTCCCCACCTCTGATACCCCATATCTGATTCCCCGCCTCTGTTTCCCCGCCTCTGATTCCCCACCTCTGATTCCCAATATCTGATTCCCCGCCTCTGATTCCCCACCTCTGATTCCCCGCCTCTGATTCGCCAGCTATGATTCCCCGCCTCTTATTCCCCGCGTCTGATTCCCTGCCTCTGATTCCCCGCCTCTGATTCCACATCTCTGATTCACCACCTCTGATTCCCCGCGTCTGATTCCCTGCCTCTGATTCCCCATCTCTGATTCCCCATCTCTGATTCCCCAATTCTGATTCCCCTCCTCTGATTCCCCGTGTTTGATTCCCTGCCTCTGATTCCCGGCCTCTGATTCCCCATCTCTGATTCACCGCCTTTGATTCGCCACCTCTGATTCGCCATATCTGATTCCCCGCCTCTGTTTCCCCGCCTCTGATTCCCCGCCTCTGATTCCCCATATCTCATTCCCCGCCTCTGAATCCCCATCTCTGATTCCCGGACTCTGATTCCCCACCTCTGATTTCCGGCCTCTTATTCCCGGCATCTGATTCCGGCCTCTGATTCCCGGCCTCTGATTCCCTGCTTCTGATTCTGATTCCCTGCCTTTGATTCCCCATCTCTGATTCCGCACATCTGATTCCCTGCCTCTGATTCCCCATCTCTGATTCCCCATATCTGATTCCCCGCCTCTGATTCCCTGCCTCTGTTTCCCAATATCTAAGTCCCCGCCTCTGATTCCCCAACTCTGATTCCCCACCTCTGATTCCCCAGCTCTGATTCCCCGCCTCTGATTCCCCGCATCTGATTCCCTGCATCTGATTCCAAGCCTCTGATTCCCTGCCTCTGATTCCCAACCTCTGATTCCCCACCTCTGATTCCCCATATCTGATTCCCAGCGTCTGTTTCCCCGCCTCTGATTCCCCGCCTCTGATTCCCCAACTCTGATTCCCCGCCTCTGATTCCCCAGCTCTGATTCCCCACCTATGATACCCCGTGTTTGATTCACTGCCTCTGATTCCCCGCCTCTGATTCCCCATCTCTGATTCACCGCCTTTCATTCGCCACCTCTGATTCCCCGTATCAGATTCCCCGCCTCTGTTTCCCCGCCTCTGATTCCCCTCCTCTGTTTCCCCATATCTGATTCCCCGCCTCTGATTCCCCAACTCTGATTCCCCGCCTCTGATTCCCCAGCTCTGATTCCCCGCCTTTGATTCCCCCCGTCTGATTCCCAGCCTCTGAGTCCCCGTGTCTGATTTCCTGCCTCTGATTCCCCGCCTCTGATTCCCCATCTCTGATTCACAGCCGCTGATTCCCCACCTCTGATTCCCCATCTCTGATTCCGCACATCTGATTCCCTGCCTCTGATTCCCCGACTCTGATCCCCACCTCTGATTCCCCAGCTCTGATTCCCCGCCTCTGATTCCCCAACTCTGATTCCCCGCCTCTGATTCCCCAGCTCTGATTCCCCGCCTCTGATTCCCCGTGTTTGATTCCCTGCCTCTGATTCCCCGCCTCTGATTCCCCATCTCTGATTCAACGCCTTTGATTCGCCACCTCTGATTCCCCATATCTGATTCCTCGCCTCTGTTTCCCCGCCTCTGATTCCCCTCCTCTGATTCCCCATATCTCATTCCCCGCCTCTGATTCCCCATCTCTGATTCCCGGACTCTGATTCCCCACCTCTGATTCCCGGCCTCTTATTCCCGGCATCTGATTCCGGCCTCTGATTCCCGGCCTCTGATTCCCTGCTTCTGATTCCCCATCTCTGATTCCGCAAATCTAATTCCCTGCCTCTGATTCCCCACCTCTGATTCCCCATATCTGAACCCCGCCTCTATTTGCCCGCCTCTGATTCCCCGCCTCTGTTTCCCCATATCTGATTCCCCGCCTCTGAATCCCCAACTCTGATTCCCTGCCTCTAATTTCCCAGCTCTGATTCCCCGCCTCTGATTCCCCGCGTCTGATTACCGGCCTCTGATTCCCCGCCTCTGATTCCCCATCTCTGATTCACAACCTCTGATTCCCCACCTCTGATACCCCATATCTGATTCCCCGCCTCTGTTTCCCCGCCTCTGATTCCGCACCTCTGATTCCCAATATCTGATTCCCCGCCTCTGATTCCCCACCTCTGATTCCCCGCCTCTGATTCGCCAGCTATGATTCCCCGCCTCTTATTCCCCGCGTCTGATTCCCTGCCTCTGATTCCCCGCCTCTGATTCCACATCTCTGATTCACCACCTCTGATTCCCCGCGTCTGATTCCCTGCCTCTGATTCCCCATCTCTGATTCCCCATCTCTGATTCCCCAATTCTGATTCCCCTCCTCTGATTCCCCGTGTTTGATTCCCTGCCTCTGATTCCCGGCCTCTGATTCCCCATCTCTGATTCACCGCCTTTGATTCGCCACCTCTGATTCGCCATATCTGATTCCCCGCCTCTGTTTCCCCGCCTCTGATTCCCCGCCTCTGATTCCCCATATCTCATTCCCCGCCTCTGAATCCCCACCTCTGATTTCCGGCCTCTTATTCCCGGCATCTGATTCCGGCCTCTGATTCCCGGCCTCTGATTCCCTGCTTCTGATTCTGATTCCCTGCCTTTGATTCCCCATCTCTGATTCCGCACATCTGATTCCCTGCCTCTGATTCCCCATCTCTGATTCCCCGCCTCTGATTCCCCAACTCTGATTCCCCACCTCTGATTCCCCAGCTCTGATTCCCAACCTCTGATTCCCCACCTCTGATTCCCCGTGTTTGATTCCCCGCCTCTGTTTCCCCGCCTCTGATGCCCCGCCTCTGATTCCCCAACTCTAATTCCCCGCCTCTGATTCCCCATATCTGATTCCCCGCCTCTGTTTCCCCGCCTCTGATTCCCCGCCCCTGTTTCCCCATATCAGATTCCCTGCCTCTGATTCCCCAACTTTGATTCCCAGCCTCTGATTCCCCAGCTCTGATTCCCCGCCTCTGATTCCCCGTGTTTGATTCCCTGCCTCTGATTCCCCGCCTCTGATTCCCCATCTCTGATTCACCACCTTTGATTCGCCACCTCTGATTCCCCATATCTGATTCCCCACCTCTGTTTTCCCGCCTCTGATTCCCCGCCTCTGATTCTCCATATCTCATTCCCCGCCTCTGAATCCCCATCTCTGATTCCCGGACTCTGATTCCCCACCTCTGATTCCCGGCCTCTTATTCCCAGCATCTGATTCCAGGCCTCTGATTCCCGGCCTCTGACTCCCCGCTTCTGATTCTGATTCCCTGCCTCTGATTCCCCATCTCTGATTCCGCACATCTGATTACCTGCCTCTGATTCCCCACCTCTGATTCCCCATATCTGATTCCCCGCCTCTGATTCCCCGCATCCGATTCCCCATATCTGATTCCCCGCCTCTGTTTCCCCGCCCCTGATTCCCCGCCTCTGTTTCCCCATATCTGATTCCCCGCATCTGATTCCCAACTATGATTCCCGCCTCTGATTCCCCAGCTCTGATTCCCTGCCTCTGATTCCCCGCGTTCTATTCCCTGCCTCTGATTCCCCGCCTGTGATTCCCCATCTCTGATAAACCACCTCTGATTCCCCACCACTGATTCCCCATATCTAATTCCCCGCCTCTGTTTGCCCGCCTCTGATTCCCCACCTCTGATTCCCCATATCTAATTCCCCGCCTCTGTTTGCCCACCTCTGATTCCCCGCCTCTGTTTCCCCATATCTGATTCCCCGCCTCTGAATCCCCAACTCTGATTCCCTGCCTCTGATTCGCCAGCTCTGATTCCCCGCCTTTGATTCCCCCGTCTGATTCCCAGCCTCTGAAACCCCGTGTCTGATTTCTTGCCTCTGATTCCCCGCCTCTGATTCCCCATCTCTGATTCACAGCCTCTGATTCCCCACCTCTGATTCCCCATCTCTGATTCCGCACATCTGATTCCCTGCCTCTGATTCCCCGACTCTGATCCCCACCTCTGATTCCCCAGCTCTGATTCCCCGCCTCTGATTCCCCAACTCTGATTCCCCGCCTCTGATTCCCCAGCTCTGATTCCCCGCCTCTGATTCCCCGTGTTTGATTCCCTGCCTCTGATTCCACGCCTCTGATTCCCCATCTCTGATTCATCGCCTTTGATTCGCCACCTCTGATTCCCCATATCTGATTCCTCGCCTCTGTTTCCCCGCCTCTGATTCCCCGCCTCTGATTCCCCATATCCCATTCCCCGCCTCTGATTCCCCATCTCTGATTCCCGGACTCTGATTCCCCACCTCTGATTCCCGGCCTCTTATTCCCGGCATCTGATTCCGGCCTCTGATTCCCCACCTCTGATTCCCCATATCTGATTCCCCACCTCTGTTTCCCAGCCTCTGATTCCCCGCTTCTGATTCTGAATCCCTGCCTCTGATTCCCCATCTCTGATTCCGCACATCTGATTCCCTGCCTCTGATTCCCCACCTCTGATTCCCCATATCTGATTTCCCGCCTCTGTTTCCCCGCCTCTGATTCCCCGCCTCTGTTTCCCCATATCTAATTCCCAACCTCTGATGCCCCAACTCTGATTCCCTGCCTCTGATTCCCCGCGTTCTATTCCCTGCCTCTGATTCCCCGCCTGTGATTCCCCATCTCTGATTCACCACCTCTGATTCCCCACCTCTGATTCCCCATATCTAATTCCCCGCCTCTGTTTGCCCGACTCTGATTCCCCGCCTCTGTTTCCCCATATCTGATTCCCCGCCTCTGAATCCCCAACTCTGATTCCCTGCCTCTGATTCCCCAGCTCTGATTCCCCGCCTCTGATTCCCCATCTCTGATTCACAGCCTCTGATTCCCCACCTCTGATTCCCCATCTCTGATTCCGCACATCTGATTCCCTGCCTCTGATTCCACGACTCTGATCCCCACCTCTGATTCCGCAGCTCTGATTCCCCGCCTCTGATTCCCCAACTCTGATTCCACGCCTCTGATTCCCCAGCTCTGATTCCCCGCCTCTGATTCCCCGTGTTTGATCCCCTGCCTCTGATTCCCCGACTCTGATCCCCACCTCTGATTCCGCAGCTCTGATTCCCCGCCTCTGATTCCCCAACTCTGATTCCCCGCCTCTGATTCCCCAACTCTGATTCCCTGCCTCTGATTCCCCAGCTTCATTCCCCGCCTTTGATTCCCCCCGTCTGATTCCCAGCCTCTGAATCCCCGTGTCTGATAACCTGCCTCTGATTCCCCGCCTCTGATTCCCCATCTCAGATTCACCGCCTCTGATTCCCCACCTCTGATTCCCCATCTCTGATTCCGCACATCCGACTCCCTGCCTCTGATTCCCCGACTCTGATTCCCCACCTCTGATTCCCCAGCTCTGATTCCCCGCCTCTGATTCCACAACTCTGATTCCCCGCCTCTGAATCCACAGCTCTGATTCCCCGCCTCTGATTCCCCGTGTTTGATCCCCTGCCTCTGATTCCCCGCCTCTGATTCCCCATCTCTGATTCACCGCCTTTGATTCGCCACCTCTGATTCCCCATCTCTGATTCACCGCCTTTGATTCGCCACCTCTGATTCCCCATATCTGATTCCCCGCCTCTGATTCCCCATATCTCATTCCCCGCCTCTGATTCGCCAGCTATGATTCCCCGCCTCTGATTCCCCGCGTCTGATTCCCTGCCTCTGATTCCCCGCCTCTGATTCCACATCTCTGATTCACCACCTCTGATTCCACGCGTCTGATTCCCCGCCTCTGATTCCCCATCTCTGATTCCCCATCTCTGATTCCCCAATTCTGATTCCCCGCCTCTGATTCCCCAGCTCTGATTCCTCGCCTCTGATTCCCTTCCTTTGATTCCCAACCTCTGATTCCCCAACTCTGATTTCCCATATTGATTCCCTGCGTCTGATTCCCCACCTCTGATTTCCCACATTGATTCCCTGCGTCTGATTCCCCGCCTCTGATTCCCCAACTCTGATTCCCCGCCTCTGATTCCCCAGCTCTGATTCCCCGCATCTGATTCCCCGTGTTTGATTCCCTGCCTCTGATTCCCCACCTCTGATTCCCCATATCTGATTCCCCGCCTCTGTTTCCCCACCTTTGATTCCCCGCCTCTGTTTCCCAATATCTAAGTCCCCGCCTCTGATTCCCCAACTCTGATTCCCCACCTCTGATTCCCCAACTCTGATTCCCCGCCTCTGATTCCCCAGCTCTGATTCCCCGCCTCTGATTCCCCATCTCTGATTCACAGCCGCTGATTCCCCACCTCTGATTCCCCATCTCTGATTCCGCACATCTGATTCCCTGCCTCTGATTCCCCGACTCTGATCCCCACCTCTGATTCCCCAGCTCTGATTCCCCGCCTCTGATTCCCCAACTCTGATTCCCCGCCTCTGATTCCCCAGCTCTGATTCCCCGCCTCTGATTCCCCGTGTTTGATTCCCTGCCTCTGATTCCCCGCCTCTGATTCCCCATCTCTGATTCAACGCCTTTGATTCGCCACCTCTGATTCCCCATATCTGATTCCTCGCCTCTGTTTCCCCGCCTCTGATTCCCCTCCTCTGATTCCCCATATCTCATTCCCCGCCTCTGATTCCCCATCTCTGATTCCCGGACTCTGATTCCCCACCTCTGATTCCCGGCCTCTTATTCCCGGCATCTGATTCCGGCCTCTGATTCCCGGCCTCTGATTCCCTGCTTCTGATTCCCCATCTCTGATTCCGCAAATCTAATTCCCTGCCTCTGATTCCCCACCTCTGATTCCCCATATCTGAACCCCGCCTCCATTTGCCCGCCTCTGATTCCCCGCCTCTGTTTCCCCATATCTGATTCCCCGCCTCTGAATCCCCAACTCTGATTCCCTGCCTCTAATTTCCCAGCTCTGATTCCCCGCCTCTGATTCCCCGCGTCTGATTACCGGCCTCTGATTCCCCGCCTCTGATTCCCCATCTCTGATTCACAACCTCTGATTCCCCACCTCTGATACCCCATATCTGATTCCCCGCCTCTGTTTCCCCGCCTCTGATTCCCCACCTCTGATTCCCAATATCTGATTCCCCGCCTCTGATTCCCCACCTCTGATTCCCCGCCTCTGATTCGCCAGCTATGATTCCCCGCCTCTTATTCCCCGCGTCTGATTCCCTGCCTCTGATTCCCCGCCTCTGATTCCACATCTCTGATTCACCACCTCTGATTCCCCGCGTCTGATTCCCTGCCTCTGATTCCCCATCTCTGATTCCCCATCTCTGATTCCCCAATTCTGATTCCCCTCCTCTGATTCCCCGTGTTTGATTCCCTGCCTCTGATTCCCGGCCTCTGATTCCCCATCTCTGATTCACCGCCTTTGATTCGCCACCTCTGATTCGCCATATCTGATTCCCCGCCTCTGTTTCCCCGCCTCTGATTCCCCGCCTCTGATTCCCCATATCTCATTCCCCGCCTCTGAATCCCCATCTCTGATTCCCGGACTCTGATTCCCCACCTCTGATTTCCGGCCTCTTATTCCCGGCATCTGATTCCGGCCTCTGATTCCCGGCCTCTGATTCCCTGCTTCTGATTCTGATTCCCTGCCTTTGATTCCCCATCTCTGATTCCGCACATCTGATTCCCTGCCTCTGATTCCCCATCTCTGATTCCCCATATCTGATTCCCCGCCTCTGATTCCCTGCCTCTGTTTCCCAATATCTAAGTCCCCGCCTCTGATTCCCCAACTCTGATTCCCCACCTCTGATTCCCCAGCTCTGATTCCCCGCCTCTGATTCCCCGCATCTGATTCCCTGCATCTGATTCCAAGCCTCTGATTCCCTGCCTCTGATTCCCAACCTCTGATTCCCCACCTCTGATTCCCCATATCTGATTCCCAGCGTCTGTTTCCCCGCCTCTGATTCCCCGCCTCTGATTCCCCAACTCTGATTCCCCGCCTCTGATTCCCCAGCTCTGATTCCCCACCTATGATACCCCGTGTTTGATTCACTGCCTCTGATTCCCCGCCTCTGATTCCCCATCTCTGATTCACCGCCTTTCATTCGCCACCTCTGATTCCCCGTATCAGATTCCCCGCCTCTGTTTCCCCGCCTCTGATTCCCCTCCTCTGTTTCCCCATATCTGATTCCCCGCCTCTGATTCCCCAACTCTGATTCCCCGCCTCTGATTCCCCAGCTCTGATTCCCCGCCTTTGATTCCCCCCGTCTGATTCCCAGCCTCTGAGTCCCCGTGTCTGATTTCCTGCCTCTGATTCCCCGCCTCTGATTCCCCATCTCTGATTCACAGCCGCTGATTCCCCACCTCTGATTCCCCATCTCTGATTCCGCACATCTGATTCCCTGCCTCTGATTCCCCGACTCTGATCCCCACCTCTGATTCCCCAGCTCTGATTCCCCGCCTCTGATTCCCCAACTCTGATTCCCCGCCTCTGATTCCCCAGCTCTGATTCCCCGCCTCTGATTCCCCGTGTTTGATTCCCTGCCTCTGATTCCCCGCCTCTGATTCCCCATCTCTGATTCAACGCCTTTGATTCGCCACCTCTGATTCCCCATATCTGATTCCTCGCCTCTGTTTCCCCGCCTCTGATTCCCCTCCTCTGATTCCCCATATCTCATTCCCCGCCTCTGATTCCCCATCTCTGATTCCCGGACTCTGATTCCCCACCTCTGATTCCCGGCCTCTTATTCCCGGCATCTGATTCCGGCCTCTGATTCCCGGCCTCTGATTCCCTGCTTCTGATTCCCCATCTCTGATTCCGCAAATCTAATTCCCTGCCTCTGATTCCCCACCTCTGATTCCCCATATCTGAACCCCGCCTCTATTTGCCCGCCTCTGATTCCCCGCCTCTGTTTCCCCATATCTGATTCCCCGCCTCTGAATCCCCAACTCTGATTCCCTGCCTCTAATTTCCCAGCTCTGATTCCCCGCCTCTGATTCCCCGCGTCTGATTACCGGCCTCTGATTCCCCGCCTCTGATTCCCCATCTCTGATTCACAACCTCTGATTCCCCACCTCTGATACCCCATATCTGATTCCCCGCCTCTGTTTCCCCGCCTCTGATTCCGCACCTCTGATTCCCAATATCTGATTCCCCGCCTCTGATTCCCCACCTCTGATTCCCCGCCTCTGATTCGCCAGCTATGATTCCCCGCCTCTTATTCCCCGCGTCTGATTCCCTGCCTCTGATTCCCCGCCTCTGATTCCACATCTCTGATTCACCACCTCTGATTCCCCGCGTCTGATTCCCTGCCTCTGATTCCCCATCTCTGATTCCCCATCTCTGATTCCCCAATTCTGATTCCCCTCCTCTGATTCCCCGTGTTTGATTCCCTGCCTCTGATTCCCGGCCTCTGATTCCCCATCTCTGATTCACCGCCTTTGATTCGCCACCTCTGATTCGCCATATCTGATTCCCCGCCTCTGTTTCCCCGCCTCTGATTCCCCGCCTCTGATTCCCCATATCTCATTCCCCGCCTCTGAATCCCCACCTCTGATTTCCGGCCTCTTATTCCCGGCATCTGATTCCGGCCTCTGATTCCCGGCCTCTGATTCCCTGCTTCTGATTCTGATTCCCTGCCTTTGATTCCCCATCTCTGATTCCGCACATCTGATTCCCTGCCTCTGATTCCCCATCTCTGATTCCCCGCCTCTGATTCCCCAACTCTGATTCCCCACCTCTGATTCCCCAGCTCTGATTCCCAACCTCTGATTCCCCACCTCTGATTCCCCGTGTTTGATTCCCCGCCTCTGTTTCCCCGCCTCTGATGCCCCGCCTCTGATTCCCCAACTCTAATTCCCCGCCTCTGATTCCCCATATCTGATTCCCCGCCTCTGTTTCCCCGCCTCTGATTCCCCGCCCCTGTTTCCCCATATCAGATTCCCTGCCTCTGATTCCCCAACTTTGATTCCCAGCCTCTGATTCCCCAGCTCTGATTCCCCGCCTCTGATTCCCCGTGTTTGATTCCCTGCCTCTGATTCCCCGCCTCTGATTCCCCATCTCTGATTCACCACCTTTGATTCGCCACCTCTGATTCCCCATATCTGATTCCCCACCTCTGTTTTCCCGCCTCTGATTCCCCGCCTCTGATTCTCCATATCTCATTCCCCGCCTCTGAATCCCCATCTCTGATTCCCGGACTCTGATTCCCCACCTCTGATTCCCGGCCTCTTATTCCCAGCATCTGATTCCAGGCCTCTGATTCCCGGCCTCTGACTCCCCGCTTCTGATTCTGATTCCCTGCCTCTGATTCCCCATCTCTGATTCCGCACATCTGATTACCTGCCTCTGATTCCCCACCTCTGATTCCCCATATCTGATTCCCCGCCTCTGATTCCCCGCATCCGATTCCCCATATCTGATTCCCCGCCTCTGTTTCCCCGCCCCTGATTCCCCGCCTCTGTTTCCCCATATCTGATTCCCCGCATCTGATTCCCAACTATGATTCCCGCCTCTGATTCCCCAGCTCTGATTCCCTGCCTCTGATTCCCCGCGTTCTATTCCCTGCCTCTGATTCCCCGCCTGTGATTCCCCATCTCTGATAAACCACCTCTGATTCCCCACCACTGATTCCCCATATCTAATTCCCCGCCTCTGTTTGCCCGCCTCTGATTCCCCACCTCTGATTCCCCATATCTAATTCCCCGCCTCTGTTTGCCCACCTCTGATTCCCCGCCTCTGTTTCCCCATATCTGATTCCCCGCCTCTGAATCCCCAACTCTGATTCCCTGCCTCTGATTCGCCAGCTCTGATTCCCCGCCTTTGATTCCCCCGTCTGATTCCCAGCCTCTGAAACCCCGTGTCTGATTTCTTGCCTCTGATTCCCCGCCTCTGATTCCCCATCTCTGATTCACAGCCTCTGATTCCCCACCTCTGATTCCCCATCTCTGATTCCGCACATCTGATTCCCTGCCTCTGATTCCCCGACTCTGATCCCCACCTCTGATTCCCCAGCTCTGATTCCCCGCCTCTGATTCCCCAACTCTGATTCCCCGCCTCTGATTCCCCAGCTCTGATTCCCCGCCTCTGATTCCCCGTGTTTGATTCCCTGCCTCTGATTCCACGCCTCTGATTCCCCATCTCTGATTCATCGCCTTTGATTCGCCACCTCTGATTCCCCATATCTGATTCCTCGCCTCTGTTTCCCCGCCTCTGATTCCCCGCCTCTGATTCCCCATATCTCATTCCCCGCCTCTGATTCCCCATCTCTGATTCCCGGACTCTGATTCCCCACCTCTGATTCCCGGCCTCTTATTCCCGGCATCTGATTCCGGCCTCTGATTCCCCACCTCTGATTCCCCATATCTGATTCCCCACCTCTGTTTCCCGGCCTCTGATTCCCCGCTTCTGATTCTGAATCCCTGCCTCTGATTCCCCATCTCTGATTCCGCACATCTGATTCCCTGCCTCTGATTCCCCACCTCTGATTCCCCATATCTGATTTCCCGCCTCTGTTTCCCCGCCTCTGATTCCCCGCCTCTGTTTCCCCATATCTAATTCCCAACCTCTGATGCCCCAACTCTGATTCCCTGCCTCTGATTCCCCGCGTTCTATTCCCTGCCTCTGATTCCCCGCCTGTGATTCCCCATCTCTGATTCACCACCTCTGATTCCCCACCTCTGATTCCCCATATCTAATTCCCCGCCTCTGTTTGCCCGACTCTGATTCCCCGCCTCTGTTTCCCCATATCTGATTCCCCGCCTCTGAATCCCCAACTCTGATTCCCTGCCTCTGATTCCCCAGCTCTGATTCCCCGCCTCTGATTCCCCATCTCTGATTCACAGCCTCTGATTCCCCACCTCTGATTCCCCATCTCTGATTCCGCACATCTGATTCCCTGCCTCTGATTCCACGACTCTGATCCCCACCTCTGATTCCGCAGCTCTGATTCCCCGCCTCTGATTCCCCAACTCTGATTCCACGCCTCTGATTCCCCAGCTCTGATTCCCCGCCTCTGATTCCCCGTGTTTGATCCCCTGCCTCTGATTCCCCGACTCTGATCCCCACCTCTGATTCCGCAGCTCTGATTCCCCGCCTCTGATTCCCCAACTCTGATTCCCCGCCTCTGATTCCCCAACTCTGATTCCCTGCCTCTGATTCCCCAGCTTCATTCCCCGCCTTTGATTCCCCCCGTCTGATTCCCAGCCTCTGAATCCCCGTGTCTGATAACCTGCCTCTGATTCCCCGCCTCTGATTCCCCATCTCAGATTCACCGCCTCTGATTCCCCACCTCTGATTCCCCATCTCTGATTCCGCACATCCGACTCCCTGCCTCTGATTCCCCGACTCTGATTCCCCACCTCTGATTCCCCAGCTCTGATTCCCCGCCTCTGATTCCACAACTCTGATTCCCCGCCTCTGAATCCACAGCTCTGATTCCCCGCCTCTGATTCCCCGTGTTTGATCCCCTGCCTCTGATTCCCCGCCTCTGATTCCCCATCTCTGATTCACCGCCTTTGATTCGCCACCTCTGATTCCCCATCTCTGATTCACCGCCTTTGATTCGCCACCTCTGATTCCCCATATCTGATTCCCCGCCTCTGATTCCCCATATCTCATTCCCCGCCTCTGATTCGCCAGCTATGATTCCCCGCCTCTGATTCCCCGCGTCTGATTCCCTGCCTCTGATTCCCCGCCTCTGATTCCACATCTCTGATTCACCACCTCTGATTCCACGCGTCTGATTCCCCGCCTCTGATTCCCCATCTCTGATTCCCCATCTCTGATTCCCCAATTCTGATTCCCCGCCTCTGATTCCCCAGCTCTGATTCCTCGCCTCTGATTCCCTTCCTTTGATTCCCAACCTCTGATTCCCCAACTCTGATTTCCCATATTGATTCCCTGCGTCTGATTCCCCACCTCTGATTTCCCACATTGATTCCCTGCGTCTGATTCCCCGCCTCTGATTCCCCAACTCTGATTCCCCGCCTCTGATTCCCCAGCTCTGATTCCCCGCATCTGATTCCCCGTGTTTGATTCCCTGCCTCTGATTCCCCACCTCTGATTCCCCATATCTGATTCCCCGCCTCTGTTTCCCCACCTTTGATTCCCCGCCTCTGTTTCCCAATATCTAAGTCCCCGCCTCTGATTCCCCAACTCTGATTCCCCACCTCTGATTCCCCAACTCTGATTCCCCGCCTCTGATTCCCCAGCTCTGATTCCCCGCCTCTGATTCCCCGTGTTTGATCCCCTGCCTCTGATTCCCCGCCTCTGATTCCCCATCTCTGATTCACCGCCTTTGATTCGCCACCTCTGATTCCCCATATCTGATTCCTCGCCTCTGTTTCCCCGCCTCGGATTCCCCGCCTCTGATTCCCCATATCTCATTCCCCGCCTCTGATTCCCCATCTCTGATTCCCGGACTCTGATTCCCCACCTCTGATTCACGGCCTCTTATTCCCGGCATCTGATTCCGGCCTCTGATTCCCGGCCTCTGATTCCCTGCTTCTGATTCCCCATCTCTGATTCCGCAAATCTAATTCCCTGCCACTGATTCCCCACCTCTGATTCCCCATATCTGATTCCCCGCCTCTGTTTCCCCGCCTCTGATTCCCCGCCTCTGTTTCCCCATATCTAAGTCCCCGCCTCTGATTCCCCAACTTTGATTCCCCACCTCTGATTCCCCAGCTCTGATTCCCCGCCTCTGATTCCCCGCATCTGATTCCATGCATCTGATTCCCAGCCTCTGATTCCCAGCCTCTGATTCCCAACCTCTGATTCCCCACCTCTGATTCCCCATATCTGATTCCACGCCTCTGTTTCCCCGCCTCTGATTCCCCGCCTCTGTTTCCCCATATCTGATCCCCGCCTCTATTTGCCCGCATCTGATTCCCCGCCTCTGTTTCCCCATATCTGATTCCCCGCCTCTGAATCCCCAACTCTGATTCCCTGCCTCTAATTTCCCAGCTCTGATTCCCCGCCTCTGATTCCCCGCGTCTGATTACCGGCCTCTGATTCCCCGCCTCTGATTCCCCATCTCTGATTCACAACCTCTGATTCCCCACCTCTGATACCCCATATCTTATTCCCCGCCTCTGATTCCCCGCCTCTGATTCGCCAGCTATGATTCCCCGCCTCTGATTCCCCGTGTTTGATTCTCTGCCTCTGATTTCCGGCCTCTGATTCCCCAACTCTGATTCACTGCCTTTGATTCGCCACCTCTGATTCCCCATATCTGATTCCCCGCCTCTGTTTCCCCGCCTCTGATTCCCCGCCTCTGATTCCCCATATCTCATTCCCCGCATCTGAATCCCCATCTCTGATTCCCGGACTCTGATTCCCCACCTCTGATTCCCTGCTACTGATTTTGATTCCCTGCCTTTGATTCCCCATCTCTGATTCCGCACATCTGATTCCCTGCCTCTGATTCCCCATCTCTGATTCCCCATATCTGATTCCCCGCTTCTGTTTCCCCGCCTCTGATTCCCCGCCTCTGTTTCCCAATATCTAAGTCCCCGCCTCTGATTCCACAACTCTAATTCCCCACCTCTGATTCCCCAGCTCTGATTCCCCGCCTCTGATTCCCCGCATCTGATTCCCTGCATCTGATTCCAAGCCTCTTATTCCCTGCCTCTGATTCCCAACCTCTGATTCCCCACCTCTGATTCCCCATATCTGATTCCCAGCCTCTGTTTCCCCGCCTCTGATTCCCCGCCTCTGTTTCCCCATATCTGATTCCCGGCCTCTGGTTCCCCGCCTCTGATTCCCCGCCTCTGATTCCCTGCCTCTGATTCCCCATCTCCGATTCCGCACATCTGATTCCCTGCCTCTGATTCCCCGCCTCTGATTCCCCGCCTCTGATTCCCTGCCTCTGATTCCCAACCTCTGATTCCCCACCTCTGATTCCCCGTGTTTGATTCCCCGTCTCTGTTTCCCCGCCTCTGATTCCCCGCCTCTGATTCCCCAACTCTAATTCCCCGCCTCTGATTCCCCATATCTGATTCCCCGCCTCTGTTTCCCCGCCTCTGATTCCCCACCCCTGTTTCCACATATCTGATTCCCTGCCTCTGATTCCCCGCCTCTGATTCCCCATATCTCATTCCCCGCCTCTGAATCCCCATCTCTGATTCCCGGACTCTGATTCCCCACCTCTGATTCCCTGCTACTGATTTTGATTCCCTGCCTTTGATTCCCCATCTCTGATTCCGCACATCTGATTCCCTGCCTCTGATTCCCCATCTCTGATTCCCCATATCTGATTCCCCGCTTCTGTTTCCCCGCCTCTGATTCCCCGCCTCTGATTCCCCATATCTCATTCCCCGCCTCTGATTCGCCAGCTATGATTCCCCGCCTCCTATTCCCCGCGTCTGATTCCCTGCCTCTGATTCCCCGCCTCTGATTCCACATCTCTGATTCCCCATCTCTGATTCCCCAATTCTGATTCCCATCCTCTGATTCCCCGTGTTTGATTCCCAGCCTCTGATTCCCGGCCTCTGATTCCCCATCTCTGATTCACCGCCTTTGATTCGCCACCTCTGATTCACCATATCTGATTCCCCGCCTCTGTTTCCCCGCCTCTGATTCCCCGCCTCTGATTCCCCATATCTCATTCCCCGCCTCTGAATCCCCATCTCTGATTCCCGGACTCTGATTCCCCACCTCTGATTTCCGGCCTCTTATTCCCGGCATCTGATTCCGGCCTCTGATTCCCGGCCTCTGATACCCTGCTTCTGATTCTGATTCCCTGCCTTTGATTCCCCATCTCTGATTCCGCACATCTGATTCCCTGCCTCTGATTCCCCATCTCTGATTCCCCATATCTGATTCCCCGCCTCTGATTCCCTGCCTCTGTTTCCCAATATCTAAGTCCCCGCCTCTGATTCCCCAACTCTGATTCCCCACCTCTGATTCCCCAGCTCTGATTCCCCGCCTCTGATTCCCCGCATCTGATTCCCTGCATCTGATTCCAAGCCTCTGATTCCCTGCCTCTGATTCCCAACCTCTGATTCCCCACCTCTGATTCCCCATATCTGATTCCCAGCCTCTGTTTCCCCGCCTCTGATTCCCCGCCTCTGTTTCCCCATATCTGATTCCCGGCCTCTGATTCCCCGCCTCTGATTCCCCGCCTCTGATTCCTTATCTCCGATTCCGCACATCTGATTCCCTGCCTCTGATTCCCCGCCTCTGATTCCCCGCCTCTGATTCCCTGCCTCTGATTCCCAACCTCTGATTCCCCACCTCTGATTCCCCGTGTTTGATTCCCCGCCTCTGTTTCCCCGCCTCTGATTCCCCGCCTCTGATTCCCCAACTGTAATTCCCCGCCTCTGATTCCCCATATCTGATTCCCCGCCTCTGTTTCCCCGCCTCTGATTCCCCGCCCCTGTTTCCCCTTATCTGATTCCCTGCCTCTGATTCCCCAACTTTGATTCCCAGCCTCTGATTCCCCAGCTCTGATTCCCCGCCTCTGATTCCCCGTGTTTGATTCCCTGCCTCTGATTCCCCGCCTCTGATTACCCATCTCTGATTCACCACCTTTGATTCGCCACCTCTGATTCCCTATATCTGATTCCCCACCTCTGTTTTCCCGCCTCTGATTCCCCGCCTCTGATTCTCCATATCTCATTCCCCGCCTCTGAATCCCCATCTCTGATTCCCGGACTCTGATTCCCCACCTCTGATTCCCGGCCTCTTATTCCCAGCATCTGATTCCAGGCCTCTGATTCCCGGCCTCTGACTCCCCGCTTCTGATTCTGATTCCCTGCCTCTGATTCCCCATCTCTGATTCCGCACATCTGATTACCTGCCTCTGATTCCCCACCTCTGATTCCCCATATCTGATTCCCCGCCTCTGATTCCCCGCATCCGATTCCCCATATCTGATTCCCCGCCTCTGTTTCCCCGCCCCTGATTCCCCGCCTCTGTTTCCCCATATCTGATTCCCCGCCTCTGATTCCCAACTATGATTCCCCGCCTCTGATTCCCCAGCTCTGATTCCCTGCCTCTGATTCCCCGCGTTCTATTCCCTGCCTCTGATTCCCCGCCTGTGATTCCCCATCTCTGATAAACCACCTCTGATTCCCCACCACTGATTCCCCATATCTAATTCCCCTCCTCTGTTTGCCCGCCTCTGATTCCCCACCTCTGATTCCCCATATCTAATTCCCCGCCTCTGTTTGCCCGCCTCTGATTCCCCGCCTCTGTTTCCCCATATCTGATTCCCCGCCTCTGAATCCCCAACTCTGATTCCCTGCCTCTGATTCCCCAGCTCTGATTCCCCGCCTTTGATTCCCCCGTCTGATTCCCAGCCTCTGAAACCCCGTGTCTGATTTCTTGCCTCTGATTCCCCGCCTCTGATTCCCCATCTCTGATTCACAGCCTCTGATTCCCCACCTCTGATTCCCCATCTCTGATTCCGCACATCTGATTCCCTGCCTCTGATTCCCCGACTCTGATCCCCACCTCTGATTCCCCAGCTCTGATTCCCCGCCTCTGATTCCCCAACTCTGATTCCCCGCCTCTGATTCCCCAGCTCTGATTCCCCGCCTCTGATTCCCCGTGTTTGATTCCCTGCCTCTGATTCCACGCCTCTGATTCCCCATCTCTGATTCATCGCCTTTGATTCGCCACCTCTGATTCCCCATATCTGATTCCTCGCCTCTGTTTCCCCGCCTCTGATTCCCCGCCTCTGATTCCCCATATCTCATTCCCCGCCTCTGATTACCCATCTCTGATTCCCGGACTCTGATTCCCCACCTCTGATTCCCGGCCTCTTATTCCCGGCATCTGATTCCGGCCTCTGATTCCCCACCTCTGATTCCCCATATCCGATTCCCCACCTCTGTTTCCCGGCCTCTGATTCCCCGCTTCTGATTCTGAATCCCTGCCTCTGATTCCCCATCTCTGATTCCGCACATCTGATTCCCTGCCTCTGATTCCCCACCTCTGATTCCCCATATCTGATTTCCCGCCTCTGTTTCCCCGCCTCTGATTCCCCGCCTCAGTTTCCCCATATCTAATTCCAAACCTCTGATGCCCCAACTCTGATTCCCTGCCTCTGATTCCCCGCGTTCTATTCCCTGCCTCTGATTCCCCGCCTGTGATTCCCCATCTCTGATTCCGCACATCTGATTCCCTGCCTCTGATTCCCCATCTCTGATTCCCCATATCTGATTCCCCGCCTCTGATTCCCTGCCTCTGTTTCCCAATATCTAAGTCCCCGCCTCTGATTCCCCAACTCTGATTCCCCACCTCTGATTCCCCAGCTCTGATTCCCCGCCTCTGATTCCCCGCATCTGATTCCCTGCATCTGATTCCAAGCCTCTGATTCCCTGCCTCTGATTCCCAACCTCTGATTCCCCACCTCTGATTCCCCATATCTGATTCCCAGCCTCTGTTTCCCCGCCTCTGATTCCCCGCCTCTGTTTCCCCATATCTGATTCCCGGCCTCTGATTCCCCGCCTCTGATTCCCCGCCTCTGATTCCCTATCTCCGATTCCGCACATCTGATTCCCTGCCTCTGATTCCCCGCCTCTGATTCCCCGCCTCTGATTCCCTGCCTCTGATTCCCAACCTCTGATTCCCCACCTCTGATTCCCCGTGTTTGATTCCCCGCCTCTGTTTCCCCGCCTCTGATTCCCCGCCTCTGATTCCCCAACTCTAATTCCCAGCCTCTGATTCCCCATATCAGATTCCCCGCCTCTGTTTCCCCGCCTCTGATTCCCCGCCCCTGTTTCCCCATATCTGATTCCCTGCCTCTGATTCCCCAACTTTGATTCCCAGCCTCTGATTCCCCAGCTCTGATTCCCCGCCTCTGATTCCCCGTGTTTGATTCCCTGCCTCTGATTCCCCGCCTCTGATTACCCATCTCTGATTCACCACCTTTGATTCGCCACCTCTGATTCCCCATATCTGATTCCCCACCTCTGTTTTCCCGCCTCTGATTCCCCGCCTCTGATTCTCCATATCTCATTCCCCGCCTCTGAATCCCCATCTCTGATTCCCGGACTCTGATTCTCCACCTCTGATTCCCGGCCTCTTATTCCCAGCATCTGATTCCAGGCCTCTGATTCACGGCCTCTGACTCCCCGCTTCTGATTCTGATTCCCTGCCTCTGATTCCCCATCTCTGATTCCGCACATCTGATTACCTGCCTCTGATTCCCCACCTCTGATTCCCCATATCTGATTCCCCGCCTCTGATTCCCCGCATCCGATTCCCCATATCTGATTCCCCGCCTCTGTTTCCCCGCCCCTGATTCCCCGCCTCTGTTTCCCCATATCTGATTCCCCGCCTCTGATTCCCAACTATGATTCCCCGCCTCTGATTCCCCAGCTCTGATTCCCTGCCTCTGATTCCCCGCGTTCTATTCCCTGCCTCTGATTCCCCGCCTGTGATTCCCCATCTCTGATTCCGCACATCTGATTCCCTGCCTCTGATTCCCCATCTCTGATTCCCCATATCTGATTCCCCGCTTCTGTTTCCCCGCCTCTGATTCCCCGCCTCTGTTTCCCAATATCTAAGTCCCCGCCTCTGATTCCACAACTCTAATTCCCCACCTCTGATTCCCCAGCTCTGATTCCCCGCCTCTGATTCCCCGCATCTGATTCCCTGCATCTGATTCCAAGCCTCTTATTCCCTGCCTCTGATTCCCAACCTCTGATTCCCCACCTCTGATTCCCCATATCTGATTCCCAGCCTCTGTTTCCCCGCCTCTGATTCCCCGCCTCTGTTTCCCCATATCTGATTCCTGGCCTCTGGTTCCCCGCCTCTGATTCCCCGCCTCTGATTCCCTGCCTCTGATTCCCCATCTCCGATTCCGCACATCTGATTCCCTGCCTCTGATTCCCCGCCTCTGATTCCCCGCCTCTGATTCCCTGCCTCTGATTCCCAACCTCTGATTCCCCACCTCTGGTTCCCCGTGTTTGATTCCCCGCCTCTGTTTCCCCGCCTCTGATTCCCCGCCTCTGATTCCCCAACTCTAATTCCCCGCCTCTGATTCCCCATATCTGATTCCCCGCCTCTGTTTCCCCGCCTCTGATTCCCCACCCCTGTTTCCCCATATCTGATTCCCTGCCTCTGATTCCCCAACTTTGATTCCCAGCATCTGATTCCCCAGCTCTGATTCCCCGCCTCTGATTCCCCGCATCTGATTCCCTGCATCTGATTCCAAGCCTCTGATTCCCTGCCTCTGATTCCCAACCTCTGATTCCCCACCTCTGATTCCCCATATCTGATCCCCAGCCTCTGTTTCCCCGCCTCTGTTTCCCCATATCTGATTCCCGGCCTCTGATTCCCCGCCTCTGATTCCCCGCCTCTGATTCCCTGCCTCTGATTCCCCATCTCCGAATCCGCACATCTGATTCCCTGCCTCTGATTCCCCGCCTCTGATTCCCCGCCTCTGATTCCCTGCATCTGATTCCCAACCTCTGATTCCCCACCTCTGATTCCCCGTGTTTGATTCCCCGCCTCTGTTTCCCCGCCTCTGATTCCCCGCCTCTGATTCCCCAACTCTAATTCCCCGCCTCTGATTCCCCATATCTGATTCCCTGCCTCTGTTTCCCCGCCTCTGATTCCCCGCCCCTGTTTCCCCATATCTGATTCCCTGCCTCTGATTCCCCAACTTTGATTCCCAGCCTCTGATTCCCCAGCTCTGATTCCCCGCCTCTGATTCCCCGTGTTTGATTCCCTGCCTCTGATTCCCCGCCTCTGATTCCCCAACTCTAATTCCCCGCCTCTGATTCCCCATATCTGATTCCCTGCCTCTGTTTCCCCGCCTCTGATTCCCCGCCTCTGTTTCCCCGCCTCTGATTCCCCACATCTGATTCCCAATATCTGATTCCCCGCCTCTGATTCCCCACCTCTGATTCCCCACCTCTGATTCGCCAGCTATGATTCCCCGCCTCCTATTCCCCGCGTCTGATTCCCTGCCTCTGATTCCCCGCCTCTGATTCCACATCTCTGATTCACCACCTCTGATTCCCCGCGTCTGATTCCCTGCCTCTGATTCCCCATCTCTGATTCCCCATCTCTGATTCCCCAATTCTGATTCCCCTCCTCTGATTCCCCGTGTTTGATTCCCAGCCTCTGATTCCCGGCCTCTGATTCCCCATCTCTGATTCACCGCCTTTGATTCGCCACCTCTGATTCGCCATATCTGATTCCCCGCCTCTGTTTCCCCGCCGATGATTCCCCGCCTCTGATTCCCCATATCTCATTCCCCGCCTCTGAATCCCCATCTCTGATTCCCGGACTCTGATTCCCCACCTCTGATTTCCGGCCTCTTATTCCCGGCATCTGATTCCGGCCTCTGATTCCCGGCCTCTGATTCCCTGCTTCTGATTCTGATTCCCTGCCTTTGATTCCCCATCTCTGATTCCGCACATCTGATTCCCTGCCTCTGATTCCCCATCTCTGATTCCCCATATCTGATTCCCCGCCTCTGATTCCCTGCCTCTGTTTCCCAATATCTAAGTCCCCGCCTCTGATTCCCCAACTCTGATTCCCCACCTCTGATTCCCCAGCTCTGATTCCCCGCCTCTGATTCCCCGCATCTGATTCCCTGCATCTGATTCCAAGCCTCTGATTCCCTGCCTCTGATTCCCAACCTCTGATTCCCCACCTCTGATTCCCCATATCTGATTCCCAGCCTCTGTTTCCCCGCCTCTGATTCCCCGCCTCTGTTTCCCCATATCTGATTCCCGGCCTCTGATTCCCCGCCTCTGATTCCCCGCCTCTGATTCCCTATCTCCGATTCCGCACATCTGATTCCCTGCCTCTGATTCCCCGCCTCTGATTCCCCGCCTCTGATTCCCTGCCTCTGATTCCCAACCTCTGATTCCCCACCTCTGATTCCCCGTGTTTGATTCCCCGCCTCTGTTTCCCCGCCTCTGATTCCCCGCCTCTGATTCCCCAACTCTAATTCCCTGCCTCTGATTCCCCATATCTGATTCCCCGCCTCTGTTTCCCCGCCTCTGATTCCCCGCCCCTGTTTCCCCATATCTGATTCCCTGCCTCTGATTCCCCAACTTTGATTCCCAGCCTCTGATTCCCCAGCTCTGATTCCCCGCCTCTGATTCCCCGTGTTTGATTCCCTGCCTCTGATTCCCCGCCTCTGATTACCCATCTCTGATTCACCACCTTTGATTCGCCACCTCTGATTCCCCATATCTGATTCCCCACCTCTGTTTTCCCGCCTCTGATTCCCCGCCTCTGATACTCCATATCTCATTCCCCGCCTCTGAATCCCCATCTCTGATTCCCGGACTCTGATTCCCCACCTCTGATTCCCGGCCTCTTATTCCCAGCATCTGATTCCAGGCCTCTGATTCCCGGCCTCTGACTCCCCGCTTCTGATTCTGATTCCCTGCCTCTGATTCCCCATCTCTGATTCCGCACATCTGATTACCTGCCTCTGATTCCCCACCTCTGATTCCCCATATCTGATTCCCCGCCTCTGATTCCCCGCATCCGATTCCCCATATCTGATTCCCCGCCTCTGTTTCCCCGCCCCTGATTCCCCGCCTCTGTTTCCCCATATCTGATTCCCCGCCTCTGATTCCCAACTATGATTCCCCGCCTCTGATTCCCCAGCTCTGATTCCCTGCCTCTGATTCCCCGCGTTCTATTCCCTGCCTCTGATTCCCCGCCTGTGATTCCCCATCTCTCATAAACCACCTCTGATTCCCCACCACTGATTCCCCATATCTAATTCCCCTCCTCTGTTTGCCCGCCTCTGATTCCCCACCTCTGATTCCCCATATCTAATTCCCCGCCTCTGTTTGCCCGCCTCTGATTCCCCGCCTCTGTTTCCCCATATCTGATTCCCCGCCTCTGAATCCCCAACTCTGATTCCCCGCCTCTGATTCCCCAGCTCTGATTCCCCGCCTCTGATTCCCCGTGTTTGATTCCCTGCCTCTGATTCCCCGCCTCTGATTCACCATCTCTGATTCACCGCCTTTCATTCGCCACCCTGATTCCCCATATCAGATTCACCGCCTCTGTTTCCCCGCCTCTGATAACCCGCCTCTGATTCCCCATATTTCATTCCCCGCCTCTGATTCCCCATCTCTGATTCCCGGACTCTGATTCCTGGCCTCTTATTCCCGGCATCTGATTCCCGGCCTCTGATCCCGGCCTCTGATTCCCCGCTTCTGATTCTGATCCCTGCCTCTGATTCCCCATCTCTGATTCCGCACATCTGATTCCCTGCCTCTGATTCCCCACCTCTGATTCCCCATATCTGATTCCCCACCTCTGTTTTCCCGCCTCTGATTCCCCGCCTCTGATTCTCCATATCTCATTCCCCGCCTCTGAATCCCCATCTCTGATTCCCGGACTCTGATTCTCCACCTCTGATTCCCGGCCTCTTATTCCCAGCATCTGATTCCAGGCCTCTGATTCACGGCCTCTGACTCCCCGCTTCTGATTCTGATTCCCTGCCTCTGATTCCCCATCTCTGATTCCGCACATCTGATTACCTGCCTCTGATTCCCCACCTCTGATTCCCCATATCTGATTCCCCGCCTCTGATTCCCCGCATCCGATTCCCCATATCTGATTCCCCGCCTCTGTTTCCCCGCCCCTGATTCCCCGCCTCTGTTTCCCCATATCTGATTCCCCGCCTCTGATTCCCAACTATGATTCCCCGCCTCTGATTCCCCAGCTCTGATTCCCTGCCTCTGATTCCCCGCGTTCTATTCCCTGCCTCTGATTCCCCGCCTGTGATTCCCCATCTCTGATTCCGCACATCTGATTCCCTGCCTCTGATTCCCCATCTCTGATTCCCCATATCTGATTCCCCGCTTCTGTTTCCCCGCCTCTGATTCCCCGCCTCTGTTTCCCAATATCTAAGTCCCCGCCTCTGATTCCACAACTCTAATTCCCCACCTCTGATTCCCCAGCTCTGATTCCCCGCCTCTGATTCCCCGCATCTGATTCCCTGCATCTGATTCCAAGCCTCTTATTCCCTGCCTCTGATTCCCAACCTCTGATTCCCCACCTCTGATTCCCCATATCTGATTCCCAGCCTCTGTTTCCCCGCCTCTGATTCCCCGCCTCTGTTTCCCCATATCTGATTCCTGGCCTCTGGTTCCCCGCCTCTGATTCCCCGCCTCTGATTCCCTGCCTCTGATTCCCCATCTCCGATTCCGCACATCTGATTCCCTGCCTCTGATTCCCCGCCTCTGATTCCCCGCCTCTGATTCCCTGCCTCTGATTCCCAACCTCTGATTCCCCACCTCTGGTTCCCCGTGTTTGATTCCCCGCCTCTGTTTCCCCGCCTCTGATTCCCCGCCTCTGATTCCCCAACTCTAATTCCCCGCCTCTGATTCCCCATATCTGATTCCCCGCCTCTGTTTCCCCGCCTCTGATTCCCCACCCCTGTTTCCCCATATCTGATTCCCTGCCTCTGATTCCCCAACTTTGATTCCCAGCATCTGATTCCCCAGCTCTGATTCCCCGCCTCTGATTCCCCGCATCTGATTCCCTGCATCTGATTCCAAGCCTCTGATTCCCTGCCTCTGATTGCCAACCTCTGATTCCCCACCTCTGATTCCCCATATCTGATCCCCAGCCTCTGTTTCCCCGCCTCTGTTTCCCCATATCTGATTCCCGGCCTCTGATTCCCCGCCTCTGATTCCCCGCCTCTGATTCCCTGCCTCTGATTCCCCATCTCCGAATCCGCACATCTGATTCCCTGCCTCTGATTCCCCGCCTCTGATTCCCCGCCTCTGATTCCCTGCATCTGATTCCCAACCTCTGATTCCCCACCTCTGATTCCCCGTGTTTGATTCCCCGCCTCTGTTTCCCCGCCTCTGATTCCCCGCCTCTGATTCCCCAACTCTAATTCCCCGCCTCTGATTCCCCATATCTGATTCCCTGCCTCTGTTTCCCCGCCTCTGATTCCCCGCCCCTGTTTCCCCATATCTGATTCCCTGCCTCTGATTCCCCAACTTTGATTCCCAGCCTCTGATTCCCCAGCTCTGATTCCCCGCCTCTGATTCCCCGTGTTTGATTCCCTGCCTCTGATTCCCCGCCTCTGATTCCCCAACTCTAATTCCCCGCCTCTGATTCCCCATATCTGATTCCCTGCCTCTGTTTCCCCGCCTCTGATTCCCCGCCTCTGTTTCCCCGCCTCTGATTCCCCACATCTGATTCCCAATATCTGATTCCCCGCCTCTGATTCCCCACCTCTGATTCCCCACCTCTGATTCGCCAGCTATGATTCCCCGCCTCCTATTCCCCGCGTCTGATTCCCTGCCTCTGATTCCCCGCCTCTGATTCCACATCTCTGATTCACCACCTCTGATTCCCCGCGTCTGATTCCCTGCCTCTGATTCCCCATCTCTGATTCCCCATCTCTGATTCCCCAATTCTGATTCCCCTCCTCTGATTCCCCGTGTTTGATTCCCAGCCTCTGATTCCCGGCCTCTGATTCCCCATCTCTGATTCACCGCCTTTGATTCGCCACCTCTGATTCGCCATATCTGATTCCCCGCCTCTGTTTCCCCGCCGATGATTCCCCGCCTCTGATTCCCCATATCTCATTCCCCGCCTCTGAATCCCCATCTCTGATTCCCGGACTCTGATTCCCCACCTCTGATTTCCGGCCTCTTATTCCCGGCATCTGATTCCGGCCTCTGATTCCCGGCCTCTGATTCCCTGCTTCTGATTCTGATTCCCTGCCTTTGATTCCCCATCTCTGATTCCGCACATCTGATTCCCTGCCTCTGATTCCCCATCTCTGATTCCCCATATCTGATTCCCCGCCTCTGATTCCCTGCCTCTGTTTCCCAATATCTAAGTCCCCGCCTCTGATTCCCCAACTCTGATTCCCCACCTCTGATTCCCCAGCTCTGATTCCCCGCCTCTGATTCCCCGCATCTGATTCCCTGCATCTGATTCCAAGCCTCTGATTCCCTGCCTCTGATTCCCAACCTCTGATTCCCCACCTCTGATTCCCCATATCTGATTCCCAGCCTCTGTTTCCCCGCCTCTGATTCCCCGCCTCTGTTTCCCCATATCTGATTCCCGGCCTCTGATTCCCCGCCTCTGATTCCCCGCCTCTGATTCCCTATCTCCGATTCCGCACATCTGATTCCCTGCCTCTGATTCCCCGCCTCTGATTCCCCGCCTCTGATTCCCTGCCTCTGATTCCCAACCTCTGATTCCCCACCTCTGATTCCCCGTGTTTGATTCCCCGCCTCTGTTTCCCCGCCTCTGATTCCCCGCCTCTGATTCCCCAACTCTAATTCCCTGCCTCTGATTCCCCATATCTGATTCCCCGCCTCTGTTTCCCCGCCTCTGATTCCCCGCCCCTGTTTCCCCATATCTGATTCCCTGCCTCTGATTCCCCAACTTTGATTCCCAGCCTCTGATTCCCCAGCTCTGATTCCCCGCCTCTGATTCCCCGTGTTTGATTCCCTGCCTCTGATTCCCCGCCTCTGATTACCCATCTCTGATTCACCACCTTTGATTCGCCACCTCTGATTCCCCATATCTGATTCCCCACCTCTGTTTTCCCGCCTCTGATTCCCCGCCTCTGATACTCCATATCTCATTCCCCGCCTCTGAATCCCCATCTCTGATTCCCGGACTCTGATTCCCCACCTCTGATTCCCGGCCTCTTATTCCCAGCATCTGATTCCAGGCCTCTGATTCCCGGCCTCTGACTCCCCGCTTCTGATTCTGATTCCCTGCCTCTGATTCCCCATCTCTGATTCCGCACATCTGATTACCTGCCTCTGATTCCCCACCTCTGATTCCCCATATCTGATTCCCCGCCTCTGATTCCCCGCATCCGATTCCCCATATCTGATTCCCCGCCTCTGTTTCCCCGCCCCTGATTCCCCGCCTCTGTTTCCCCATATCTGATTCCCCGCCTCTGATTCCCAACTATGATTCCCCGCCTCTGATTCCCCAGCTCTGATTCCCTGCCTCTGATTCCCCGCGTTCTATTCCCTGCCTCTGATTCCCCGCCTGTGATTCCCCATCTCTCATAAACCACCTCTGATTCCCCACCACTGATTCCCCATATCTAATTCCCCTCCTCTGTTTGCCCGCCTCTGATTCCCCACCTCTGATTCCCCATATCTAATTCCCCGCCTCTGTTTGCCCGCCTCTGATTCCCCGCCTCTGTTTCCCCATATCTGATTCCCCGCCTCTGAATCCCCAACTCTGATTCCCCGCCTCTGATTCCCCAGCTCTGATTCCCCGCCTCTGATTCCCCGTGTTTGATTCCCTGCCTCTGATTCCCCGCCTCTGATTCACCATCTCTGATTCACCGCCTTTCATTCGCCACCCTGATTCCCCATATCAGATTCACCGCCTCTGTTTCCCCGCCTCTGATAACCCGCCTCTGATTCCCCATATTTCATTCCCCGCCTCTGATTCCCCATCTCTGATTCCCGGACTCTGATTCCTGGCCTCTTATTCCCGGCATCTGATTCCCGGCCTCTGATCCCGGCCTCTGATTCCCCGCTTCTGATTCTGATCCCTGCCTCTGATTCCCCATCTCTGATTCCGCACATCTGATTCCCTGCCTCTGATTCCCCACCTCTGATTCCCCATATCTGATTCCCCGCCTCTGTTTCCCCGCCTCTAATTCCCCGCCTCTGTTTCCCCATATCTATTTCCCCGCCTCTGATTCCCCGCCTCTGATTCCCCAGCTCTGATTCCCCGCCTCTGAATCCCCAACTCTGATTCCCTGCCTCATATTCCGCAGCTCTGATTCCCCGCCTCTGATTCCCCAGCTCTGATTCCCTGCCTCTGTTTCGCAACCTCTGATTCCCCACCTCTGATTCCCCATATATGATTCCCCACCTCTGTTTCCCTGCCTCTGATTCCCAGCCTCTGTTTCCCCATATCTGATTCCCCGCCTCTGATTCCCCAACTCTGATTCCCCGCCTCTGATTCCCCAGCTCTGATTCCCCACCTATGATTCCCCGTGTTTGATTCACTGCCTCTGATTCCCCGCCTCTGATTAACCATCTCTGATTCACCGCCTTTCATTCGCCACCTCTGATTCCCCATATCAGATTCCCCGCCTCTGTTTCCCCGCCTCTGATTCCCCTCCTCTGTTTCCCCATATCTGATTCCCCGCTTCTGATTCCCCAACTCTGATTCCCCGCCTCTGATTCCCCAGCTCTGATTCCCCGCCTTTGATTCCCCCCGTCTGATTCCCAGCCTCTGAGTCCCCGTGTCTGATTTCCTGCCTCTGATTCCCCGCCTCTGATTCCCCATCTCTGATTCACAGCCGCTGATTCCCCACCTCTGATTCCCCATCTCTGATTCCGCACATCTGATTCCCTGCCTCTGATTCCCCGACTCTGATCCCCACCTCTGATTCCCCAGCTCTGATTCCCCGCCTCTGATTCCCCAACTCTGATTCCCCGCCTCTGATTCCCCAGCTCTGATTCCCCGCCTCTGATTCCCCATATCTGATTCCCCACCTCTGTTTCCCGGCCTCTGATTCCCCGCTTCTGATTCTGAATCCCTGCCTCTGATTCCCCATCTCTGATTCCGCACATCTGATTCCCTGCCTCTGATTCCCCACCTCTGATTCCCCATATCTGATTTCCCGCCTCTGTTTCCCCGCCTCTGATTCCCCGCCTCAGTTTCCCCATATCTAATTCCAAACCTCTGATGCCCCAACTCTGATTCCCTGCCTCTGATTCCCCGCGTTCTATTCCCTGCCTCTGATTCCCCGCCTGTGATTCCCCATCTCTGATTCACCACCTCTGATTCCCCACCTCTGATTCCCCATATCTAATTCCCCGCCTCTGTTTGCCCGACTCTGATTCCCCGCCTCTGTTTCCCCATATCTGATTCCCCGCCTCTGAATCCCCAACTCTGATTCCCTGCCTCTGATTCCCCAGCTCTGATTCCCCGCCTTTGATTCCCCCGTCTGATTCCCAGCCTCTGAAACCCCGTGTCTGATTTCTTGCCTCTGATTCCCCGCCTCTGATTCCCCATCTCTGATTCACAGCCTCTGATTCCCCACCTCTGATTCCCCATCACTGATTCCGCACATCTGATTCCCTGCCTCTGATTCCACGACTCTGATCCCCACCTCTGATTCCGCAGCTCTGATTCCCCGCCTCTGATTCCCCAACTCTGATTCCCCGCCTCTGATTCCCCAGCTCTGATTCCCCGCCTCTGATTCCCCGTGTTTGATCCCCTGCCTCTGATTCCCCGACTCTGATCCCCACCTCTGATTCCGCAGCTCTGATTCCCCGCCTCTGATTCCCCAACTCTGATTCCCCGCCTCTGATTCCCCAACTCTGATTCCCTGCCTCTGATTCCCCAGCTTCATTCCCCGCCTTTGATTCCCCCCGTCTGATTCCCAGCCTCTGAATCCCCGTGTCTGATAACCTGCCACTGATTCCCCGTCTCTGATTCCCCATCTCAGATTCACCGCCTCTGATTCCCCACCTCTGATTCCCCATCTCTGATTCCGCACATCCGACTCCCTGCCTCTGATTCCCCGACTCTGATTCCCCACCTCTGATTCCCCAGCTCTGATTCCCCGCCTCTGATTCCCCAACTCTGATTCCCCGCCTCTGATTCCACAGCTCTGATTCCCCGCCTCTGATTCCCCGTGTTTGATCCCCTGCCTCTGATTCCCCGCCTCTGATTCCCCATCTCTGATTCACCGCCTTTGATTCGCCACCTCTGATTCCCCATATCTGATTCCTCGCCACTGTTTCCCCGCCTCTGATTCCCCGCCTCTGATTCCCCATATCTCATTCCCCGCCTCTGATTCGCCAGCTATGATTCCCCACCTCTGATTCCCCGCGTCTGATTCCCTGCCTCTGATTCCCCGCCTCTGATTCCACATCTCTGATTCACCACCTCTGATTCCACGCGTCTGATTCCCCGCCTCTGATTCCCCATCTCTGATTCCCCATCTCTGAGTCCCCAATTCTGATTCCCCGCCTCTGATTCCCCAGCTCTGATTCCTCGCCTCTGATTCCCTTCCTTTGATTCCCAACCTCTGATTCCCCAACTCTGATTTCCCATATTGATTCCCTGCGTCTGATTCCCCACCTCTGATTTCACATATTGATTCCCTGCGTCTGATTCCCCGCCTCTGATTCCCCAACTCTGATTCCCCGCCTCTGATTCCCCAGCTCTGATTCCCCGCATCTGATTCCCCGTGTTTGATTCCCTGCCTCTGATTCCCCACCTCTGATTCCCCATATCTGATTCCCCGCCTCTGTTTCCCCACCTTTGATTCCCCGCCTCTGTTTCCCAATATCTAAGTCCCCGCCTCTGATTCCCCAACTCTGATTCCCCACCTCTGATTCCCCAACTCTGATTCCCCGCCTCTGATTCCCCAGCTCTGATTCCCCGCCTCTGATTCCCCGTCTTTGATCCCCTGCCTCTGATTCCCCGCCTCTGATTCCCCATCTCTGATTCACCGCCTTTGATTCGCCACCTCTGATTCCCCATATCTGATTCCTCGCCTCTGTTTCCCCGCCTCTGATTCCCCATATCTCATTCCCCGCCTCTGATTCCCCATCTCTGATTCCCGGACTCTGATTCCCCACCTCTGATTCCCGGCCTCTTATTCCCGGCATCTGATTCCGGCCTCTGATTTCCGGCCTCTGATTCCCTGCTTCTGATTCCCCATCTCTGATTCCGCAAATCTAATTCCCTGCCTCTGATTCCCCACCTCTGATTCCCCATATCTGATTCCCCGCCTCTGTTTCCCCGCCTCTGATTCCCCGCCTCTGTTTCCCCATATCTAAGTCCCCGCCTCTGATTCCCCAACTTTGATTCCCCACCTCTGATTCCCCAGCTCTGATTCCCCGCCTCTGATTCCCCGCATCTGATTCCATGCATCTGATTCCCAGCCTCTGATTCCCAGACTCTGATTCCCAACCTCTGATTCCCCACCTCTGATTCCCCATATCTGATTCCACGCCTCTGTTTCCCCGCCTCTGATTCCCCGCCTCTGTTTCCCCATATCTGATCCCCGCCTCTATTTGCCCGCATCTGATTCCCCGCCTCTGTTTCCCCATATCTGATTCCCCGCCTCTGAATCCCCAACTCTGATTCCCTGCCTCTAATTTCCCAGCTCTGATTCCCCGCCTCTGATTCCCCGCGTCTGATTACCGGCCTCTGATTCCCCGCCTCTGATTCCCCATCTCTGATTCACAACCTCTGATTCCCCACCTCTGATACCCCATATCTGATTCCCCGCCTCTGTTTCCCCGCCTCTGATTCCCCACCTCTGATTCCCAATATCTGATTCCCCGCCTCTGATTCCCCACCTCTGATTCCCCGCCTCTGATTCGCCAGCTATGATTCCCCGCCTCTGATTCCCCGTGTTTGATTCCCTGCCTCTGATTCCCGGCCACTGATTCCCCAACTCTGATTCACCGCCTTTGATTCGCCACCTCTGATTCCCCATATCTGATTCCCCGCCTCTGTTTCCCCGCCTCTGATTCCCCGCCTCTGATTCCCCATATCTCATTCCCCGCCTCTGAATCCCCATCTCTGATTCCCGGACTCTGATTCCCCACCTCTGATTCCCTGCTACTGATTCTGATTCCCTGCCTTTGATTCCCCATCTCTGATTCCGCACATCTGATTCCCTGCCTCTGATTCCCCATCTCTGATTCCCCATATCTGATTCCCCGCTTCTGTTTCCCCGCCTCTGATTCCCCGCCTCTGTTTCCCAATATCTAAGTCCCCGCCTCTGATTCCACAACTCTAATTCCCCACCTCTGATTCCCCAGCTCTGATTCCCCGCCTCTGATTCCCCGCATCTGATTCCCTGCATCTGATTCCAAGCCTCTTATTCCCTGCCTCTGATTCCCAACCTCTGATTCCCCACCTCTGATTCCCCATATCTGATTCCGAGCCTCTGTTTCCCCGCCTCTGATTCCCCGCCTCTGTTTCCCCATATCTGATTCCCGGCCTCTGGTTCCCCGCCTCTGATTCCCCGCCTCTGATTCCCAACCTCTGATTCCCCACCTCTGATTCCCCGTGTTTGATTCCCCGCCTCTGATTCTCCGCCTCTGATTCCCCGCCTCTGATTCCCCAACTCTAATTCCCCGCCTCTGATTCCCCATATCTGATTCCCTGCCTCTGTTTCCCCGCCTCTGATTCCCCACCCCTGTTTCCCCATATCTGATTCCCTGCCTCTGATTCCCCAACTTTGATTCCCAGCATCTGATTCCCCAGCTCTGATTCCCCGCCTCTGATTCCCCGCATCTGATTCCCTGCATCTGATTCCAAGCCTCTGATTCCCTGCCTCTGATTCCCTACCTCTGATTCCCCACCTCTGATTCCCCATATCTGATCCCCAGCCTCTGTTTCCCCGCCTCTGTTTCCCCATATCTGATTCCCGGCCTCTGATTCCCCGCCTCTGATTCCCCGCCTCTGATTCCCTGCCTCTGATTCCCCATCTCCGATTCCGCACATCTGATTCCCTGCCTCTGATTCCCCGCCTCTGATTCCACGCCTCTGATTCCCTGCATCTGATTCCCAACCTCTGATTCCCCACCTCTGATTCCCCGTGTTTGATTCCCCGCCTCTGTTTCCCCGCCTCTGATTCCCCGCCTCTGATTCCCCAACTCTAATTCCCCGCCTCTGATTCCCCATATCTGATTCCCCGCCTCTGTTTCCCCGCCTCTGATTCCCCACCCCTGTTTCCCCATATCTGATTCCCTGCCTCTGATTCCCCAACTTTGATTCCCAGCATCTGATTCCCCAGCTCTGATTCCCCGCCTCTGATTCCCCGCATCTGATTCCCTGCATCTGATTCCAAGCCTCTGATTCCCTGCCTCTGATTCCCAACCTCTGATTCCCCACCTCTGATTCCCCATATCTGATCCCCAGCCTCTGTTTCCCCGCCTCTGTTTCCCCATATCTGATTCCCGGCCTCTGATTCCCCGCCTCTGATTCCCCGCCTCTGATTCCCTGCCTCTGATTCCCCATCTCCGAATCCGCACATCTGATTCCCTGCCTCTGATTCCCCGCCTCTGATTCCCCGCCTCTGATTCCCTGCATCTGATTCCCAACCTCTGATTCCCCACCTCTGATTCCCCGTGTTTGATTCCCCGCCTCTGTTTCCCCGCCTCTGATTCCCCGCCTCTGATTCCCCAACTCTAATTCCCCGCCTCTGATTCCCCATATCTGATTCCCTGCCTCTGTTTCCCCGCCTCTGATTCCCCGCCCCTGTTTCCCCATATCTGATTCCCTGCCTCTGATTCCCCAACTTTGATTCCCAGCCTCTGATTCCCCAGCTCTGATTCCCCGCCTCTGATTCCCCGTGTTTGATTCCCTGCCTCTGATTCCCCGCCTCTGATTCCCCAACTCTAATTCCCCGCCTCTGATTCCCCATATCTGATTCCCTGCCTCTGTTTCCCCGCCTCTGATTCCCCGCCTCTGTTTCCCCGCCTCTGATTCCCCACATCTGATTCCCAATATCTGATTCCCCGCCTCTGATTCCCCACCTCTGATTCCCCACCTCTGATTCGCCAGCTATGATTCCCCGCCTCCTATTCCCCGCGTCTGATTCCCTGCCTCTGATTCCCCGCCTCTGATTCCACATCTCTGATTCACCACCTCTGATTCCCCGCGTCTGATTCCCTGCCTCTGATTCCCCATCTCTGATTCCCCATCTCTGATTCCCCAATTCTGATTCCCCTCCTCTGATTCCCCGTGTTTGATTCCCAGCCTCTGATTCCCGGCCTCTGATTCCCCATCTCTGATTCACCGCCTTTGATTCGCCACCTCTGATTCGCCATATCTGATTCCCCGCCTCTGTTTCCCCGCCGATGATTCCCCGCCTCTGATTCCCCATATCTCATTCCCCGCCTCTGAATCCCCATCTCTGATTCCCGGACTCTGATTCCCCACCTCTGATTTCCGGCCTCTTATTCCCGGCATCTGATTCCGGCCTCTGATTCCCGGCCTCTGATTCCCTGCTTCTGATTCTGATTCCCTGCCTTTGATTCCCCATCTCTGATTCCGCACATCTGATTCCCTGCCTCTGATTCCCCATCTCTGATTCCCCATATCTGATTCCCCGCCTCTGATTCCCTGCCTCTGTTTCCCAATATCTAAGTCCCCGCCTCTGATTCCCCAACTCTGATTCCCCACCTCTGATTCCCCAGCTCTGATTCCCCGCCTCTGATTCCCCGCATCTGATTCCCTGCATCTGATTCCAAGCCTCTGATTCCCTGCCTCTGATTCCCAACCTCTGATTCCCCACCTCTGATTCCCCATATCTGATTCCCAGCCTCTGTTTCCCCGCCTCTGATTCCCCGCCTCTGTTTCCCCATATCTGATTCCCGGCCTCTGATTCCCCGCCTCTGATTCCCCGCCTCTGATTCCCTATCTCCGATTCCGCACATCTGATTCCCTGCCTCTGATTCCCCGCCTCTGATTCCCCGCCTCTGATTCCCTGCCTCTGATTCCCAACCTCTGATTCCCCACCTCTGATTCCCCGTGTTTGATTCCCCGCCTCTGTTTCCCCGCCTCTGATTCCCCGCCTCTGATTCCCCAACTCTAATTCCCTGCCTCTGATTCCCCATATCTGATTCCCCGCCTCTGTTTCCCCGCCTCTGATTCCCCGCCCCTGTTTCCCCATATCTGATTCCCTGCCTCTGATTCCCCAACTTTGATTCCCAGCCTCTGATTCCCCAGCTCTGATTCCCCGCCTCTGATTCCCCGTGTTTGATTCCCTGCCTCTGATTCCCCGCCTCTGATTACCCATCTCTGATTCACCACCTTTGATTCGCCACCTCTGATTCCCCATATCTGATTCCCCACCTCTGTTTTCCCGCCTCTGATTCCCCGCCTCTGATACTCCATATCTCATTCCCCGCCTCTGAATCCCCATCTCTGATTCCCGGACTCTGATTCCCCACCTCTGATTCCCGGCCTCTTATTCCCAGCATCTGATTCCAGGCCTCTGATTCCCGGCCTCTGACTCCCCGCTTCTGATTCTGATTCCCTGCCTCTGATTCCCCATCTCTGATTCCGCACATCTGATTACCTGCCTCTGATTCCCCACCTCTGATTCCCCATATCTGATTCCCCGCCTCTGATTCCCCGCATCCGATTCCAGATATCTGATTCCCCGCCTCTGTTTCCCCGCCCCTGATTCCCCGCCTCTGTTTCCCCATATCTGATTCCCCGCCTCTGATTCCCAACTATGATTCCCCGCCTCTGATTCCCCAGCTCTGATTCCCTGCCTCTGATTCCCCGCGTTCTATTCCCTGCCTCTGATTCCCCGCCTGTGATTCCCCATCTCTGATAAACCACCTCTGATTCCCCACCACTGATTCCCCATATCTAATTCCCCTCCTCTGTTTGCCCGCCTCTGATTCCCCACCTCTGATTCCCCATATCTAATTCCCCGCCTCTGTTTGCCCGCCTCTGATTCCCCGCCTCTGTTTCCCCATATCTGATTCCCCGCCTCTGAATCCCCAACTCTGATTCCCCGCCTCTGATTCCCCAGCTCTGATTCCCCGCCTCTGATTCCCCGTGTTTGATTCCCTGCCTCTGATTCCCCGCCTCTGATTCACCATCTCTGATTCACCGCCTTTCATTCGCCACCCTGATTCCCCATATCAGATTCACCGCCTCTGTTTCCCCGCCTCTGATAACCCGCCTCTGATTCCCCATATTTCATTCCCCGCCTCTGATTCCCCATCTCTGATTCCCGGACTCTGATTCCTGGCCTCTTATTCCCGGCATCTGATTCCCGGCCTCTGATCCCGGCCTCTGATTCCCCGCTTCTGATTCTGATCCCTGCCTCTGATTCCCCATCTCTGATTCCGCACATCTGATTCCCTGCCTCTGATTCCCCACCTCTGATTCCCCATATCTGATTCCCCGCCTCTGTTTCCCCGCCTCTAATTCCCCGCCTCTGTTTCCCCATATCTATTTCCCCGCCTCTGATTCCCCGCCTCTGATTCCCCAGCTCTGATTCCCCGCCTCTGAATCCCCAACTCTGATTCCCTGCCTCATATTCCGCAGCTCTGATTCCCCGCCTCTGATTCCCCAGCTCTGATTCCCTGCCTCTGTTTCGCAACCTCTGATTCCCCACCTCTGATTCCCCATATATGATTCCCCACCTCTGTTTCCCTGCCTCTGATTCCCAGCCTCTGTTTCCCCATATCTGATTCCCCGCCTCTGATTCCCCAACTCTGATTCCCCGCCTCTGATTCCCCAGCTCTGATTCCCCACCTATGATTCCCCGTGTTTGATTCACTGCCTCTGATTCCCCGCCTCTGATTAACCATCTCTGATTCACCGCCTTTCATTCGCCACCTCTGATTCCCCATATCAGATTCCCCGCCTCTGTTTCCCCGCCTCTGATTCCCCTCCTCTGTTTCCCCATATCTGATTCCCCGCTTCTGATTCCCCAACTCTGATTCCCCGCCTCTGATTCCCCAGCTCTGATTCCCCGCCTTTGATTCCCCCCGTCTGATTCCCAGCCTCTGAGTCCCCGTGTCTGATTTCCTGCCTCTGATTCCCCGCCTCTGATTCCCCATCTCTGATTCACAGCCGCTGATTCCCCACCTCTGATTCCCCATCTCTGATTCCGCACATCTGATTCCCTGCCTCTGATTCCCCGACTCTGATCCCCACCTCTGATTCCCCAGCTCTGATTCCCCGCCTCTGATTCCCCAACTCTGATTCCCCGCCTCTGATTCCCCAGCTCTGATTCCCCGCCTCTGATTCCCCATATCTGATTCCCCACCTCTGTTTCCCGGCCTCTGATTCCCCGCTTCTGATTCTGAATCCCTGCCTCTGATTCCCCATCTCTGATTCCGCACATCTGATTCCCTGCCTCTGATTCCCCACCTCTGATTCCCCATATCTGATTTCCCGCCTCTGTTTCCCCGCCTCTGATTCCCCGCCTCAGTTTCCCCATATCTAATTCCAAACCTCTGATGCCCCAACTCTGATTCCCTGCCTCTGATTCCCCGCGTTCTATTCCCTGCCTCTGATTCCCCGCCTGTGATTCCCCATCTCTGATTCACCACCTCTGATTCCCCACCTCTGATTCCCCATATCTAATTCCCCGCCTCTGTTTGCCCGACTCTGATTCCCCGCCTCTGTTTCCCCATATCTGATTCCCCGCCTCTGAATCCCCAACTCTGATTCCCTGCCTCTGATTCCCCAGCTCTGATTCCCCGCCTTTGATTCCCCCGTCTGATTCCCAGCCTCTGAAACCCCGTGTCTGATTTCTTGCCTCTGATTCCCCGCCTCTGATTCCCCATCTCTGATTCACAGCCTCTGATTCCCCACCTCTGATTCCCCATCACTGATTCCGCACATCTGATTCCCTGCCTCTGATTCCACGACTCTGATCCCCACCTCTGATTCCGCAGCTCTGATTCCCCGCCTCTGATTCCCCAACTCTGATTCCCCGCCTCTGATTCCCCAGCTCTGATTCCCCGCCTCTGATTCCCCGTGTTTGATCCCCTGCCTCTGATTCCCCGACTCTGATCCCCACCTCTGATTCCGCAGCTCTGATTCCCCGCCTCTGATTCCCCAACTCTGATTCCCCGCCTCTGATTCCCCAACTCTGATTCCCTGCCTCTGATTCCCCAGCTTCATTCCCCGCCTTTGATTCCCCCCGTCTGATTCCCAGCCTCTGAATCCCCGTGTCTGATAACCTGCCACTGATTCCCCGTCTCTGATTCCCCATCTCAGATTCACCGCCTCTGATTCCCCACCTCTGATTCCCCATCTCTGATTCCGCACATCCGACTCCCTGCCTCTGATTCCCCGACTCTGATTCCCCACCTCTGATTCCCCAGCTCTGATTCCCCGCCTCTGATTCCCCAACTCTGATTCCCCGCCTCTGATTCCACAGCTCTGATTCCCCGCCTCTGATTCCCCGTGTTTGATCCCCTGCCTCTGATTCCCCGCCTCTGATTCCCCATCTCTGATTCACCGCCTTTGATTCGCCACCTCTGATTCCCCATATCTGATTCCTCGCCACTGTTTCCCCGCCTCTGATTCCCCGCCTCTGATTCCCCATATCTCATTCCCCGCCTCTGATTCGCCAGCTATGATTCCCCACCTCTGATTCCCCGCGTCTGATTCCCTGCCTCTGATTCCCCGCCTCTGATTCCACATCTCTGATTCACCACCTCTGATTCCACGCGTCTGATTCCCCGCCTCTGATTCCCCATCTCTGATTCCCCATCTCTGAGTCCCCAATTCTGATTCCCCGCCTCTGATTCCCCAGCTCTGATTCCTCGCCTCTGATTCCCTTCCTTTGATTCCCAACCTCTGATTCCCCAACTCTGATTTCCCATATTGATTCCCTGCGTCTGATTCCCCACCTCTGATTTCACATATTGATTCCCTGCGTCTGATTCCCCGCCTCTGATTCCCCAACTCTGATTCCCCGCCTCTGATTCCCCAGCTCTGATTCCCCGCATCTGATTCCCCGTGTTTGATTCCCTGCCTCTGATTCCCCACCTCTGATTCCCCATATCTGATTCCCCGCCTCTGTTTCCCCACCTTTGATTCCCCGCCTCTGTTTCCCAATATCTAAGTCCCCGCCTCTGATTCCCCAACTCTGATTCCCCACCTCTGATTCCCCAACTCTGATTCCCCGCCTCTGATTCCCCAGCTCTGATTCCCCGCCTCTGATTCCCCGTCTTTGATCCCCTGCCTCTGATTCCCCGCCTCTGATTCCCCATCTCTGATTCACCGCCTTTGATTCGCCACCTCTGATTCCCCATATCTGATTCCTCGCCTCTGTTTCCCCGCCTCTGATTCCCCATATCTCATTCCCCGCCTCTGATTCCCCATCTCTGATTCCCGGACTCTGATTCCCCACCTCTGATTCCCGGCCTCTTATTCCCGGCATCTGATTCCGGCCTCTGATTTCCGGCCTCTGATTCCCTGCTTCTGATTCCCCATCTCTGATTCCGCAAATCTAATTCCCTGCCTCTGATTCCCCACCTCTGATTCCCCATATCTGATTCCCCGCCTCTGTTTCCCCGCCTCTGATTCCCCGCCTCTGTTTCCCCATATCTAAGTCCCCGCCTCTGATTCCCCAACTTTGATTCCCCACCTCTGATTCCCCAGCTCTGATTCCCCGCCTCTGATTCCCCGCATCTGATTCCATGCATCTGATTCCCAGCCTCTGATTCCCAGACTCTGATTCCCAACCTCTGATTCCCCACCTCTGATTCCCCATATCTGATTCCACGCCTCTGTTTCCCCGCCTCTGATTCCCCGCCTCTGTTTCCCCATATCTGATCCCCGCCTCTATTTGCCCGCATCTGATTCCCCGCCTCTGTTTCCCCATATCTGATTCCCCGCCTCTGAATCCCCAACTCTGATTCCCTGCCTCTAATTTCCCAGCTCTGATTCCCCGCCTCTGATTCCCCGCGTCTGATTACCGGCCTCTGATTCCCCGCCTCTGATTCCCCATCTCTGATTCACAACCTCTGATTCCCCACCTCTGATACCCCATATCTGATTCCCCGCCTCTGTTTCCCCGCCTCTGATTCCCCACCTCTGATTCCCAATATCTGATTCCCCGCCTCTGATTCCCCACCTCTGATTCCCCGCCTCTGATTCGCCAGCTATGATTCCCCGCCTCTGATTCCCCGTGTTTGATTCCCTGCCTCTGATTCCCGGCCACTGATTCCCCAACTCTGATTCACCGCCTTTGATTCGCCACCTCTGATTCCCCATATCTGATTCCCCGCCTCTGTTTCCCCGCCTCTGATTCCCCGCCTCTGATTCCCCATATCTCATTCCCCGCCTCTGAATCCCCATCTCTGATTCCCGGACTCTGATTCCCCACCTCTGATTCCCTGCTACTGATTCTGATTCCCTGCCTTTGATTCCCCATCTCTGATTCCGCACATCTGATTCCCTGCCTCTGATTCCCCATCTCTGATTCCCCATATCTGATTCCCCGCTTCTGTTTCCCCGCCTCTGATTCCCCGCCTCTGTTTCCCAATATCTAAGTCCCCGCCTCTGATTCCACAACTCTAATTCCCCACCTCTGATTCCCCAGCTCTGATTCCCCGCCTCTGATTCCCCGCATCTGATTCCCTGCATCTGATTCCAAGCCTCTTATTCCCTGCCTCTGATTCCCAACCTCTGATTCCCCACCTCTGATTCCCCATATCTGATTCCGAGCCTCTGTTTCCCCGCCTCTGATTCCCCGCCTCTGTTTCCCCATATCTGATTCCCGGCCTCTGGTTCCCCGCCTCTGATTCCCCGCCTCTGATTCCCAACCTCTGATTCCCCACCTCTGATTCCCCGTGTTTGATTCCCCGCCTCTGATTCTCCGCCTCTGATTCCCCGCCTCTGATTCCCCAACTCTAATTCCCCGCCTCTGATTCCCCATATCTGATTCCCTGCCTCTGTTTCCCCGCCTCTGATTCCCCACCCCTGTTTCCCCATATCTGATTCCCTGCCTCTGATTCCCCAACTTTGATTCCCAGCATCTGATTCCCCAGCTCTGATTCCCCGCCTCTGATTCCCCGCATCTGATTCCCTGCATCTGATTCCAAGCCTCTGATTCCCTGCCTCTGATTCCCTACCTCTGATTCCCCACCTCTGATTCCCCATATCTGATCCCCAGCCTCTGTTTCCCCGCCTCTGTTTCCCCATATCTGATTCCCGGCCTCTGATTCCCCGCCTCTGATTCCCCGCCTCTGATTCCCTGCCTCTGATTCCCCATCTCCGATTCCGCACATCTGATTCCCTGCCTCTGATTCCCCGCCTCTGATTCCACGCCTCTGATTCCCTGCATCTGATTCCCAACCTCTGATTCCCCACCTCTGATTCCCCGTGTTTGATTCCCCGCCTCTGTTTCCCCGCCTCTGATTCCCCGCCTCTGATTCCCCAACTCTAATTCCCCGCCTCTGATTCCCCATATCTGATTCCCTTCCTCTGTTTCCCCGCCTCTGATTCCCCGCCCCTGTTTCCCCATTTCTGATTCCCTGCCTCTGATTCCCCAACTTTGATTCCCAGCCTCTGATTCCCCAGCTCTGATTCCCCGCCTCTGATTCCCCGTGTTTGATTCCCTGCCTCTGATTCCCCGCCTCTGATTCCCCATCTATGATTCACCGCCTTTGATTCGCCACCTCTGATTCCCCATATCTGATTCCCCACCTCTGTTTCCCCGCCTCTGATTCCCCGCCTCTGATTCTCCATATCTCATTCCCCGCCTCTGACTCCCCATCTCTGATTCCCGGACTCTGATTCCCCACGTCTGATTCCCGGCCTCTTATTCCCAGCATCTGATTCCAGGCCTCTGATTCCCGTCCTCTGACTCCCCGCTTCTGATTCTGATTCCCTGCCTCTGATTCCCCATCTCTGATTCCGCACATCTGATTACCTGCCTCTGATTCCCCACCTCTGATTCCCCATATCTGATTCCCCGCCTCTGTTTCCACGCCTCTGATTCCCCGCCTCTGTTTCCCCATATCTAATTCCCCACCTCTGATGCCCCAACTCTGATTCCCCGCCTCTGATTCCACAGCTCTGATTCCCCGCCTCTGATTCCCCACATCCGATTCCCCATATCTGATTCCCCGCCTCTGTTTCCCCGCCCCTGATTCCCCGCCTCTGTTTCCCCATATCTGATTCCCCGCCTCTGATTCCCAACTATGATTCCCCGCCTCTTATTCCCCAGCTCTGATTCCCTGCCTCTGATTCCCCGCGTTCTATTCCCTGCCTCTGATTCCCCGCCTGTGATTCCCCATCTCTGATTCACCACCTCTGATTCCCCACCACTGATTCCCCATATCTAATTCCCCGCCTCTGTTTGCCCGCCTCTGATTCCCCGCCTCTGTTTCCCCGCCTCTGATTCCCCACCTCTGATTCCCAATATCTGATTCCCCGCCTCTGATTCCCCACCTCTGATTCCCCACCTCTGATTCGCCAGCTATGATTCCCCGCCTCCTATTCCCCGCGTCTGATTCCCTGCCTCTGATTCCCCGCCTCTGATTCCACATCTCTGATTCACCACCTCTGATTCCCCGCGTCTGATTCCCTGCCTCTGATTCCCCATCTCTGATTCCCCATCTCTGATTCCACAATTCTGATTCCCCTCCTCTGATTCCCCGTGTTTGATTCCCAGCCTCTGATTCCCGGCCTCTGATTCCCCATCTCTGATTCACCGCCTTTGATTCGCCACCTCTGATTCGCCATATCTGATTCCCCGCCTCTGTTTCCCCGCCGATGATTCCCCGCCTCTGATTCCCCATATCTCATTCCCCGCCTCTGAATCCCCATCTCTGATTCCCGGACTCTGATTCCCCACCTCTGATTTCCGGCCTCTTATTCCCGGCATCTGATTCCGGCCTCTGATTCCCGGCCTCTGATTCCCTGCTTCTGATTCTGATTCCCTGCCTTTGATTCCCCATCTCTGATTCCGCACATCTGATTCCCTGCCTCTGATTCCCCATCTCTGATTCCCCATATCTGATTCCCCGCCTCTGATTCCCTGCCTCTGTTTCCCAATATCTAAGTCCCCGCCTCTGATTCCCCAACTCTGATTCCCCACCTCTGATTCCCCAGCTCTGATTCCCCGCCTCTGATTCCCCGCATCTGATTCCCTGCATCTGATTCCAAGCCTCTGATTCCCTGCCTCTGATTCCCAACCTCTGATTCCCCACCTCTGATTCCCCATATCTGATTCCCAGCCTCTGTTTCCCCGCCTCTGATTCCCCGCCTCTGTTTCCCCATATCTGATTCCCGGCCTCTGATTCCCCGCCTCTGATTCCCCGCTTCTGATTCCCTATCTCCGATTCCGCACATCTGATTCCCTGCCTCTGATTCCCCGCCTCTGATTCCCCGCCTCTGATTCCCTGCCTCTGATTCCCAACCTCTGATTCCCCACCTCTGATTCCCCGTGTTTGATTCCCCGCCTCTGTTTCCCCGCCTCTGATTCCCCGCCTCTGATTCCCCAACTCTAATTCCCTGCCTCTGATTCCCCATATCTGATTCCCCGCCTCTGTTTCCCCGCCTCTGATTCCCCGCCCCTGTTTCCCCATATCTGATTCCGTGCCTCTGATTCCCCAACTTTGATTCCCAGCCTCTGATTCCCCAGCTCTGATTCCCCGCCTCTGATTCCCCGTGTTTGATTCCCTGCCTCTGATTCCCCGCCTCTGATTACCCATCTCTGATTCACCACCTTTGATTCGCCACCTCTGATTCCCCATATCTGATTCCCCACCTCTGTTTTCCCGCCTCTGATTCCCCGCCTCTGATTCTCCATATCTCATTCCCCGCCTCTGAATCCCCATCTCTGATTCCCGGACTCTGATTCCCCACCTCTGATTCCCGGCCTCTTATTCCCAGCATCTGATTCCAGGCCTCTGATTCCCGGCCTCTGACTCCCCGCTTCTGATTCTGATTCCCTGCCTCTGATTCCCCATCTCTGATTCCGCACATCTGATTACCTGCCTCTGATTCCCCACCTCTGATTCCCCATATCTGATTCCCCGCCTCTGATTCCCCGCATCCGATTCCCCATATCTGATTCCCCGCCTCTGTTTCCCCGCCCCTGATTCCCCGCCTCTGTTTCCCCATATCTGATTCCCCGCCTCTGATTCCCAACTATGATTCCCCGCCTCTGATTCCCCAGCTCTGATTCCCTGCCTCTGATTCCCCGCGTTCTATTCCCTGCCTCTGATTCCCCGCCTGTGATTCCCCATCTCTGATAAACCACCTCTGATTCCCCACCACTGATTCCCCATATCTAATTCCCCTCCTCTGTTTGCCCGCCTCTGATTCCCCACCTCTGATTCCCCATATCTAATTCCCCGCCTCTGTTTGCCCGCCTCTGATTCCCCGCCTCTGTTTCCCCATATCTGATTCCCCGCCTCTGAATCCCCAACTCTGATTCCCCGCCTCTGATTCCCCAGCTCTGATTCCCCGCCTCTGATTCCCCGTGTTTGATTCCCTGCATCTGATTCCCCGCCTCTGATTCACCATCTCTGATTCACCGCCTTTCATTCGCCACCCTGATTCCCCATATCAGATTCACTGCCTCTGTTTCCCCGCCTCTGATACCCCGCCTCTGATTCCCCATATTTCATTCCCCGCCTCTGATTCCCCATCTCTGATTCCCGGACTCTGATTCCTGGCCTCTTATTCCCGGCATCTGATTCCCGGCCTCTGATCCCGGCCTCTGATTCCCCGCTTCTGATTCTGATCCCTGCCTCTGATTCCCCATCTCTGATTCCGCACATCTGATTCCCTGCCTCTGATTCCCCACCTCTGATTCCCCATATCTGATTCCCCGCCTCTGTTTCCCCGCCTCTAATTCCCCGCCTCTGTTTCCCCATATCTATTTCCCCGCCTCTGATTCCCCGCCTCTGATTCCCCAGCTCTGATTCCCCGCCTCTGAATCCCCATCTCTGATTCCCTTCCTCATATTCCGCAGCTCTGATTCCCCGCCTCTGATTCCCCAGCTCTGATTCCCTGCCTCTGTTTCGCAACCTCTGATTCCCCACCTCTGATTCCCCATATATGATTCCCCACCTCTGTTTCCCTGCCTCTGATTCCCAGCCTCTGTTTCCCCATATCTGATTCCCCGCCTCTGATTCCCCAACTCTGATTCCCCGCCTCTGATTCCCCAGCTCTGATTCCCCACCTATGATTCCCCGTGTTTGATTCACTGCCTCTGATTCCCCGCCTCTGATTAACCATCTCTGATTCACCGCCTTTCATTCGCCACCTCTGATTCCCCATATCAGATTCCCCGCCTCTGTTTCCCCGCCTCTGATTCCCCTCCTCTGTTTCCCCATATCTGATTCCCCGCTTCTGATTCCCCAACTCTGATTCCCCGCCTCTGATTCCCCAGCTCTGATTCCCCGCCTTTGATTCCCCCCGTCTGATTCCCAGCCTCTGAGTCCCCGTGTCTGATTTCCTGCCTCTGATTCCCCGCCTCTGATTCCCAATCTCTGATTCACAGCCGCTGATTCCCCACCTCTGATTCCCCATCTCTGATTCCGCACATCTGATTCCCTGCCTCTGATTCCCCGACTCTGATCCCCACGTCTGATTCCCCAGCTTTGATTCCCCGCCTCTGATTCCCCAACTCTGATTCCCCGCCTCTGATTCCCCAGCTCTGATTCCCCGCCTCTGATTCCCCATATCTGATTCCCCACCTCTGTTTCCCGGCCTCTGATTCCCCGCTTCTGATTCTGAATCCCTGCCTCTGATTCCCCATCTCTGATTCCGCACATCTGATTCCCTGCCTCTGATTCCCCACCTCTGATTCCCCATATCTGATTTCCCGCCTCTGTTTCCCCGCCTCTGATTCCCCGCCTCAGTTTCCCCATATCTAATTCCAAACCTCTGATGCCCCAACTCTGATTCCCTGCCTCTGATTCCCCGCGTTCTATTCCCTGCCTCTGATTCCCCGCCTGTGATTCCCCATCTCTGATTCACCACCTCTGATTCCCCACCTCTGATTCCCCATATCTAATTCCCCGCCTCTGTTTGCCCGACTCTGATTCCCCGCCTCTGTTTCCCCATATCTGATTCCCCGCCTCTGAATCCCCAACTCTGATTCCCTGCCTCTGATTCCCCAGCTCTGATTCCCCGCCTTTGATTCCCCCGTCTGATTCCCAGCCTCTGAAACCCCGTGTCTGATTTCTTGCCTCTGATTCCCCGCCTCTGATTCCCCATCTCTGATTCACAGCCTCTGATTCCCCACCTCTGATTCCCCATCACTGATTCCGCACATCTGATTCCCTGCCTCTGATTCCACGACTCTGATCCCCACCTCTGATTCCGCAGCTCTGATTCCCCGCCTCTGATTCCCCAACTCTGATTCCCCGCCTCTGATTCCCCAGCTCTGATTCCCCGCCTCTGATTCCCCGTGTTTGATCCCCTGCCTCTGATTCCCCGACTCTGATCCCCACCTCTGATTCCGCAGCTCTGATTCCCCGCCTCTGATTCCCCAACTCTGATTCCCCGCCTCTGATTCCCCAACTCTGATTCCCTGCCTCTGATTCCCCAGCTTCATTCCCCGCCTTTGATTCCCCCCGTCTGATTCCCAGCCTCTGAATCCCCGTGTCTGATAACCTGCCACTGATTCCCCGTCTCTGATTCCCCATCTCAGATTCACCGCCTCTGATTCCCCACCTCTGATTCCCCATCTCTGATTCTGCACATCCGACTCCCTGCCTCTGATTCCCCGACTCTGATTCCCCACCTCTGATTCCCCAGCTCTGATTCCCCGCCTCTGATTCCCCAACTCTGATTCCCCGCCTCTGATTCCACAGCTCTGATTCCCCGCCTCTGATTCCCCGTGTTTGATCCCCTGCCTCTGATTCCCCGCCTCTGATTCCCCATCTCTGATTCACCGCCTTTGATTCGCCACCTCTGATTCCCCATATCTGATTCCTCGCCACTGTTTCCCCGCCTCTGATTCCCCGCCTCTGATTCCCCATATCTCATTCCCCGCCTCTGATTCGCCAGCTATGATTCCCCACCTCTGATTCCCCGCGTCTGATTCCCTGCCTCTGATTCCCCGCCTCTGATTCCACATCTCTGATTCACCACCTCTGATTCCACGCGTCTGATTCCCCGCCTCTGATTCCCCATCTCTGATTCCCCATCTCTGATTCCCCAATTCTGATTCCCCGCCTCTGATTCCCCAGCTCTGATTCCTCGCCTCTGATTCCCTTCCTTTGATTCCCAACCTCTGATTCCCCAACTCTGATTTCCCATATTGATTCCCTGCGTCTGATTCCCCACCTCTGATTTCACATATTGATTCCCTGCGTCTGATTCCCCGCCTCTGATTCCCCAACTCTGATTCCCCGCCTCTGATTCCACAGCTCTGATTCCCCGCATCTGATTCCCCGTGTTTGATTCCCTGCCTCTGATTCCCCACCTCTGATTCCCCATATCTGATTCCCCGCCTCTGTTTCCCCACCTTTGATTCCCCGCCTCTGTTTCCCAATATCTAAGTCCCCGCCTCTGATTCCCCAACTCTGATTCCCCACCTCTGATTCCCCAACTCTGATTCCCCGCCTCTGATTCCCCAGCTCTGATTCCCCGCCTCTGATTCCCCGTCTTTGATCCCCTGCCTCTGATTCCCCGCCTCTGATACCCCATCTCTGATTCACCGCCTTTGATTCGCCACCTCTGATTCCCCATATCTGATTCCTCGCCTCTGTTTCCCCGCCTCTGATTCCCCATATCTCATTCCCCGCCTCTGATTCCCCATCTCTGATTCTTGGACTCTGATTCCCCACCTCTGATTCCCGGCCTCTTATTCCCGGCATCTGATTCCGGCCTCTGATTTCCGGCCTCTGATTCCCTGCTTCTGATTCCCCATCTCTGATTCCGCAAATCTAATTCCCTGCCTCTGATTCCCCACCTCTGATTCCCCATATCTGATTCCCCGCCTCTGTTTCCCCGCCTCTGATTCCCCACCTCTGTTTTCCCATATCTAAGTCCCCGCCTCTGATTCCCCAACTTTGATTCCCCACCTCTGATTCCCCAGCTCTGATTCCCCGCCTCTGATTCCCCGCATCTGATTCCATGCATCTGATTCCCAGCCTCTGATTCCCAGACTCTGATTCCCAACCTCTGATTCCCCACCTCTGATTCCCCATATCTGATTCCACGCCTCTGTTTCCCCGCCTCTGATTCCCCACCTCTGTTTCCCCATATCTGATCCCCGCCTCTATTTGCCCGCATCTGATTCCCCGCCTCTGTTTCCCCATATCTGATTCCCCGCCTCTGAATCCCCAACTCTGATTCCCTGCCTCTAATTTCCCAGCTCTGATTCCCCGCCTCTGATTCCCCGCGTCTGATTACCGGCCTCTGATTCCCCGCCTCTGATTCCCCATCTCTGATTCACAACCTCTGATTCCCCACCTCTGATACCCCATATCTGATTCCCCGCCTCTGTTTCCCCGCCTCTGATTCCCCACCTCTGATTCCCAATATCTGATTCCCCGCCTCTGATTCCCCACCTCTGATTCCCCGCCTCTGATTCGCCAGCTATGATTCCCCGCCTCTGATTCCCCGTGTTTGATTCCCTTCCTCTGATTCCCGGCCACTGATTCCCCAACTCTGATTCACCGCCTTTGATTCGCCACCTCTGATTCCCCATATCTGATTCCCCGCCTCTGTTTCCCCGCCTCTGATTCCCCGCCTCTGATTCCCCATATCTCATTCCCCGCCTCTGAATCCCCATCTCTGATTCCCGGACTCTGATTCCCCACCTCTGATTCCCTGCTACTGATTCTGATTCCCTGCCTTTGATTCCCCATCTCTGATTCCGCACATCTGATTCCCTGCCTCTGATTCCCCATCTCTGATTCCCCATATCTGATTCCCCGCTTCTGTTTCCCCGCCTCTGATTCCCCGCCTCTGTTTCCCAATATCTAAGTCCCCGCCTCTGATTCCACAACTCTAATTCCCCACCTCTGATTCCCCAGCTCTGATTCCCCGCCTCTGATTCCCCGCATCTGATTCCCTGCATCTGATTCCAAGCCTCTTATTCCCTGCCTCTGATTCCCAACCTCTGATTCCCCACCTCTGATTCCCCATATCTGATTCCAGGCCTCTGTTTCCCCGCCTCTGATTCCCCGCCTCTGTTTCCCCATATCTGATTCCCGGCCTCTGGTTCCCCGCCTCTGATTCCCCGCCTCTGATTCCCTGCCTCTGATTCCCCATCTCCGATTCCGCACATCTGATTCCCTGCCTCTGATTCCCCGCCTCTGATTCCCCGCCTCTGATTCCCTGCCTCTGATTCCCAACCTCTGATTCCCCACCTCTGATTCCCCGTGTTTGATTCCCCGCCTCTGTTTCTCCGCCTCTGATTCCCCGCCTCTGATTCCCCAACTCTAATTCCCCGCCTCTGATTCCCCATATCTGATTCCCCGCCTCTGTTTCCCCGCCTCTGATTCCCCACCCCTGTTTCCCCATATCTGATTCCCTGCCTCTGATTCCCCAACTTTGATTCCCAGCATCTGATTCCCCAGCTCTGATTCCCCGCCTCTGATTCCCCGCATCTGATTCCCTGCATCTGATTCCAAGCCTCTGATTCCCTGCCTCTGATTCCCTACCTCTGATTCCCGGCCTCTGATTCCCCGCTTCTGATTCTGAATCCCTGCCTCTGATTCCCCATCTCTGATTCCGCACATCTGATTCCCTGCCTCTGATTCCCCACCTCTGATTCCCCATATCTGATTTCCCGCCTCTGTTTCCCCGCCTCTGATTCCCCGCCTCAGTTTCCCCATATCTAATTCCAAACCTCTGATGCCCCAACTCTGATTCCCTGCCTCTGATTCCCCGCGTTCTATTCCCTGCCTCTGATTCCCCGCCTGTGATTCCCCATCTCTGATTCACCACCTCTGATTCCCCACCTCTGATTCCCCATATCTAATTCCCCGCCTCTGTTTGCCCGACTCTGATTCCCCGCCTCTGATTCCCCATATCTGATTCCCCGCCTCTGAATCCCCAACTCTGATTCCCTGCCTCTGATTCCCCAGCTCTGATTCCCCGCCTTTGATTCCCCCGTCTGATTCCCAGCCTCTGAAACCCCGTGTCTGATTTCTTGCCTCTGATTCCCCGCCTCTGATTCCCCATCTCTGATTCACAGCCTCTGATTCCCCACCTCTGATTCCCCATCACTGATTCCGCACATCTGATTCCCTGCCTCTGATTCCACGACTCTGATCCCCACCTCTGATTCCGCAGCTCTGATTCCCCGCCTCTGATTCCCCAACTCTGATTCCCCGCCTCTGATTCCCCAGCTCTGATTCCCCGCCTCTGATTCCCCGTGTTTGATCCCCTGCCTCTGATTCCCCGACTCTGATCCCCACCTCTGATTCCGCAGCTCTGATTCCCCGCCTCTGATTCCCCAACTCTGATTCCCCGCCTCTGATTCCCCAACTCTGATTCCCTGCCTCTGATTCCCCAGCTTCATTCCCCGCCTTTGATTCCCCCCGTCTGATTCCCAGCCTCTGAATCCCCGTGTCTGATAACCTGCCACTGATTCCCCGTCTCTGATTCCCCATCTCAGATTCACCGCCTCTGATTCCCCACCTCTGATTCCCCATCTCTGATTCCGCACATCCGACTCCCTGCCTCTGATTCCCCGACTCTGATTCCCCACCTCTGATTCCCCAGCTCTGATTCCCCGCCTCTGATTCCCCAACTCTGATTCCCCGCCTCTGATTCCACAGCTCTGATTCCCCGCCTCTGATTCCCCGTGTTTGATCCCCTGCCTCTGATTCCCCGCCTCTGATTCCCCATCTCTGATTCACCGCCTTTGATTCGCCACCTCTGATTCCCCATATCTGATTCCTTGCCACTGTTTCCCCGCCTCTGATTCCCCGCCTCTGATTCCCCATATCTCATTCCCCGCCTCTGATTCGCCAGCTATGATTCCCCACCTCTGATTCCCCGCGTCTGATTCCCTGCCTCTGATTCCCCGCCTCTGATTCCACATCTCTGATTCACCACCTCTGATTCCACGCGTCTGATTCCCCGCCTCTGATTCCCCATCTCTGATTCCCCATCTCTGATTCCCCAATTCTGATTCCCCGCCTCTGATTCCCCAGCTCTGATTCCTCGCCTCTGATTCCCTTCCTTTGATTCCCAACCTCTGATTCCCCAACTCTGATTTCCCATATTGATTCCCTGCGTCTGATTCCCCACCTCTGATTTCACATATTGATTCCCTGCGTCTGATTCCCCGCCTCTGATTCCCCAACTCTGATTCCCCGCCTCTGATTCCACAGCACTGATTCCCCGCATCTGATTCCCCGTGTTTGATTCCCTGCCTCTGATTCCCCACCTCTGATTCCCCATATCTGATTCCCCGCCTCTGTTTCCCCACCTTTGATTCCCCGCCTCTGTTTCCCAATATCTAAGTCCCCGCCTCTGATTCCCCAACTCTGATTCCCCACCTCTGATTCCCCAACTCTGATTCCCCGCCTCTGATTCCCCAGCTCTGATTCCCCGCCTCTGATTCCCCGTCTTTGATCCCCTGCCTCTGATTCCCCGCCTCTGATTCCCCATCTCTGATTCACCGCCTTTGATTCGCCACCTCTGATTCCCCATATCTGATTCCTCGCCTCTGTTTCCCCGCCTCTGATTCCCCATATCTCATTCCCCGCCTCTGATTCCCCATCTCTGATTCTTGGACTCTGATTCCCCACCTCTGATTCCCGGCCTCTTATTCCCGGCATCTGATTCCGGCCTCTGATTTCCGGCCTCTGATTCCCTGCTTCTGATTCCCCATCTCTGATTCCGCAAATCTAATTCCCTGCCTCTGATTCCCCACCTCTGATTCCCCATATCTGATTCCCCGCCTCTGTTTCCCCGCCTCTGATTCCCCACCTCTGTTTTCCCATATCTAAGTCCCCGCCTCTGATTCCCCAACTTTGATTCCCCACCTCTGATTCCCCAGCTCTGATTCCCCGCCTCTGATTCCCCGCATCTGATTCCATGCATCTGATTCCCAGCCTCTGATTCCCAGACTCTGATTCCCAACCTCTGATTCCCCACCTCTGATTCCCCATATCTGATTCCACGCCTCTGTTTCCCCGCCTCTGATTCCCCACCTCTGTTTCCCCATATCTGATCCCCGCCTCTATTTGCCCGCATCTGATTCCCCGCCTCTGTTTCCCCATATCTGATTCCCCGCCTCTGAATCCCCAACTCTGATTCCCTGCCTCTAATTTCCCAGCTCTGATTCCCCGCCTCTGATTCCCCGCGTCTGATTACCGGCCTCTGATTCCCCGCCTCTGATTCCCCATCTCTGATTCACAACCTCTGATTCCCCACCTCTGATACCCCATATCTGATTCCCCGCCTCTGTTTCCCCGCCTCTGATTCCCCACCTCTGATTCCCAATATCTGATTCCCCGCCTCTGATTCCCCACCTCTGATTCCCCGCCTCTGATTCGCCAGCTATGATTCCCCGCCTCTGATTCCCCGTGTTTGATTCCCTGCCTCTGATTCCCGACCACTGATTCCCCAACTCTGATTCACCGCCTTTGATTCGCCACCTCTGATTCCCCATATCTGATTCCCCGCCTCTGTTTCCCCGCCTCTGATTCCCCGCCTCTGATTCCCCATATCTCATTCCCCGCCTCTGAATCCCCATCTCTGATTCCCGGACTCTGATTCCCCACCTCTGATTCCCTGCTACTGATTCTGATTCCCTGCCTTTGATTCCCCATCTCTGATTCCGCACATCTGATTCCCTGCCTCTGATTCCCCATCTCTGATTCCCCATATCTGATTCCCCGCTTCTGTTTCCCCGCCTCTGATTCCCCGCCTCTGTTTCCCAATATCTAAGTCCCCGCCTCTGATTCCACAACTCTAATTCCCCACCTCTGATTCCCCAGCTCTGATTCCCCGCCTCTGATTCCCCGCATCTGATTCCCTGCATCTGATTCCAAGCCTCTTATTCCCTGCCTCTGATTCCCAACCTCTGATTCCCCACCTCTGATTCCCCATATCTGATTCCAGGCCTCTGTTTCCCCGCCTCTGATTCCCCGCCTCTGTTTCCCCATATCTGATTCCCGGCCTCTGGTTCCCCGCCTCTGATTCCCCGCCTCTGATTCCCTGCCTCTGATTCCCCATCTCCGATTCCGCACATCTGATTCCCTGCCTCTGATTCCCCGCCTCTGATTCCCCGCCTCTGATTCCCTGCCTCTGATTCCCAACCTCTGATTCCCCACCTCTGATTCCCCGTGTTTGATTCCCCGCCTCTGTTTCTCCGCCTCTGATTCCCCGCCTCTGATTCCCCAACTCTAATTCCCCGCCTCTGATTCCCCATATCTGATTCCCCGCCTCTGTTTCCCCGCCTCTGATTCCCCACCCCTGTTTCCCCATATCTGATTCCCTGCCTCTGATTCCCCAACTTTGATTCCCAGCATCTGATTCCCCAGCTCTGATTCCCCGCCTCTGATTCCCCGCATCTGATTCCCTGCATCTGATTCCAAGCCTCTGATTCCCTGCCTCTGATTCCCTACCTCTGATTCCCCACCTCTGATTCCCCATATCTGATCCCCAGCCTCTGTTTCCCCGCCTCTGTTTCCCCATATCTGATTCCCTGCCTCTGATTCCCCGCCTCTGATTCCCCGCCTCTGATTCCCTGCATCTGATTCCCAACCTCTGATTCCCCACCTCTGATTCCCCGTGTTTGATTCCCCGCCTCTGTTTCCCCGCCTCTGATTCCCCGCCTCTGATTCCCCAACTCTAATTCCCCGCCTCTGATTCCCCATATCTGATTCCCTGCCTCTGTTTCCCCGCCTCTGATTCCCCGCCCCTGTTTCCCCATATCTGATTCCCTGCCTCTGATTCCCCAACTTTGATTCCCAGCCTCTGATTCCCCAGCTCTGATTCCCCGCCTCTGATTCCCCGTGTTTGATTCCCTGCCTCTGATTCCCCGCCTCTGATTCCCCATCTCTGATTCACCGCCTTTGATTCGCCACCTCTGATTCCCCATATCTGATTCCCCACCTCTGTTTCCCCGCCTCTGATTCCCCGCCTCTGATTCTCCATATCTCATTCCCCGCCTCTGACTCCCCATCTCTGATTCCCGGACTCTGATTCCCCACATCTGATTCCCGGCCTCTTATTCCCAGCATCTGATTCCAGGCCTCTGATTCCCGTCCTCTGACTCCCCGCTTCTGATTCTGATTCCCTGCCTCTGATTCCCCATCTCTGATTCCGCACATCTGATTACCTGCCTCTGATTCCCCACCTCTGATTCCCCATATCTGATTCCCCGCCTCTGTTTCCACGCCTCTGATTCCCCGCCTCTGTTTCCCCATATCTAATTCCCCACCTCTGATGCCCCAACTCTGATTCCCCGCCTCTGATTCCACAGCTCTGATTCCCCGCCTCTGATTCCCCACATCCGATTCCCCATATCTGATTCCCCGCCTCTGTTTCCCCGCCCCTGATTCCCCGCCTCTGTTTCCCCATATCTGATTCCCCGCCTCTGATTCCCAACTATGATTCCCCGCCTCTTATTCCCCAGCTCTGATTCCCTGCCTCTGATTCCCCGCGTTCTATTCCCTGCCTCTGATTCCCCGCCTGTGATTCCCCATCTCTGATTCACCACCTCTGATTCCCCACCACTGATTCCCCATATCTAATTCCCCGCCTCTGTTTGCCCGCCTCTGATTCCCCGCCTCTGTTTCCCCGCCTCTGATTCCCCACCTCTGATTCCCAATATCTGATTCCCCGCCTCTGATTCCCCACCTCTGATTCCCCACCTCTGATTCGCCAGCTATGATTCCCCGCCTCCTATTCCCCGCGTCTGATTCCCTGCCTCTGATTCCCCGCCTCTGATTCCACATCTCTGATTCACCACCTCTGATTCCCCGCGTCTGATTCCCTGCCTCTGATTCCCCATCTCTGATTCCCCATCTCTGATTCCCCAATTCTGATTCCCCTCCTCTGATTCCCCGTGTTTGATTCCCAGCCTCTGATTCCCGGACTCTGATTCCCCATCTCTGATTCACCGCCTTTGATTCGCCACCTCTGATTCGCCATATCTGATTCCCCGCCTCTGTTTCCCCGCCGATGATTCCCCGCCTCTGATTCCCCATATCTCATTCCCCGCCTCTGAATCCCCATCTCTGATTCCCGGACTCTGATTCCCCACCTCTGATTTCCGGCCTCTTATTCCCGGCATCTGATTCCGGCCTCTGATTCCCGGCCTCTGATTCCCTGCTTCTGATTCTGATTCCCTGCCTTTGATTCCCCATCTCTGATTCCGCACATCTGATTCCCTGCCTCTGATTCCCCATCTCTGATTCCCCATATCTGATTCCCCGCCTCTGATTCCCTGCCTCTGTTTCCCAATATCTAAGTCCCCGCCTCTGATTCCCCAACTCTGATTCCCCACCTCTGATTCCCCAGCTCTGATTCCCCGCCTCTGATTCCCCGCATCTGATTCCCTGCATCTGATTCCAAGCCTCTGATTCCCTGCCTCTGATTCCCAACCTCTGATTCCCCACCTCTGATTCCCCATATCTGATTCCCAGCCTCTGTTTCCCCGCCTCTGATTCCCCGCCTCTGTTTCCCCATATCTGATTCCCGGCCTCTGATTCCCCGCCTCTGATTCCCCGCCTCTGATTCCCTATCTCCGATTCCGCACATCTGATTCCCTGCCTCTGATTCCCCGCCTCTGATTCCCCGCCTCTGATTCCCTGCCTCTGATTCCCAACCTCTGATTCCCCACCTCTGATTCCCCGTGTTTGATTCCCCGCCTCTGTTTCCCCGCCTCTGATTCCCCGCCTCTGATTCCCCAACTCTAATTCCCTGCCTCTGATTCCCCATATCTGATTCCCCGCCTCTGTTTCCCCGCCTCTGATTCCCCGCCCCTGTTTCCCCATATCTGATTCCCTGCCTCTGATTCCCCAACTTTGATTCCCAGCCTCTGATTCCCCAGCTCTGATTCCCCGCCTCTGATTCCCCGTGTTTGATTCCCTGCCTCTGATTCCCCGCCTCTGATTACCCATCTCTGATTCACCACCTTTGATTCGCCACCTCTGATTCCCCATATCTGATTCCCCACCTCTGTTTTCCCGCCTCTGATTCCCCGCCTCTGATTCTCCATATCTCATTCCCCGCCTCTGAATCCCCATCTCTGATTCCCGGACTCTGATTCCCCACCTCTGATTCCCGGCCTCTTATTCCCAGCATCTGATTCCAGGCCTCTGATTCCCGGCCTCTGACTCCCCGCTTCTGATTCTGATTCCCTGCCTCTGATTCCCCATCTCTGATTCCGCACATCTGATTACCTGCCTCTGATTCCCCACCTCTGATTCCCCATATCTGATTCCCCGCCTCTGATTCCCCGCATCCGATTCCCCATATCTGATTCCCCGCCTCTGTTTCCCCGCCCCTGATTCCCCGCCTCTGTTTCCCCATATCTGATTCCCTGCCTCTGATTCCCCGCGTTCTATTCCCTGCCTCTGATTCCCCGCCTGTGATTCCCCATCTCTGATAAACCACCTCTGATTCCCCACCACTGATTCCCCATATCTAATTCCCCTCCTCTGTTTGCCCGCCTCTGATTCCCCACCTCTGATTCCCCATATCTAATTCCCCGCCTCTGTTTGCCCGCCTCTGATTCCCCGCCTCTGTTTCCCCATATCTGATTCCCCGCCTCTGAATCCCCAACTCTGATTCCCCGCCTCTGATTCCCCAGCTCTGATTCCCCGCCTCTGATTCCCCGTGTTTGATTCCCTGCCTCTGATTCCCCGCCTCTGATTCACCATCTCTGATTCACCGCCTTTCATTCGCCACCCTGATTCCCCATATCAGATTCACCGCCTCTGTTTCCCCGCCTCTGATACCCCGCCTCTGATTCCCCATATTTCATTCCCCGCCTCTGATTCCCCATCTCTGATTCCCGGACTCTGATTCCTGGCCTCTTATTCCCGGCATCTGATTCCCGGCCTCTGATCCCGGCCTCTGATTCCCCGCTTCTGATTCTGATCCCTGCCTCTGATTCCCCATCTCTGATTCCGCACATCTGATTCCCTGCCTCTGATTCCCCACCTCTGATTCCCCATATCTGATTCCCCGCCTCTGTTTCCCCGCCTCTAATTCCCCGCCTCTGTTTCCCCATATCTATTTCCCCGCCTCTGATTCCCCGCCTCTGATTCCCCAGCTCTGATTCCCCGCCTCTGAATCCCCAACTCTGATTCCCTGCCTCATATTCCGCAGCTCTGATTCCCCGCCTCTGATTCCCCAGCTCTGATTCCCTGCCTCTGTTTCGCAACCTCTGATTCCCCACCTCTGATTCCCCATATATGATTCCCCACCTCTGTTTCCCTGCCTCTGATTCCCAGCCTCTGTTTCCCCATATCTGATTCCCCGCCTCTGATTCCCCAACTCTGATTCCCCGCCTCTGATTCCCCAGCTCTGATTCCCCACCTATGATTCCCCGTGTTTGATTCACTGCCTCTGATTCCCCGCCTCTGATTAACCATCTCTGATTCACCGCCTTTCATTCGCCACCTCTGATTCCCCATATCAGATTCCCCGCCTCTGTTTCCCCGCCTCTGATTCCCCTCCTCTGTTTCCCCATATCTGATTCCCCGCTTCTGATTCCCCAACTCTGATTCCCCGCCTCTGATTCCCCAGCTCTGATTCCCCGCCTTTGATTCCCCCCGTCTGATTCCCAGCCTCTGAGTCCCCGTGTCTGATTTCCTGCCTCTGATTCCCCGCCTCTGATTCCCCATCTCTGATTCACAGCCGCTGATTCCCCACCTCTGATTCCCCATCTCTGATTCCGCACATCTGATTCCCTGCCTCTGATTCCCCGACTCTGATCCCCACCTCTGATTCCCCAGCTCTGATTCCCCGCCTCTGATTCCCCAACTCTGATTCCCCGCCTCTGATTCCCCAGCTCTGATTCCCCGCCTCTGATTCCCCATATCTGATTCCCCACCTCTGTTTCCCGGCCTCTGATTCCCCGCTTCTGATTCTGAATCCCTGCCTCTGATTCCCCATCTCTGATTCCGCACATCTGATTCCCTGCCTCTGATTCCCCACCTCTGATTCCCCATATCTGATTTCCCGCCTCTGTTTCCCCGCCTCTGATTCCCCGCCTCAGTTTCCCCATATCTAATTCCAAACCTCTGATGCCCCAACTCTGATTCCCTGCCTCTGATTCCCCGCGTTCTATTCCCTGCCTCTGATTCCCCGCCTGTGATTCCCCATCTCTGATTCACCACCTCTGATTCCCCACCTCTGATTCCCCATATCTAATTCCCCGCCTCTGTTTGCCCGACTCTGATTCCCCGCCTCTGTTTCCCCATATCTGATTCCCCGCCTCTGAATCCCCAACTCTGATTCCCTGCCTCTGATTCCCCAGCTCTGATTCCCCGCCTTTGATTCCCCCGTCTGATTCCCAGCCTCTGAAACCCCGTGTCTGATTTCTTGCCTCTGATTCCCTGCCTCTGATTCCCCATCTCTGATTCACAGCCTCTGATTCCCCACCTCTGATTCCCCATCACTGATTCCGCACATCTGATTCCCTGCCTCTGATTCCACGACTCTGATCCCCACCTCTGATTCCGCAGCTCTGATTCCCCGCCTCTGATTCCCCAACTCTGATTCCCCGCCTCTGATTCCCCAGCTCTGATTCCCCGCCTCTGATTCCCCGTGTTTGATCCCCTGCCTCTGATTCCCCGACTCTGATCCCCACCTCTGATTCCGCAGCTCTGATTCCCCGCCTCTGATTCCCCAACTCTGATTCCCCGCCTCTGATTCCCCAACTCTGATTCCCTGCCTCTGATTCCCCAGCTTCATTCCCCGCCTTTGATTCCCCCCGTCTGATTCCCAGCCTCTGAATCCCCGTGTCTGATAACCTGCCACTGATTCCCCGTCTCTGATTCCCCATCTCAGATTCACCGCCTCTGATTCCCCACCTCTGATTCCCCATCTCTGATTCCGCACATCCGACTCCCTGCCTCTGATTCCCCGACTCTGATTCCCCACCTCTGATTCCCCAGCTCTGATTCCCCGCCTCTGATTCCCCAACTCTGATTCCCCGCCTCTGATTCCACAGCTCTGATTCCCCGCCTCTGATTCCCCGTGTTTGATCCCCTGCCTCTGATTCCCCGCCTCTGATTCCCCATCTCTGATTCACCGCCTTTGATTCGCCACCTCTGATTCCCCATATCTGATTCCTCGCCACTGTTTCCCCGCCTCTGATTCCCCGCCTCTGATTCCCCATATCTCATTCCCCGCCTCTGATTCGCCAGCTATGATTCCCCACCTCTGATTCCCCGCATCTGATTCCCTGCCTCTGATTCCCCGCCTCTGATTCCACATCTCTGATTCACCACCTCTGATTCCACGCGTCTGATTCCCCGCCTCTGATTCCCCATCTCTGATTCCCCATCTCTGATTCCCCAATTCTGATTCCCCGCCTCTGATTCCCCAGCTCTGATTCCTCGCCTCTGATTCCCTTCCTTTGATTCCCAACCTCTGATTCCCCAACTCTGATTTCCCATATTGATTCCCTGTGTCTGATTCCCCACCTCTGATTTCACATATTGATTCCCTGCGTCTGATTCCCCGCCTCTGATTCCCCAACTCTGATTCCCCGCCTCTGATTCCCCAGCTCTGATTCCCCGCATCTGATTCCCCGTGTTTGATTCCCTGCCTCTGATTCCCCACCTCTGATTCCCCATATCTGATTCCCCGCCTCTGTTTCCCCACCTTTGATTCCCCGCCTCTGTTTCCCAATATCTAAGTCCCCGCCTCTGATTCCCCAACTCTGATTCCCCACCTCTGATTCCCCAACTCTGATTCCCCGCCTCTGATTCCCCAGCTCTGATTCCCCGCCTCTGATTCCCCGTCTTTGATCCCCTGCCTCTGATTCCCCGCCTCTGATTCCCCATCTCTGATTCACTGCCCTTGATTCGCCACCTCTGATTCCCCATATCTGATTCCTCGCCTCTGTTTCCCCGCCTCTGATTCCCCATATCTCATTCCCCGCCTCTGATTCCCCATCTCTGATTCCCGGACTCTGATTCCCCACCTCTGATTCCCGGCCTCTTATTCCCGGCATCTGATTCCGGCCTCTGATTTCCGGCCTCTGATTCCCTGCTTCTGATTCCCCATCTCTGATTCCGCAAATCTAATTCCCTGCCTCTGATTCCCCACCTCTGATTCCCCATATCTGATTCCCCGCCTCTGTTTCCCCGCCTCTGATTCCCCGCCTCTGTTTCCCCATATCTAAGTCCCCGCCTCTGATTCCCCAACTTTGATTCCCCACCTCTGATTCCCCAGCTCTGATTCCCCGCCTCTGATTCCCCGCATCTGATTCCATGCATCTGATTCCCAGCCTCTGATTCCCAGACTCTGATTCCCAACCTCTGATTCCCCACCTCTGATTCCCCATATCTGATTCCACGCCTCTGTTTCCCCGCCTCTGATTCCCCGCCTCTGTTTCCCCATATCTGATCCCCGCCTCTATTTGCCCGCATCTGATTCCCCGCCTCTGTTTCCCCATATCTGATTCCCCGCCTCTGAATCCCCAACTCTGATTCCCTGCCTCTAATTTCCCAGCTCTGATTCCCCGCCTCTGATTCCCCGCGTCTGATTACCGGCCTCTGATTCCCCGCCTCTGATTCCCCATCTCTGATTCACAACCTCTGATTCCCCACCTCTGATACCCCATATCTGATTCCCCGCCTCTGTTTCCCCGCCTCTGATTCCCCACCTCTGATTCCCAATATCTGATTCCCCGCCTCTGATTCCCCACCTCTGATTCCCCGCCTCTGATTCGCCAGCTATGATTCCCCGCCTCTGATTCCCCGTGTTTGATTCCCTGCCTCTGATTCCCGGCCACTGATTCCCCAACTCTGATTCACCGCCTTTGATTCGCCACCTCTGATTCCCCATATCTGATTCCCCGCCTCTGTTTCCCCGCCTCTGATTCCCCGCCTCTGATTCCCCATATCTCATTCCCCGCCTCTGAATCCCCATCTCTGATTCCCGGACTCTGATTCCCCACCTCTGATTCCCTGCTACTGATTCTGATTCCCTGCCTTTGATTCCCCATCTCTGATTCCGCACATCTGATTCCCTGCCTCTGATTCCCCATCTCTGATTCCCCATATCTGATTCCCCGCTTCTGTTTCCCCGCCTCTGATTCCCCGCCTCTGTTTCCCAATATCTAAGTCCCCGCCTCTGATTCCACAACTCTAATTCCCCACCTCTGATTCCCCAGCTCTGATTCCCCGCCTCTGATTCCCCGCATCTGATTCCCTGCATCTGATTCCAAGCCTCTTATTCCCTGCCTCTGATTCCCAACCTCTGATTCCCCACCTCTGATTCCCCATATCTGATTCCCAGCCTCTGTTTCCCCGCCTCTGATTCCCCGCCTCTGTTTCCCCATATCTGATTCCCGGCCTCTGGTTCCCCGCCTCTGATTCCCCGCCTCTGATTCCCTGCCTCTGATTCGCCATCTCCGATTCCGCACATCTGATTCCCTGCCTCTGATTCCCCGCCTCTGATTCCCCGCCTCTGATTCCCTGCCTCTGATTCCCAACCTCTGATTCCCCACCTCTGATTCCCCGTGTTTGATTCCCCGCCTCTGTTTCTCCGCCTCTGATTCCCCGCCTCTGATTCCCCAACTCTAATTCCCCGCCTCTGATTCCCCATATCTGATTCCCCGCCTCTGTTTCCCCGCCTCTGATTCCCCACCCCTGTTTCCCCATATCTGATTCCCTGCCTCTGATTCCCCAACTTTGATTCCCAGCATCTGATTCCCCAGCTCTGATTCCCCGCCTCTGATTCCCCGCATCTGATTCCCTGCATCTGATTCCAAGCCTCTGATTCCCTGCCTCTGATTCCCTACCTCTGATTCCCCACCTCTGATTCCCCATATCTGATCCCCAGCCTCTGTTTCCCCGCCTCTGTTTCCCCATATCTGATTCCCCGCCTCTGATTCCCCGCCTCTGATTCCCCGCCTCTGATTCCCTGCCTCTGATTCCCCATCTCCGATTCCGCACATCTGATTCCCTGCCTCTGATTCCCCGCCTCTGATTCCCCGCCTCTGATTCCCTGCATCTGATTCCCAACCTCTGATTCCCCACCTCTGATTCCCCGTGTTTGATTCCCCGCCTCTGTTTCCCCGCCTCTGATTCCCCGCCTCTGATTCCCCAACTCTAATTCCCCACCTCTGATTCCCCATATCTGATTCCCTGCCTCTGTTTCCCCGCCTCTGATTCCCCGCCCCTGTTTCCCCATATCTGATTCCCTGCCTCTGATTCCCCAACTTTGATTCCCAGCCTCTGATTCCCCAGCTCTGATTCCCCGCCTCTGATTCCCCGTGTTTGATTCCCTGCCTCTGATTCCCCGCCTCTGATTCCCCATCTCTGATTCACCGCCTTTGATTCGCCACCTCTGATTCCCCATATCTGATTCCCCACCTCTGTTTCCCCGCCTCTGATTTCCCGCCTCTGATTCTCCATATCTCATTCCCCGCCTCTGACTCCCCATCTCTGATTCCCGGACTATGATTCCCCACCTCTGATTCCCGGCCTCTTATTCCCAGCATCTGATTCCAGGCCTCTGATTCCCGTCCTCTGACTCCCCGCTTCTGATTCTGATTCCCTGCCTCTGATTCCCCATCTCTGATTCCGCACATCTGATTACCTGCCTCTGATTCCCCACCTCTGATTCCCCATATCTGATTCCCCGCCTCTGTTTCTACGCCTCTGATTCCCCGCCTCTGTTTCCCCATATCTAATTCCCCACCTCTGATGCCCCAACTCTGATTCCCCGCCTCTGATTCCACAGCTCTGATTCCCCGCCTCTGATTCCCCACATCCGATTCCCCATATCTGATTCCCCGCCTCTGTTTCCCCGCCCCTGATTCCCCGCCTCTGTTTCCCCATATCTGATTCCCCGCCTCTGATTCCCAACTATGATTCCCCGCCTCTTATTCCCCAGCTCTGATTCCCTGCCTCTGATTCCCCGCGTTCTATTCCCTGCCTCTGATTCCCCGCCTGTGATTCCCCATCTCTGATTCACCACCTCTGATTCCCCACCACTGATTCCCCATATCTAATTCCCCGCCTCTGTTTGCCCGCCTCTGATTCCCCGCCTCTGTTTCCCCATATCTGATTCCCCGCCTCTGAATCCCCAACTCTGATTCCCTGCCTCTGATTCCCCAGCTTCATTCCCCGCCTTTGATTCCCCCCGTCTGATTCCCAGCCTCTGAATCCCCGTGTCTGAAAACCTGCCTCTGATTCCACGCCTCTGATTCCCCATCTCAGATTCACCGCCTCTGATTCCCCACCTCTGATTCCCCATCTCTGATTCCGCACATCCGATTCCCTGCCTCTGATTCCCCGACTCTGATTCCCCACCTCTGATTCCCCAGCTCTGATTCCCCGCCTCTGATTCCCCAACTCTGATTCCCCACCTCTGATTCCCCAGCTGTGATTCCCCGCCTCTGATTCCCCGTGTTTGATCCCCTGCCTCTGATTCCCCAGCTCTGATTCCCCATATCTGATTCCCCGCCTCTGTTTCCCCGCCTCTGATTCCCCGCCTCTGATTCCCCATATCTCATTCCCCGCCTCTAAATCCCCATCTCTGATTCCCGGACTCTGATTCCCCACCTCTGATTCCCGGCCTCTTATTCCCGGCATCTGCTTCCGGCCTCTGATTCCCGGCCTCTGATTCCCTGCGTCTGTTTCTGATTCCCTGCCTCTGATTCCGCAAATCTAATTCCCTGCCTCCGATTCCCCACCTCTGATTCCCCATATCTGATTCCCCGCCTCTGTTTCCCCTCCTTTGATTCCCCGCCTCTGTTTCCCAATATCTAAGTCCCTGCCTCTGATTCCCCAACTCTGATTCCCCACATCTGATTCCCCGCCTCTGATTCCCCGCCTCTGATTCCCCGTGTTTGATCCCCTGCCTCTGATTCCCCGCCTCTGATTCCCCGCCTCTGATTCCCCACCTCTGATTCCCCGCCTCTGATTCGCCAGCTATGATTCCCCGCCTCCTATTCCCCGCGTCTGATTCCCTGCCTCTGATTCCCCGCCTCTGATTCCACATCTCTGATTCACCACCTCTGATTCCCCGCGTCTGATTCCCTGCCTCTGATTCCCCATCTCTGATTCCCCATCTCTGATTCCCCAATTCTGATTCCCCTCCTCTGATTCCCCGTGTTTGATTCCCAGCCTCTGATTCCCGGACTCTGATTCCCCATCTCTGATTCACCGCCTTTGATTCGCCACCTCTGATTCGCCATATCTGATTCCCCGCCTCTGTTTCCCCGCCGATGATTCCCCGCCTCTGATTCCCCATATCTCATTCCCCGCCTCTGAATCCCCATCTCTGATTCCCGGACTCTGATTCCCCACCTCTGATTTCCGGCCTCTTATTCCCGGCATCTGATTCCGGCCTCTGATTCCCGGCCTCTGATTCCCTGCTTCTGATTCTGATTCCCTGCCTTTGATTCCCCATCTCTGATTCCGCACATCTGATTCCCTGCCTCTGATTCCCCATCTCTGATTCCCCATATCTGATTCCCCGCCTCTGATTCCCTGCCTCTGTTTCCCAATATCTAAGTCCCCGCCTCTGATTCCCCAACTCTGATTCCCCACCTCTGATTCCCCAGCTCTGATTCCCCGCCTCTGATTCCCCGCATCTGATTCCCTGCATCTGATTCCAAGCCTCTGATTCCCTGCCTCTGATTCCCAACCTCTGATTCCCCACCTCTGATTCCCCATATCTGATTCCCAGCCTCTGTTTCCCCGCCTCTGATTCCCCGCCTCTGTTTCCCCATATCTGATTCCCGGCCTCTGATTCCCCGCCTCTGATTCCCCGCCTCTGATTCCCTATCTCCGATTCCGCACATCTGATTCCCTGCCTCTGATTCCCCGCCTCTGATTCCCCGCCTCTGATTCCCTGCCTCTGATTCCCAACCTCTGATTCCCCACCTCTGATTCCCCGTGTTTGATTCCCCGCCTCTGTTTCCCCGCCTCTGATTCCCCGCCTCTGATTCCCCAACTCTAATTCCCTGCCTCTGATTCCCCATATCTGATTCCCCGCCTCTGTTTCCCCGCCTCTGATTCCCCGCCCCTGTTTCCCCATATCTGATTCCCTGCCTCTGATTCCCCAACTTTGATTCCCAGCCTCTGATTCCCCAGCTCTGATTCCCCGCCTCTGATTCCCCGTGTTTGATTCCCTGCCTCTGATTCCCCGCCTCTGATTACCCATCTCTGATTCACCACCTTTGATTCGCCACCTCTGATTCCCCATATCTGATTCCCCACCTCTGTTTTCCCGCCTCTGATTCCCCGCCTCTGATTCTCCATATCTCATTCCCCGCCTCTGAATCCCCATCTCTGATTCCCGGACTCTGATTCCCCACCTCTGATTCCCGGCCTCTTATTCCCAGCATCTGATTCCAGGCCTCTGATTCCCGGCCTCTGACTCCCCGCTTCTGATTCTGATTCCCTGCCTCTGATTCCCCATCTCTGATTCCGCACATCTGATTACCTGCCTCTGATTCCCCACCTCTGATTCCCCATATCTGATTCCCCGCCTCTGATTCCCCGCATCCGATTCCCCATATCTGATTCCCCGCCTCTGTTTCCCCGCCCCTGATTCCCCGCCTCTGTTTCCCCATATCTGATTCCCTGCCTCTGATTCCCCGCGTTCTATTCCCTGCCTCTGATTCCCCGCCTGTGATTCCCCATCTCTGATAAACCACCTCTGATTCCCCACCACTGATTCCCCATATCTAATTCCCCTCCTCTGTTTGCCCGCCTCTGATTCCCCACCTCTGATTCCCCATATCTAATTCCCCGCCTCTGTTTGCCCGCCTCTGATTCCCCGCCTCTGTTTCCCCATATCTGATTCCCCGCCTCTGAATCCCCAACTCTGATTCCCCGCCTCTGATTCCCCAGCTCTGATTCCCCGCCTCTGATTCCCCGTGTTTGATTCCCTGCCTCTGATTCCCCGCCTCTGATTCACCATCTCTGATTCACCGCCTTTCATTCGCCACCCTGATTCCCCATATCAGATTCACCGCCTCTGTTTCCCCGCCTCTGATACCCCGCCTCTGATTCCCCATATTTCATTCCCCGCCTCTGATTCCCCATCTCTGATTCCCGGACTCTGATTCCTGGCCTCTTATTCCCGGCATCTGATTCCCGGCCTCTGATCCCGGCCTCTGATTCCCCGCTTCTGATTCTGATCCCTGCCTCTGATTCCCCATCTCTGATTCCGCACATCTGATTCCCTGCCTCTGATTCCCCACCTCTGATTCCCCATATCTGATTCCCCGCCTCTGTTTCCCCGCCTCTAATTCCCCGCCTCTGTTTCCCCATATCTATTTCCCCGCCTCTGATTCCCCGCCTCTGATTCCCCAGCTCTGATTCCCCGCCTCTGAATCCCCAACTCTGATTCCCTGCCTCATATTCCGCAGCTCTGATTCCCCGCCTCTGATTCCCCAGCTCTGATTCCCTGCCTCTGTTTCGCAACCTCTGATTCCCCACCTCTGATTCCCCATATATGATTCCCCACCTCTGTTTCCCTGCCTCTGATTCCCAGCCTCTGTTTCCCCATATCTGATTCCCCGCCTCTGATTCCCCAACTCTGATTCCCCGCCTCTGATTCCCCAGCTCTGATTCCCCACCTATGATTCCCCGTGTTTGATTCACTGCCTCTGATTCCCCGCCTCTGATTAACCATCTCTGATTCACCGCCTTTCATTCGCCACCTCTGATTCCCCATATCAGATTCCCCGCCTCTGTTTCCCCGCCTCTGATTCCCCTCCTCTGTTTCCCCATATCTGATTCCCCGCTTCTGATTCCCCAACTCTGATTCCCCGCCTCTGATTCCCCAGCTCTGATTCCCCGCCTTTGATTCCCCCCGTCTGATTCCCAGCCTCTGAGTCCCCGTGTCTGATTTCCTGCCTCTGATTCCCCGCCTCTGATTCCCCATCTCTGATTCACAGCCGCTGATTCCCCACCTCTGATTCCCCATCTCTGATTCCGCACATCTGATTCCCTGCCTCTGATTCCCCGACTCTGATCCCCACCTCTGATTCCCCAGCTCTGATTCCCCGCCTCTGATTCCCCAACTCTGATTCCCCGCCTCTGATTCCCCAGCTCTGATTCCCCGCCTCTGATTCCCCATATCTGATTCCCCACCTCTGTTTCCCGGCCTCTGATTCCCCGCTTCTGATTCTGAATCCCTGCCTCTGATTCCCCATCTCTGATTCCGCACATCTGATTCCCTGCCTCTGATTCCCCACCTCTGATTCCCCATATCTGATTTCCCGCCTCTGTTTCCCCGCCTCTGATTCCCCGCCTCAGTTTCCCCATATCTAATTCCAAACCTCTGATGCCCCAACTCTGATTCCCTGCCTCTGATTCCCCGCGTTCTATTCCCTGCCTCTGATTCCCCGCCTGTGATTCCCCATCTCTGATTCACCACCTCTGATTCCCCACCTCTGATTCCCCATATCTAATTCCCCGCCTCTGTTTGCCCGACTCTGATTCCCCGCCTCTGTTTCCCCATATCTGATTCCCCGCCTCTGAATCCCCAACTCTGATTCCCTGCCTCTGATTCCCCAGCTCTGATTCCCCGCCTTTGATTCCCCCGTCTGATTCCCAGCCTCTGAAACCCCGTGTCTGATTTCTTGCCTCTGATTCCCTGCCTCTGATTCCCCATCTCTGATTCACAGCCTCTGATTCCCCACCTCTGATTCCCCATCACTGATTCCGCACATCTGATTCCCTGCCTCTGATTCCACGACTCTGATCCCCACCTCTGATTCCGCAGCTCTGATTCCCCGCCTCTGATTCCCCAACTCTGATTCCCCGCCTCTGATTCCCCAGCTCTGATTCCCCGCCTCTGATTCCCCGTGTTTGATCCCCTGCCTCTGATTCCCCGACTCTGATCCCCACCTCTGATTCCGCAGCTCTGATTCCCCGCCTCTGATTCCCCAACTCTGATTCCCCGCCTCTGATTCCCCAACTCTGATTCCCTGCCTCTGATTCCCCAGCTTCATTCCCCGCCTTTGATTCCCCCCGTCTGATTCCCAGCCTCTGAATCCCCGTGTCTGATAACCTGCCACTGATTCCCCGTCTCTGATTCCCCATCTCAGATTCACCGCCTCTGATTCCCCACCTCTGATTCCCCATCTCTGATTCCGCACATCCGACTCCCTGCCTCTGATTCCCCGACTCTGATTCCCCACCTCTGATTCCCCAGCTCTGATTCCCCGCCTCTGATTCCCCAACTCTGATTCCCCGCCTCTGATTCCACAGCTCTGATTCCCCGCCTCTGATTCCCCGTGTTTGATCCCCTGCCTCTGATTCCCCGCCTCTGATTCCCCATCTCTGATTCACCGCCTTTGATTCGCCACCTCTGATTCCCCATATCTGATTCCTCGCCACTGTTTCCCCGCCTCTGATTCCCCGCCTCTGATTCCCCATATCTCATTCCCCGCCTCTGATTCGCCAGCTATGATTCCCCACCTCTGATTCCCCGCATCTGATTCCCTGCCTCTGATTCCCCGCCTCTGATTCCACATCTCTGATTCACCACCTCTGATTCCACGCGTCTGATTCCCCGCCTCTGATTCCCCATCTCTGATTCCCCATCTCTGATTCCCCAATTCTGATTCCCCGCCTCTGATTCCCCAGCTCTGATTCCTCGCCTCTGATTCCCTTCCTTTGATTCCCAACCTCTGATTCCCCAACTCTGATTTCCCATATTGATTCCCTGTGTCTGATTCCCCACCTCTGATTTCACATATTGATTCCCTGCGTCTGATTCCCCGCCTCTGATTCCCCAACTCTGATTCCCCGCCTCTGATTCCCCAGCTCTGATTCCCCGCATCTGATTCCCCGTGTTTGATTCCCTGCCTCTGATTCCCCACCTCTGATTCCCCATATCTGATTCCCCGCCTCTGTTTCCCCACCTTTGATTCCCCGCCTCTGTTTCCCAATATCTAAGTCCCCGCCTCTGATTCCCCAACTCTGATTCCCCACCTCTGATTCCCCAACTCTGATTCCCCGCCTCTGATTCCCCAGCTCTGATTCCCCGCCTCTGATTCCCCGTCTTTGATCCCCTGCCTCTGATTCCCCGCCTCTGATTCCCCATCTCTGATTCACTGCCCTTGATTCGCCACCTCTGATTCCCCATATCTGATTCCTCGCCTCTGTTTCCCCGCCTCTGATTCCCCATATCTCATTCCCCGCCTCTGATTCCCCATCTCTGATTCCCGGACTCTGATTCCCCACCTCTGATTCCCGGCCTCTTATTCCCGGCATCTGATTCCGGCCTCTGATTTCCGGCCTCTGATTCCCTGCTTCTGATTCCCCATCTCTGATTCCGCAAATCTAATTCCCTGCCTCTGATTCCCCACCTCTGATTCCCCATATCTGATTCCCCGCCTCTGTTTCCCCGCCTCTGATTCCCCGCCTCTGTTTCCCCATATCTAAGTCCCCGCCTCTGATTCCCCAACTTTGATTCCCCACCTCTGATTCCCCAGCTCTGATTCCCCGCCTCTGATTCCCCGCATCTGATTCCATGCATCTGATTCCCAGCCTCTGATTCCCAGACTCTGATTCCCAACCTCTGATTCCCCACCTCTGATTCCCCATATCTGATTCCACGCCTCTGTTTCCCCGCCTCTGATTCCCCGCCTCTGTTTCCCCATATCTGATCCCCGCCTCTATTTGCCCGCATCTGATTCCCCGCCTCTGTTTCCCCATATCTGATTCCCCGCCTCTGAATCCCCAACTCTGATTCCCTGCCTCTAATTTCCCAGCTCTGATTCCCCGCCTCTGATTCCCCGCGTCTGATTACCGGCCTCTGATTCCCCGCCTCTGATTCCCCATCTCTGATTCACAACCTCTGATTCCCCACCTCTGATACCCCATATCTGATTCCCCGCCTCTGTTTCCCCGCCTCTGATTCCCCACCTCTGATTCCCAATATCTGATTCCCCGCCTCTGATTCCCCACCTCTGATTCCCCGCCTCTGATTCGCCAGCTATGATTCCCCGCCTCTGATTCCCCGTGTTTGATTCCCTGCCTCTGATTCCCGGCCACTGATTCCCCAACTCTGATTCACCGCCTTTGATTCGCCACCTCTGATTCCCCATATCTGATTCCCCGCCTCTGTTTCCCCGCCTCTGATTCCCCGCCTCTGATTCCCCATATCTCATTCCCCGCCTCTGAATCCCCATCTCTGATTCCCGGACTCTGATTCCCCACCTCTGATTCCCTGCTACTGATTCTGATTCCCTGCCTTTGATTCCCCATCTCTGATTCCGCACATCTGATTCCCTGCCTCTGATTCCCCATCTCTGATTCCCCATATCTGATTCCCCGCTTCTGTTTCCCCGCCTCTGATTCCCCGCCTCTGTTTCCCAATATCTAAGTCCCCGCCTCTGATTCCACAACTCTAATTCCCCACCTCTGATTCCCCAGCTCTGATTCCCCGCCTCTGATTCCCCGCATCTGATTCCCTGCATCTGATTCCAAGCCTCTTATTCCCTGCCTCTGATTCCCAACCTCTGATTCCCCACCTCTGATTCCCCATATCTGATTCCCAGCCTCTGTTTCCCCGCCTCTGATTCCCCGCCTCTGTTTCCCCATATCTGATTCCCGGCCTCTGGTTCCCCGCCTCTGATTCCCCGCCTCTGATTCCCTGCCTCTGATTCGCCATCTCCGATTCCGCACATCTGATTCCCTGCCTCTGATTCCCCGCCTCTGATTCCCCGCCTCTGATTCCCTGCCTCTGATTCCCAACCTCTGATTCCCCACCTCTGATTCCCCGTGTTTGATTCCCCGCCTCTGTTTCTCCGCCTCTGATTCCCCGCCTCTGATTCCCCAACTCTAATTCCCCGCCTCTGATTCCCCATATCTGATTCCCCGCCTCTGTTTCCCCGCCTCTGATTCCCCACCCCTGTTTCCCCATATCTGATTCCCTGCCTCTGATTCCCCAACTTTGATTCCCAGCATCTGATTCCCCAGCTCTGATTCCCCGCCTCTGATTCCCCGCATCTGATTCCCTGCATCTGATTCCAAGCCTCTGATTCCCTGCCTCTGATTCCCTACCTCTGATTCCCCACCTCTGATTCCCCATATCTGATCCCCAGCCTCTGTTTCCCCGCCTCTGTTTCCCCATATCTGATTCCCCGCCTCTGATTCCCCGCCTCTGATTCCCCGCCTCTGATTCCCTGCCTCTGATTCCCCATCTCCGATTCCGCACATCTGATTCCCTGCCTCTGATTCCCCGCCTCTGATTCCCCGCCTCTGATTCCCTGCATCTGATTCCCAACCTCTGATTCCCCACCTCTGATTCCCCGTGTTTGATTCCCCGCCTCTGTTTCCCCGCCTCTGATTCCCCGCCTCTGATTCCCCAACTCTAATTCCCCGCCTCTGATTCCCCATATCTGATTCCCTGCCTCTGTTTCCCCGCCTCTGATTCCCCGCCCCTGTTTCCCCATATCTGATTCCCTGCCTCTGATTCCCCAACTTTGATTCCCAGCCTCTGATTCCCCAGCTCTGATTCCCCGCCTCTGATTCCCCGTGTTTGATTCCCTGCCTCTGATTCCCCGCCTCTGATTCCCCATCTCTGATTCACCGCCTTTGATTCGCCACCTCTGATTCCCCATATCTGATTCCCCACCTCTGTTTCCCCGCCTCTGATTTCCCGCCTCTGATTCTCCATATCTCATTCCCCGCCTCTGACTCCCCATCTCTGATTCCCGGACTATGATTCCCCACCTCTGATTCCCGGCCTCTTATTCCCAGCATCTGATTCCAGGCCTCTGATTCCCGTCCTCTGACTCCCCGCTTCTGATTCTGATTCCCTGCCTCTGATTCCCCATCTCTGATTCCGCACATCTGATTACCTGCCTCTGATTCCCCACCTCTGATTCCCCATATCTGATTCCCCGCCTCTGTTTCTACGCCTCTGATTCCCCGCCTCTGTTTCCCCATATCTAATTCCCCACCTCTGATGCCCCAACTCTGATTCCCCGCCTCTGATTCCACAGCTCTGATTCCCCGCCTCTGATTCCCCACATCCGATTCCCCATATCTGATTCCCCGCCTCTGTTTCCCCGCCCCTGATTCCCCGCCTCTGTTTCCCCATATCTGATTCCCCGCCTCTGATTCCCAACTATGATTCCCCGCCTCTTATTCCCCAGCTCTGATTCCCTGCCTCTGATTCCCCGCGTTCTATTCCCTGCCTCTGATTCCCCGCCTGTGATTCCCCATCTCTGATTCACCACCTCTGATTCCCCACCACTGATTCCCCATATCTAATTCCCCGCCTCTGTTTGCCCGCCTCTGATTCCCCGCCTCTGTTTCCCCATATCTGATTCCCCGCCTCTGAATCCCCAACTCTGATTCCCTGCCTCTGATTCCCCAGCTTCATTCCCCGCCTTTGATTCCCCCCGTCTGATTCCCAGCCTCTGAATCCCCGTGTCTGAAAACCTGCCTCTGATTCCACGCCTCTGATTCCCCATCTCAGATTCACCGCCTCTGATTCCCCACCTCTGATTCCCCATCTCTGATTCCGCACATCCGATTCCCTGCCTCTGATTCCCCGACTCTGATTCCCCACCTCTGATTCCCCAGCTCTGATTCCCCGCCTCTGATTCCCCAACTCTGATTCCCCACCTCTGATTCCCCAGCTGTGATTCCCCGCCTCTGATTCCCCGTGTTTGATCCCCTGCCTCTGATTCCCCAGCTCTGATTCCCCATATCTGATTCCCCGCCTCTGTTTCCCCGCCTCTGATTCCCCGCCTCTGATTCCCCATATCTCATTCCCCGCCTCTAAATCCCCATCTCTGATTCCCGGACTCTGATTCCCCACCTCTGATTCCCGGCCTCTTATTCCCGGCATCTGCTTCCGGCCTCTGATTCCCGGCCTCTGATTCCCTGCGTCTGTTTCTGATTCCCTGCCTCTGATTCCGCAAATCTAATTCCCTGCCTCCGATTCCCCACCTCTGATTCCCCATATCTGATTCCCCGCCTCTGTTTCCCCTCCTTTGATTCCCCGCCTCTGTTTCCCAATATCTAAGTCCCTGCCTCTGATTCCCCAACTCTGATTCCCCACATCTGATTCCCCGCCTCTGATTCCCCGCCTCTGATTCCCCGTGTTTGATCCCCTGCCTCTGATTCCCCGCCTCTGATTCCCCGCCTCTGATTCCCTGCCTCTGATTCCCCATCTCCGATTCCGCACATCTGATTCCCTGCCTCTGATTCCCCGCCTCTGATTCCCCGCCTCTGATTCCCTGCCTCTGATTCCCAACCTCTGATTCCCCACCTCTGATTCCCCGTGTTTGATTCCCCGCCTCTGTTTCCCCGCCTCTGATTCCCCGCCTCTGATTCGCCAACTCTAATTCCCCGCCTCTGATTCCCCATATCTGATTCCCCGCCTCTGTTTCCCCGCCTCTGATTCCCCACCCCTGTTTCCCCATATCTGATTCCCTGCCTCTGATTCCCCAACTTTGATTCCCAGCATCTGATTCCCCAGCTCTGATTCCCCGCCTCTGATTCCCCGCATCTGATTCCCTGCATCTGATTCCAAGCCTCTGATTCCCTGCCTCTGATTCCCAACCTCTGATTCCCCACCTCTGATTCCCCATATCTGATCCCCAGCCTCTGTTTCCCCGCCTCTGTTTCCCCATATCTGATTCCCGGCCTCTGATTCCCCGCCTCTGATTCCCCGCCTCTGTTTCCCTGCCTCTGATTCCCCATCTCCGATTCCGCACATCTGATTCCCTGCCTCTGATTCCCCGCCTCTGATTCCCCGCCTCTGATTCCCTGCATCTGATTCCCAACCTCTGATTCCCCACCTCTGATTCCCCGTGTTTGATTCCCCGCCTCTGTTTCCCCGCCTCTGATTCCCCGCCTCTGATTCCCCAACTCTAATTCCCCGCCTCTGATTCCCCATATCTGATTCCCTGCCTCTGTTTCCCCGCCTCTGATTCCCCGCCCCTGTTTCCCCATATCTGATTCCCTGCCTCTGATTCCCCAACTTTGATTCCCAGCCTCTGATTCCCCAGCTCTCATTCCCCGCCTCTGATTCCCCGTGTTTGATTCCCTGCCTCTGATTCCCCGCCTCTGATTCCCCAACTCTAATTCCCCGCGTCTGATTCCCCATATCTGATTCCCTGTCTCTGTTTCCCCGCCTCTGATTCCCCGCATCTGTTTCCCCGCCTCTGATTCCCCACCTCTGATTCCCAATATCTGATTCCCCGCCTCTGATTCCCCACCTCTGATTCCCCACCTCTGATTCGCCAGCTATGATTCCCCGCCTCCTATTCCCCGCATCTGATTCCCTGCCTCTGATTCCCCGCCTCTGATTCCACATCTCTGATTCACCACCTCTGATTCCCCGCGTCTGATTCCCTGCCTCTGATTCCCCATCTCTGATTCCCCATCTCTGATTCCCCAATTCTGATTCCCCTCCTCTGATTCCCCGTGTTTGATTCCCAGCCTCTGATTCCCGGCCTCTGATTCCCCATCTCTGATTCACCACCTTTGATTCGCCACCTCTGATTCGCCATATCTGATTCCCCGCCTCTGTTTCCCCGCCTCTGATTCCCCGCCTCTGATTCCCCATATCTCATTCCCCGCCTCTGAATCCCCACCTCTGATTTCCGGCCTCTTATTCCCGGCATCTGATTCCGGCCTCTGATTCCCGGCCTCTGATTCCCTGCTTCTGATTCTGATTCCCTGCCTTTGATTCCCCATCTCTGATTCCGCACATCTGATTCCCTGCCTCTGATTCCCCATCTCTGATTCCCCATATCTGATTCCCCGCCTCTGATTCCCTGCCTCTGTTTCCCAATATCTAAGTCCCCGCCTCTGATTCCCCAACTCTGATTCCCCACCTCTGATTCCCCAGCTCTGATTCCCCGCCTCTGATTCCCCGCATCTGATTCCCTGCATCTGATTCCAAGCCTCTGATTCCCTGCCTCTGATTCCCAACCTCTGATTCCCCATATCTGATTCCCAGCCTCTGTTTCCCCGCCTCTGATTCCCCGCCTCTGTTTCCCCATATCTGATTCCCGGCCTCTGATTCCCCGCCTCTGATTCCCCGCCTCTGATTCCTTATCTCCGATTCCGCACATCTGATTCCCTGCCTCTGATTCCCCGCCTCTGATTCCCCGCCTCTGATTCCCTGCCTCTGATTCCCAACCTCTGATTCCCCACCTCTGATTCCCCGTGTTTGATTCCCCGCCTCTGTTTCCCCGCCTCTGATTCCCCGCCTCTGATTCCCCAACTGTAATTCCCCGCCTCTGATTCCCCATATCTGATTCCCCGCCTCTGTTTCCCCGCCTCTGATTCCCCGCCCCTGTTTCCCCATATCTGATTCCCTGCCTCTGATTCCCCAACTTTGATTCCCAGCCTCTGATTCCCCAGCTCTGATTCCCCGCCTCTGATTCCCCGTGTTTGATTCCCTGCCTCTGATTCCCCGCCTCTGATTACCCATCTCTGATTCACCACCTTTGATTCGCCACCTCTGATTCCCCATATCTGATTCCCCACCTCTGTTTTCCTGCCTCTGATTCCCCGCCTCTGATTCTCCATATCTCATTCCCCGCCTCTGAATCCCCATCTCTGATTCCCGGACTCTGATTCCCCACCTCTGATTCCCGGCCTCTTATTCCCAGCATCTGATTCCAGGCCTCTGATTCCCGGCCTCTGACTCCCCGCTTCTGATTCTGATTCCCTGCCTCTGATTCCCCATCTCTGATTCCGCACATCTGATTACCTGCCTCTGATTCCCCACCTCTGATTCCCCATATCTGATTCCCCGCCTCTGATTCCCCGCATCCGATTCCCCATATCTGATTCCCCGCCTCTGTTTCCCCGCCCCTGATTCCCCGCCTCTGTTTCCCCATATCTGATTCCCCGCCTCTGATTCCCAACTATGATTCCCCGCCTCTGATTCCCCAGCTCTGATTCCCTGCCTCTGATTCCCCGCGTTCTATTCCCTGCCCCTGATTCCCCGCTTGTGATTCCCCATCTCTGATAAACCACCTCTGATTCCCCACCACTGATTCCCCATATCTAATTCCCCTCCTCTGTTTGCCCGCCTCTGATTCCCCACCTCTGATTCCCCATATCTAATTCCCCGCCTCTGTTTGCCCGCCTCTGATTCCCCGCCTCTGTTTCCCCATATCTGATTCCCCGCCTCTGAATCCCCAACTCTGATTCCCTGCCTCTGATTCCCCAGCTCTGATTCCCCGCCTTTGATTCCCCCGTCTGATTCCCAGCCTCTGAAACCCCGTGTCTGATTTCTTGCCTCTGATTCCCCGCCTCTGATTCCCCATCTCTGATTCACAGCCTCTGATTCCCCACCTCTGATTCCCCATCTCTGATTCCGCACATCTGATTCCCTGCCTCTGATTCCCCGACTCTGATCCCCACCTCTGATTCCCCAGCTCTGATTCCCCGCCTCTGATTCCCCAACTCTGATTCCCCACCTCTGATTCCCCAGCTCTGATTCCCCGCCTCTGATTCCCCGTGTTTGATTCCCTGCCTCTGATTCCACGCCTCTGATTCCCCATCTCTGATTCATCGCCTTTGATTCGCCACCTCTGATTCCCCATATCTGATTCCTCGCCTCTGTTTCCCCGCCTCTGATTCCCCGCCTCTGATTCCCCATATCTCATTCCCCGCCTCTGATTCCCCATCTCTGATTCCCGGACTCTGATTCCCCACCTCTGATTCCCGGCCTCTTATTCCCGGCATCTGATTCCGGCCTCTGATTCCCCACCTCTGATTCCCCATATCTGATTCCCCACCTCTGTTTCCCGGCCTCTGATTCCCCGCTTCTGATTCTGAATCCCTGCCTCTGATTCCCCATCTCTGATTCCGCACATCTGATTCCCTGCCTCTGATTCCCCACCTTTGATTCCCCATATCTGATTTCCCGCCTCTGTTTCCCCGCCTCTGATTCCCCGCCTCAGTTTCCCCATATCTAATTCCAAACCTCTGATGCCCCAACTCTGATTCCCTGCCTCTGATTCCCCGCGTTCTATTCCCTGCCTCTGATTCCCCGCCTGTGATTCCCCATCTCTGATTCCGCACATCTGATTCCCTGCCTCTGATTCCCCATCTCTGATTCCCCATATCTGATTCCCCGCCTCTGATTCCCTGCCTCTGTTTCCCAATATCTAAGTCCCCACCTCTGATTCCCCAACTCTGATTCCCCACCTCTGATTCCCCAGCTCTGATTCCCCGCCTCTGATTCCCCGCATCTGATTCCCTGCATCTGATTCCAAGCCTCTGATTCCCTGCCTCTGATTCCCAACCTCTGATTCCCCACCTCTGATTCCCCATATCTGATTCCCAGCCTCTGTTTCCCCGCCTCTGATTCCCCGCCTCTGTTTCCCCATATCTGATTCCCGGCCTCTGATTCCCCGCCTCTGATTCCCCGCCTCTGATTCCCTATCTCCGATTCCGCACATCTGATTCCCTGCCTCTGATTCCCCGCCTCTGATTCCCCGCCTCTGATTCCCTGCCTCTGATTCCCAACCTCTGATTCCCCACCTCTGATTCCCCGTGTTTGATTCCCCGCCTCTGTTTCCCCGCCTCTGATTCCCCGCCTCTGATTCCCCAACTCTAATTCCCAGCCTCTGATTCCCCATATCTGATTCCCCGCCTCTGTTTCCCCGCCTCTGATTCCCCGCCCCTGTTTCCCCATATCTGATTCCCTGCCTCTGATTCCCCAACTTTGATTCCCAGCCTCTGATTCCCCAGCTCTGATTCCCCGCCTCTGATTCCCCGTGTTTGATTCCCTGCCTCTGATTCCCCGCCTCTGATTACCCATCTCTGATTCACCACCTTTGATTCGCCACCTCTGATTCCCCATATCTGATTCCCCACCTCTGTATTCCCGCCTCTGATTCCCCGCCTCTGATTCTCCATATCTCATTCCCCGCCTCTGAATCCCCATCTCTGATTCCCGGACTCTGATTCCCCACCTCTGATTCCCGGCCTCTTATTCCCAGCATCTGATTCCAGGCCTCTGATTCCCGGCCTCTGACTCCCCGCTTCTGATTCTGATTCCCTGCCTCTGATTCCCCATCTCTGATTCCGCACATCTGATTACCTGCCTCTGATTCCCCACCTCTGATTCCCCATATCTGATTCCCCGCCTCTGATTCCCCGCATCCGATTCCCCATATCTGATTCCCCGCCTCTGTTTCCCCGCCCCTGATTCCCCGCCTCTGTTTCCCCATATCTGATTCCCCGCCTCTGATTCCCAACTATGATTCCCCGCCTCTGATTCCCCAGCTCTGATTCCCTGCCTCTGATTCCCCGCGTTCTATTCCCTGCCTCTGATTCCCCGCCTGTGATTCCCCATCTCTGATTCCGCACATCTGATTCCCTGCCTCTGATTCCCCATCTCTGATTCCCCATATCTGATTCCCCGCTTCTGTTTCCCCGCCTCTGATTCCCCGCCTCTGTTTCCCAATATCTAAGTCCCCGCCTCTGATTCCACAACACTAATTCCCCACCTCTGATTCCCCAGCTCTGATTCCCCGCCTCTGATTCCCCGCATCTGATTCCCTGCAACTGATTCCAAGCCTCTTATTCCCTGCCTCTGATTCCCAACCTCTGATTCCCCACCTCTGATTCCCCATATCTGATTCCCAGCCTCTGTTTCCCCGCCTCTGATTCCCCGCCTCTGTTTCCCCATATCTGATTCCCGGCCTCTGGTTCCCCGCCCATGATTCCCCGCCTCTGATTCCCTGCCTCTGATTCCCCATCTCCGATTCCGCACATCTGATTCCCTGCCTCTGATTCCCCGCCTCTGATTCCCCGCCTCTGATTCCCTGCCTCTGATTCCCAACCTCTGATTCCCCACCTCTGATTCCCCGTGTTTGATTCCCCGCCTCTGTTTCCCCGCCTCTGATTCCCCGCCTCTGATTCCCCAACTCTAATTCCCCGCCTCTGATTCCCCATATCTGATTCCCCGCCTCTGTTTCCCCGCCTCTGATTCCCCACCCCTGTTTCCCCATATCTGATTCCCTGCCTCTGATTCCCCAACTTTGATTCCCAGCATCTGATTCCCCAGCTCTGATTCCCCGCCTCTGATTCCCCGCATCTGATTCCCTGCATCTGATTCCAAGCCTCTGATTCCCTGCCTCTGATTCCCAACCTCTGATTCCCCACCTCTGATTCCCCATATCTGATCCCCAGCCTCTGTTTCCCCGCCTCTGTTTCCCCATATCTGATTCCCTGCCTATGATTCCCCGCCTCTGATTCCCCGCCTCTGATTCCCTGCCTCTGATTCCCCATCTCCGATTCCGCACATCTGATTCCCTGCCTCTGATTCCCCGCCTCTGATTCCCCGCCTCTGATTCCCTGCATCTGATTCCCAACCTCTGATTCCCCACCTCTGATTCCCCGTGTTTGATTCCCCGCCTCTGTTTCCCCGCCTCTGATTCCCCGCCTCTGATTCCCCAACTCTAATTCCCCGCCTCTGATTCCCCATATCTGATTCCCTGCCTCTGTTTCCCCGCCTCTGATTCCCCGCCCCTGTTTCCCCATATCTGATTCCCTGCCTCTGATTCCCCAACTTTGATTCCCAGCCTCTGATTCCCCAGCTCTGATTCCCCGCCTCTGATTCCCCGTGTTTGATTCCCTGCCTCTGATTCCCCGCCTCTGATTCCCCAACTCTAATTCCCCGCCTCTGATTCCCCATATCTGATTCCCTGCCTCTGTTTCCCCGCCTCTGATTCCCCGCCTCTGTTTCCCCGCCTCTGATTCCCCACCTCTGATTCCCAATATCTGATTCCCCGCCTCTGATTCCCCACCTCTGATTCCCCACCTCTGATTCGCCAGCTATGATTCCCCGCCTCCTATTCCCCGCGTCTGATTCCCTGCCTCTGATTCCCCGCCTCTGATTCCACATCTCTGATTCACCACCTCTGATTCCCCGCGTCTGATTCCCTGCCTCTGATTCCCCATCTCTGATTCCCCATCTCTGATTCCCCAATTCTGATTCCCCTCCTCTGATTACCCGTGTTTGATTCCCAGCCTCTGATTCCCGGCCTCTGATTCCCCATCTCTGATTCACCGCCTTTGATTCGCCACCTCTGATTCGCCATATCTGATTCCCCGCCTCTGTTTCCCCGCCTCTGATTCCCCGCCTCTGATTCCCCATATCTTATTCCCCGCCTCTGAATCCCCATCTCTGATTCCCGGACTCTGATTCCCCACCTCTGATTTCCGGCCTCTTATTCCCGGCATCTGATTCCGGCCTCTGATTCCCGGCCTCTGATTCCCTGCTTCTGATTCTGATTCCCTGCCTTTGATTCCCCATCTCTGATTCATCACATCTGATTCCCTGCCTCTGATTCCCCATCTCTGATTCCCCATATCTGATTCCCCGCCTCTGATTCCCTGCCTCTGTTTCCCAATATCTAAGTCCCCGCCTCTGATTCCCCAACTCTGATTCCCCACCTCTGATTCCCCAGCTCTGATTCCCCGCCTCTGATTCCCGCATCTGATTCCCTGCATCTGATTCCAAGCCTCTGATTCCCTGCCTCTGATTCCAAACCTCTGATTCCCCACCTCTGATTCCCCATATCTGATTCCCAGCCTCTGTTTCCCCGCCTCTGATTCCCCGCCTCTGTTTCCCCATATCTGATTCCCGGCCTCTGATTCCCCGCCTCTGATTCCCCGCCTCTGATTCCCTATCTCCGATTCCGCACATCTGATTCCCTGCCTCTGATTCCCCGCCTCTGATTCCCCGCCTCTGATTCCCTGCCTCTGATTCCCAACCTCTGATTCCCCACCTCTGATTCCCCGTGTTTGATTCCCCGCCTCTGTTTCCCCGCCTCTGATTCCCCGCCTCTGATTCCCCAACTCTAATTCCCTGCCTCTGATTCCCCATATCTGATTCCCCGCCTCTGTTTCCCCGCCTCTGATTCCCCGCCCCTGTTTCCCCATATCTGATTCCCTGCCTCTGATTCCCCAACTTTGATTCCCAGCCTCTGATTCCCCAGCTCTGATTCCCCGCCTCTGATTCCCCGTGTTTGATTCCCTGCCTCTGATTCCCCGCCTCTGATTACCCATCTCTGATTCACCACCTTTGATTCGCCACCTCTGATTCCCCATATCTGATTCCCCACCTCTGTTTTCCCGCCTCTGATTCCCCGCCTATGATTCTCCATATCTCATTCCCCGCCTCTGAATCCCCATCTCTGATTCCCGGACTCTGAATCCCCACCTCTGATTCCCGGCCTCTTATTCCCAGCATCTGATTCCAGGCCTCTGATTCCCGGCCTCTGACTCCCCGCTTCTGATTCTGATTCCCTGCCTCTGATTCCCCATCTCTGATTCCGCACATCTGATTACCTGCCTCTGATTCCCCACCTCTGATTCCCCATATCTGATTCCCCGCCTCTGATTCCCCGCATCCGATTCCCCATATCTGATTCCCCGCCTCTGTTTCCCCGCCCCTGATTCCCCGCCTCTGTTTCCCCATATCTGATTCCCCGCCTCTGATTCCCAACTATGATTCCCCGCCTCTGATTCCCCAGCTCTGATTCCCTGCCTCTGATTCCCCGCGTTCTATTCCCTGCCTCTGATTCCCCGCCTGTGATTCCCCATCTCTGATAAACCACCTCTGATTCCCCACCACTGATTCCGCACATCTGATTCCCTGCCTCTGATTCCCCATCTCTGATTCCGCACATCTGATTCCCTGCCTCTGATTCCCCACCTCTGATTCCCCATATCTGATTTCCCGCCTCTGTTTCCCCGCCTCTGATTCCCCGCCTCAGTTTCCCCATATCTAATTCCAAACCTCTGATGCCCCAACTCTGATTCCCTGCCTCTGATTCCCCGCGTTCTATTCCCTGCCTCTGATTCCCCGCCTGCGATTCCCCATCTCTGATTCCGCACATCTGATTCCCTGCCTCTGATTCCCCATCTCTGATTCCCCATATCTGATTCCCCGCCTCTGATTCCCTGCCTCTGTTTCCCAATATCTAAGTCCCCACCTCTGATTCCCCAACTCTGATTCCCCACCTCTGATTCCCCAGCTCTGATTCCCCGCCTCTGATTCCCCGCATCTGATTCCCTGCATCTGATTCCAAGCCTCTGATTCCCTGCCTCTGATTCCCAACCTCTGATTCCCCACCTCTGATTCCCCATATCTGATTCCCAGCCTCTGTTTCCCCGCCTCTGATTCCCCGCCTCTGTTTCCCCATATCTGATTCCCGGCCTCTGATTCCCCGCCTCTGATTCCCCGCCTCTGATTCCCTATCTCCGATTCCACACATCTGATTCCCTGCCTCTGATTCCCCGCCTCTGATTCCCCGCCTCTGATTCCCTGCCTCTGATTCCCAACCTCTGATTCCCCACCTCTGATTCCCCGTGTTTGATTCCCCGCCTCTGTTTCCCCGCCTCTGATTCCCCGCCTCTGATTCCCCAACTCTAATTCCCAGCCTCTGATTCCCCATATCTGATTCCCGGCCTCTGTTTCCCCGCCTCTGATTCCCCGCCCCTGTTTCCCCATATCTGATTCCCTGCCTCTGATTCCCCAACTTTGATTCCCAGCCTCTGATTCCCCAGCTCTGATTCCCCGCCTCTGATTCCCCGTGTTTGATTCCCTGCCTCTGATTCCCCGCCTCTGATTACCCATCTCTGATTCACCACCTTTGATTCGCCACCTCTGATTCCCCATATCTGATTCCCCACCTCTGTATTCCCGCCTCTGATTCCCCGCCTCTGATTCTCCATATCTCATTCCCCGCCTCTGAATCCCCATCTCTGATTCCCGGACTCTGATTCCCCACCTCTGATTCCCGGCCTCTTATTCCCAGCATCTGATTCCAGGCCTCTGATTCCCGGCCTCTGACTCCCCGCTTCTGATTCTGATTCCCTGCCTCTGATTCCCCATCTCTGATTCCGCACATCTGATTACCTGCCTCTGATTCCCCACCTCTGATTCCCCATATCTGATTCCCCGCCTCTGATTCCCCGCATCCGATTCCCCATATCTGATTCCCCGCCTCTGTTTCCCCGCCCCTGATTCCCCGCCTCTGTTTCCCCATATCTGATTCCCCGCCTCTGATTCCCAACTATGATTCCCCGCCTCTGATTCCCCAGCTCTGATTCCCTGCCTCTGATTCCCCGCGTTCTATTCCCTGCCTCTGATTCCCCGCCTGTGATTCCCCATCTCTGATTCCGCACATCTGATTCCCTGCCTCTGATTCCCCATCTCTGATTCCCCATATCTGATTCCCCGCTTCTGTTTCCCCGCCTCTGATTCCCCGCCTCTGTTTCCCAATATCTAAGTCCCCGCCTCTGATTCCACAACACTAATTCCCCACCTCTGATTCCCCAGCTCTGATTCCCCGCCTCTGATTCCCCGCATCTGATTCCCTGCATCTGATTCCAAGCCTCTTATTCCCTGCCTCTGATTCCCAACCTCTGATTCCCCACCTCTGATTCCCCATATCTGATTCCCAGCCTCTGTTTCCCCGCCTCTGATTCCCCGCCTCTGTTTCCCCATATCTGATTCCCGGCCTCTGGTTCCCCGCCCATGATTCCCCGCCTCTGATTCCCTGCCTCTGATTCCCCATCTCTGATTCCGCACATCTGATTCCCTGCCTCTGATTCCCCACCTCTGATTCCCCATATCTGATTTCCCGCCTCTGTTTCCCCGCCTCTGATTCCCCGCCTCAGTTTCCCCATATCTAATTCCAAACCTCTGATGCCCCAACTCTGATTCCCTGCCTCTGATTCCCCGCGTTCTATCCCCTGCCTCTGATTCCCCGCCTGTGATTCCCCATCTCTGATTCCGCACATCTGATTCCCTGCCTCTGATTCCCCATCTCTGATTCCCCATATCTGATTCCCCGCCTCTGATTCCCTGCCTCTGTTTCCCAATATCTAAGTCCCCACCTCTGATTCCCCAACTCTGATTCCCCACCTCTGATTCCCCAGCTCTGATTCC